>NW_009646744.1:1866990-1916484 GCF_000708025.1 Charadrius vociferus | reverse complement strand
TCCCTTTTCTGTTTGCTTTGCACAGTGACTCCGGTCGAACCGCGGCCAGGTGGCACTGCGGGACCCGCAGCACCTTCCAGCAACCAGCCCCGAAGCCCAGACCCTGCCCGGGACCCGGCGATATGTCGTCGCAGACCAGTTTACTCTGTCCTGAGTGTGGGCAACATGACTCGAGGCTGGGGCTCTCCTCCAGCATCATGGAAAACACAACTCTGCATCCTTTGCTAAGCATCCCGCTGTCCTACACTTGAGTATCTATTTCGCTACCGCTTCCAGCAGGAGTCACCCGCCCGCGGCCGCATGGCCACAGCACAGAGGAACGTTCAGATCAGATCCAAGATTTCTCTTCTTAATACAGAATCTGAGAATATCCATCCTAGGAATCTGACGGGAGGACACACAGACCCAGGTATTGCTCTGTGTGATCCCCACTTGGTTTCCTGGCATTTAAATTAAAACCAAAGCACATGGCTTGAAACCTTTCCCCAGTGTTTTTCTCCGTCTGGTGTAATTGTGGGCATCCCTTGTAGCCACACAAATAGCTAATCTTCTGGGAATCTGTAAATCTAACATTTCGCATTTATGAGAACATTCCAAGAGGGCATTCCTTGGCTTTATTTTCAATTCTATCCTCCCTTACAGAGTTAACGGTAAA
Source organism: Charadrius vociferus (assembly GCF_000708025.1). Taxonomy (NCBI): domain Eukaryota; kingdom Metazoa; phylum Chordata; class Aves; order Charadriiformes; family Charadriidae; genus Charadrius; species Charadrius vociferus. Next base: position 1,915,829 of record NW_009646744.1, on the reverse strand, counting down.
ATGCCCCTAATGTCGCTTTTATAGGGATAATCGAAGATATGTACCATAGCAAATATACCTCTAATAAAATGAAATGTCTGGATTGAATTAAATGAGATTCTGTTGATATCTTTTTCTGGAAAATCAACCTGTTTCTTCTTAAATTAACCTGGCCTTCAGTCTCTTAACACCTAATTGTTACTTCCCCGGTATCCGCTAATGGGATTTAAATCAAAGGAACGCAAATGATAATTGGAACTGTTTAAATTCTCTCTCATTGATTTGGTTCAGTAGTTTCCAGCTCCTTCACTCTGGCTCTCCCAACGCACTCTGTGTGTGTGAGAGAGAGCGTTTGTATGTGTGTGCACACCCGCGTGTCAGTGCACGTGTACACGTGTGCGTGCTCTGAAGACACACACACACACACACGTGTCTGCTGCGGGTTTTGTACTCATGCAATACACAACACACACACACACACACACACACGTCTGCTGTGGGTTTTGTACTCATGCAATACACGAAACCCAGCTTTGAAATGGTGAAACCACAACAACGTGCCTTCAGCCGGTGCTAAGTTGCAGTTTGGCCATCAAATTATCCAGGCCTGTTAAAACAACACCCAAATATGTCATTTTCTTGGGATTCAGTACTTATGAAACTAGCAGACTCTCATCTAATTTTTGCACTCCCGTATAAGACCATCAGCATGAGGTGAGGTTGTGCTGTAGGAGACTGGGAACCGGGTGCTTATGGCTGTCCTGAGGGTACGAGTTGGGGTCGGTAGCGGCTATAACAACCACCCGATGCTGTACTTTATCTGCTCATACTTTCACCCCTGGTCCCAGAGGGTCTCTTGCTTCCAAGCAGTCACTAGCTCCAACGAGCAACGACATCTTTGACAGTGTCACTCCCCCTTCCCTTGGGCCCATTCAGAACTTGCTAAATAAATCATAAAAAAAAAAAAAATAATGACTTTAGCATTCCAGTCATACCCATCTCCTCATCTGGTTTCAGTAGTGCCAGCCAGGTGGAATTTATGCTCAGTGCAATCAATCCAGAAAGTTTCCTTCCTTGATTAATTTTCTGCCCGATATTTTGATCTGGTGTTAATTCTGCTCCCTCCTTTAGTCCTGCCACTTTGTCATTGGCGGGGGTGACCACCGGGCCAGCTTCTAACCAAGCCCGTGTGCTGGAGCTGCTGGTGGTGGGCATTGCCCACCCCTGTCCGCTGCCTGCTCCTGCCAGCCCCAGCATCGCTCCCCTCCCCGGGAACACGCCGGGCCAGGGGCCCCACGGGTACAGGTGTAATTCCTTTTCCCTTCCCAAAATTTGAAGCGTTGCCTTCAAGCAGGAGCTTCCAGTCTAGTCTCTCTTCTGCTCATTGCCTGCGCGGCATATGGTAATTCAGATTTTAAAACAGGCACCTCTTCAGAGAAAAATAGAGGTTGTGTATCACAAGAGGAGAGAGAAGAGAAGCGAAGAGAAGCGAGGAGAGAAGCGAGAGAGGGAAGAGAAGGGGAAGAGAAGGGGAAGAGAAGGGGAAGAGAAGGGGAAGAGAAGGGGAAGAGAAGGGGAAGAGAAGGGGAAGAGAAGGGGAAGAGAAGGGGAAGAGAAGGGGAAGAGAAGGGGAAGAGAAGGGGAAGAGAAGAGACCCGCAGCGACACCAGCCCCTCCGAGACCCACGCACGCCTGAGAAACAGAGGATTTATCTCTGCCTAACCGCGTTTTGGAAATATTTCTCTGCTCAAATGAAGAGACACAGCTGAAAACCAAAAGATACAAAACCAGTAGCGCTTTTAACATCCAGTGAGATAAAGGCAGTGTCATTCACGCTCATGGATGGATATATAGCAAGGATTGGAAAAAAATCCGGCAATTTGTCTCTTTTTCTGACAAACAGAGGACGCTCGTGACCTGTTTCAGACAGGGATCTGCACGGCTCTTTCGCCACATGTGGCAGCCCATGAGCTAAGAAAATACACATATGTTAATCTGACCCCAATGTATGGGTGCCAGATAATCTCTTTTACTCAGAAAATATGTAGTTGTGGTTCTCCACGGTCCCGGTGAGATCATGGTGCAGCCTCCACACACCGCACAACACACAGAATCATCGAGGTTGGAAGGGACCTTTAAGATCATCGAGTCCCACCATCAACCCAACACTGCCAAACCCACCACTAACCCATGTCCCTCAGCACCACGGCTGCTCGTCCCATTGCCTGTTCCTTGGGAGCAGAGACCGACCCCCCCCCCTCGCTACCCCCTCCTGTCAGGGAGCTGTGGAGAGCGAGAAGGTCTCCCCTCAGCTCCTCTTCTCCAGGCTGAACACCCCCAGGGCCCTCAGCTGCTCCTCACCAGATGTGTGCTCCAGACCCCTCACAGCTCCGCTGCCCTTCTCTGGACACGCTCCAGCCCCTCGATGTCTGTCTTGTCCTGAGGGGCCCAAAACTGAACACGGCACTCGAGGAGCACATCCCCCCAAACCTGTGTGCCCACAGCAGCCAGCTTCTTCCTCCATCTGCAGATATGGTCTCATTTCTCCCCTACCAGCACCAACATACAGCTCTTTGCTGACCTGGTGCGATTGTACAGTGTCATGACAATTTTGACATCAAACCAGGCAGATGAGTTCAATTCAGAGATGGAGATTTCAGAGAGCCTGGACTCACGCCGTGAGAACCACTTCATGTGGGGAGCGATCACCCTTTGGATGGAGCCGAGACAAATGGGTGATGTGCAAAACACAACACAAAGCAGCAGAAATGGAAGTAAAAAAGTGCAAGGTGAAAAAATCTAAGCTATTTTTTTTTCTAATGTTATCAGCAATTAGGTTTTTAATTTTTCCCCAGAATGAGGATGTCTGAATTGTGGGTCATACTCATCATATGTTTTCACTGGAGAAGATAATGCAGGTATTATATGGTGCAGCACACTGAAGTATGGTGTCTTGATCCCACCTGTATTTAATTGGAAAATACTGTGAGCAGCTGTTGCGTTAGTCCTTGTGGGTCTTCTGTCAAAACCCTTCTGTCACCAAAAGGTGCAAGGCAAGTCTAAAGTAACCAAATTCATGTCTCCAGCATTGGCAGAGTTTACTGAAAGTCGGAATATTTTTAGGCACTCAATATTTTCTCACTCAAGACAACTTGGATATTTTCTATCAGATTATCAGCAGGCGGTAATATTTTGATGCTCTAATGCTACTCAAATAAAGACATCACCAAAAGCGCACGGTATGATTTTTATCTCGAGGAAATCTAACGCAATATGCCACTTCACATTTTAGTTATATGTCTTTACACCGTAAAGACCAGTAGGTATTTTGGCTGCATAGCAGAACCAATCTTCCAGGTACAGCCTTTCCCAGCTGGATGACGTTTCACCCTTCCCTTTTTAATACAGCATTATAAGACAAATATTATTACCATGAAGAGCTTTAAAGTCACAGTATGTGAAAGTACAGACTCTTGAGGAATACAGCAGTCCCTGAAGACGCCAAGCACCACCAAGATGAGAAGCAGAGTAGACCTTTCCTGCTGTGTCAACAAGTATTTTAAATCCTTGTTGAAAAAGCTCCACGATTACACTATGAGGGAAAGTATCTGAGCAAGTAAATACGCAGTGATTTCCCCTGATACAAGGGGACGCTGCCTGCCAGTCGCTGGGCCACCTCAAGATCACTTTGCAGTTCAGGCAGGAGCTGATGAACAGCTCATGGTGGGTAACGAGGAAAAAACTTCCCTCAAGCTGGGAAACCTTCCGACAGGAGAAGGGAGTTTTCCTGTTTATCTTACAAATGATCTCTTGCAATGAAAGGGTTAAGGAAGACGGCCTGAGACACATGTGCTGCCCATAGCAGTACCGTTCTGTTGCTGACAGATTATCTATATAAACTGCCAAATATTATTAAAGTAACTATTCCCTGGACTCTAGAGGGGAAAACTTCATCTCAGCTTGCTTGGAAAGAGAAATAATCTTCCCTTATTTCATAGTTCGATCAGAGAGAGTGGTCAGGGACACACAGATGAGATGAAGGAGAGCAGATCTGCTGAGGAGGGAGAGATCTGCACCAACGAGGAGCGCAGTGTCCATGGGATGGATCCACGTCTTAGTACCAAAGAGTTTTTCCAGCCGGGTATTTTGTCACCTACTCGTAATGAGGGAGAATAAGTCGACATTCACCACTTAATGCTGCTGGGCAGCGAGACGATTACAGGAATAAAATCAGCTCCATCAAAAGGACCGATGGCCACCTATAACCTAACACCTACTGGTATTGCTGACCAAAACAGCTATTAGAGGTAATAAGGAATGGAGGCTTGTGTTGTTGATGCCTTTGTTACCTGCCATTCCCTCCTCTGCAGTGGCACACCAATACTGTTCTTTGCAAAAGCCACAACGAAGCAGCAGACGTTACCTGAACCAGCTGGTTTTGTGTTTCGGCTGCCCTTAGTGTAAGAAAATTAAATTAAATAAAAATAAAAGCAAACCACTAACACAGCAGGACAAGAATCAATTTTGCTTTAAAATGATTACTCAAACCTGATGACGAGCTTGTATAAGCAAAAATATTACCAAGTCGTGCACTTTTCCTCCACAGCCCTCATTCCCTGCGAGGTCTTGTGGCTCCGTGCAGAGACTCCCCACCCGTCGCAGTCCTGCAGTGGGGCCAGGGCGATGCCGCCGGGCCACGGGGTGCCTGGGGTGCCCAGGGTACCACCTACCGCCAGAGACCCGCCCGAGGAGCTTGGGAACGCTCATGCAAAGAAATTTCTTAAGCCAAATATACGCAGCAGAAGTTCCTCAGCCGAGGAAGGGTGGGGGGGGAGGTTGCCAGGAGCCCAGCACGTCCCTTCTGTGCTCAAAGAAATACCTCGTAGTGAAACAACCATGAGAAAGTCTACGCAGCTTTGAGGAATTATTTAAAGCTAACTAATGTTTAAAAACAGCAACTTTTTTTCGTGGATAATTTACACACAATAAGGAAGATGGGATTTGTCAAACAAATTGCGCACTCGACAGAAGCTGCTAAAAAGCTTCCATAGGTTACTGAGCCATTTTTAGGCTCAGGGACGTCTGATGAATATTTCTCCAAGCTGCCTGGTTTCCAACCAGCTGTACTGGCGCAGCGTCCCACTAGATGAGAGTTGAATTTACATAGTGTGTTCAGATAATCAGAGTTGTGATCATTTACATGAAACAAAGGAGACAAACATTTAAACAAATAAACAGTCTATGGTTTTATGAAACCACGATGACTGCATAATTAATTTTTGCCAGGCACTGTGAATCCCTGCGTGGTTTGAACCGACGTTTTCAGAGTGTGACATTTAAAAAAGAGGAGAAAAGGCACTGGGGCAAGGCTGAGAAGATTGCCTCTCGTGGTGCTGGTGCCTCAGCACTGTGACCAGCCAAAAGGACTTGGTTGGCAGCTGGGTGGGCTCCTACCCCGTTCCTCGGCATTGTCCGGGCACCCTCAGCCCACGCTGCCCCTCAGGAAGGAAAGGCTTTCCGCATCTTGAAGACCTCAGAGACCAAAGACTGAAAAACACCCCAGGGGTGCTCATCACTACAGCTGGAATATCTCCTCTGCTACCTTTCATTTTCTCATCCTCCTGAAATGCTAAGATTAATGACTTTGCAAAGTCTGCCCAAGCACTCTCCTCTGGATGTTCCACTTGAGGACTCTCTGTTTCCTCAGCCACTTCCACATGACCCAGTCGCTGGGACAGTAAGCCCCGTTTTGATCTGAAATTCTTCATATTAATAATGTCATACATTACATTTGACAGCCTCTAACCGATTCTCTGACTTTTATATGACAAAAACTTCTGGCAGTGTTATTGGCTTTCCCTTTTTTATTAACTGCTCTGACTGGCAACGAAATCCCCAGCAGAAACAGATGCTCCCAGGGGAATTTTTTAAAGGTTAGATCCTCTCATGCTGATGCAACGTTTTTGTCATTATTCAAGAAGACAGATTAATCACTTAGGCCTATATCCTAATCACAGTAGGGGGAAAAAGTCAGTCAGGTGCTTAAAAGAGGTTTAAGCATTTAAATATACTTCACAAATTTAGTCCCCGGTAATCAAGCACTGGAACAGGGAGAGCAGCAAAGAGGGAGACTCATACAAAGGAAGGGACATTCATTACGAGCCCAAAGAGAATGAAGCGATACAGCATCAGGAATGGAAAACATAGCTGGTGAGATGCAGGAAACTTTGCTTTTTCTTAACACGAAGGTAGAGAGTAGCACGAAGAGTACCAATGCGCAATAAAAATGGTCATAATTCACAGCTTCTGAGGACACCGAAGTTACAAGCCAAAGTCACTCACAAATGGATTCCGTAGGTTACGGTGGAAAACAGCTCCACAGTTCCCCCAAAAAACATAATGCTGTACTGCATTTCTACAGTGGAAACACCCAAGTGAAATCATATGGGCCAAGAAAAAACAACATACGCACTGCCCTTGAAGGTTCATCGTCTATTGTATCTCTACGTTCAGTTCATTAGTCCACCTTGTCCTTCTTCATCCACAACACAAAAAGAGGATAATAGTTACTTTTTGGAGACGCTCATTGTGGAGAACCCAAGTGACCTTAAAAGGATTTGGGATTAACGGTCTGAATTAAGACATTTAACTACTTTGATCACAGAGACTCTTGTGATGTGTGAGATATTATTGAGAAAGTCTAATGAAATTAGATATGTTGAATATGTTTATGGTTAATGGAAGAGTGGAGCAAGAGACATTTTAGCCATCTAACATGTGAAAATGAACAATTCTCTCCTGGAATGACAAAGGGCCACAGAATAAACCTTTTAAGTATGTACTAAATCCATTACCAGCTCCCATTTGAATATCTCATTGTGGATGCGTCAATGGCTATTGACAATCTGTCTTCCAGAACTTACACACTAAAACGCTTTGTCTCCTGTTTTCCTGTTGTGTACTGGGGAGGCAGATGGTTAGACTTCTTCCCTAGGTGGAAAGTCTTTATTGGCAATGCAAAAATGTGCTTCAAATATCAATTCCTCCTCAGATGCATCTTTAGTATGGCAGGACACTGGTGGAATAAAGGGCCTTTTCTCTGATTTTCCTTCCTGAAGAATTTCTACTTGGCTTCTGCTCCAAAAATTCTGCCTTTAAAGGGATTTCTCTTGTCTCAACAAGCAAGTGCTGCAACTAGCATATTGATTTAGCCCAAGGTTCTTGGGATCCAGATTACATCATTTCTACAGGCAGATGCATGATTTATTTCACGTAAGTTTACAGTGCTCCTGAGATAGCTCTGAGTAGATGGAATTGAGCGTTGAGAAGACAGAGCTGACTCTTACCTCCAGCACAGGAGGTGAAAGAACATTTGCGACGGCAAACTTCCTTTGCAGAGCTGTGCCTCAACATTTGCGTTCACACAATTAAAACACTTATTGTGGTGCCTAAGGAATGCCCCATAGAGAAAGGCCCATTTCCACCTCCCATGAGTGACAGCGAACTGCCCCACATGCCAGCTGGAGGAATCCATCTCCTTTCCCCAGTTCCCTTCCAACCGAGCTATGGATCGTGTTCAAGGTCCACTTGACTGAGCAGTGCAGACCAGCCCCAGGTCCTTCGGTTCTTAGAGGGCATATCGTCGCTCCCATAACAAGTTTATCTTCCATCATACTGAACACTCTCAGCTCATAAATTGTGCAAAGGTGTATTTTGACAGGTGAAGTATATTTTCTTGTTGCTGAGCCATGGTGGAGCTCATCTGTCCAAATCAGCTCCCAGATTGTTTACATTCCTGTAACAGAGTTGTGTTAGTCGCAAAGTCAATACGAGGTCCCATTATTGTGGTCAAATGGCTCTTCACTCTCCAGGCAAGTCAGCCATTGATCTCTGAAGAACCCTGACGCTCCTCCCTGTGAACTCGAGGTGAATGAACAGAGCTGCTGCCGCGGGGCTGGCAGGCTGCGCCTGATCAAGGCCACGCACGATTCCCTACATACCATTGCTTTATCTGTCCCTAGTCTGGGTTTTGTTGCCGGACTCTTAGTTTGAATGAAATTTAGCTGAAAAAAATATATACCAGCATACACACAAAAACTGCTCGAGGCAGCATCCTCCAATAATCTAAATAAAGTAAATCTCTTCAATGACCCGGCTCGGAGAGACAGAGCTGAGAAAGGAAGGCTTTTGCATTGTTTCCACGTACGTATGCAGACAGACAATAGGGTATTTTTCTTTGTAAACTTAGAAGAGTCACAACAAAAGTGTTGGGACTTTGCCTAAATTCCAGACTTTTAATTCCATCACCTAACAAAGCTGATGTGGTTTGTCTCCCTTCCAGACATTACAGCAGTAGCCAGCAATTTAAACCAGATCCTTCAGTGCTTGTCAGATTAGCTTAAATCCCTTCCTAACACTCAGGACGGAGCAAGCTTAAAATTAATAAAAAGAAATGGGAGATTGCTCAGAGTTATATAGAGTATATTTAGTGTTTAAAGGCCTGATACAGACTCTATCGGGGTGTTCCCACGAACTTCATTAGATGTTGAATCACACACTTGGACTACTGCATGTGCGTACAAACGTGAACACAAAAGAGCAACTCACCTTCTCTCCCCCATCGCCACTCAGAACAGAAAGCCTGGCATATTATGGGAAAGTATGCATTTTTTGAGGAATTTATAAGTCTTTTTAAATTTATAGGTTATTTCTTAAAAAGAGGAATTTGTCACATGCAATTGAAAATGAAAATCTTAGTCCCTTTTCATCCAAAGTAATGAGGAAATGCATTTATTCTTTAGTCTGCAAATCTCCTTATTTCAGTAGACAGCACTTTTTAAATGCTGCTGTACATTTGTTGTGGCAAAGGCATTTTTTTTTCGGATTCCCAAGCATACGGCTCTTCTGGAAAAAAGGCTCTCCTATTGTCCTAGGGGTATTTTGTACAGGGTACAGACAAGGCAACATGCATTTTCACTGTTCCCTGAGGAACTGAAGACATTACGTTCCAATAGTTAATTCTTTCCCTTCCTGAAGCACACCTGTACAGATCTTCAGTCAAATACATGGTGCATTATGGCAGAATGTAGAGAGCAGAATCTGTCCATCATTGTGGTGATAAAATTTCATGCAGAAAGACGAGTTACCCCGTGCACAACGACACTTACAGATATAATTGTAAAACTCAGCCAAGTATTCAGACTAACTAATAATTTATTTGTCAAGTTTCATTTATTTGTCTTAAAAATGTTCAAGAGAAGATGTTACATTTATTCTTGACATTTCCCCCCCTGTAGATAATAGCTTGCATAAACATGGTATGAATATTCAATGTTCAAGCCTTAAAATTTGGACTGTCAGTTAGTTACATAAATCATGTAGTATTATTGCTTTTCCTTCATGACGTATGTAACTAAGCAACAAATCATGAATTTAAATATTAAATTTATTACATTCTGCCCTTTTCACGGTGATAAGTGATATAGAGATCTCAGCTCAGCAGGAGGTGGCTTATGCTCTCCCAAAGGTGGAGAATCAGAGAAACACGTCAACTCAAAATCCAGACGATGCTGCCTATTCTAGATTAGAATTTACATAATGAGCATTGTTGGCTTGGCAAGGCTCAATTTCCCAGTTATTCCCAAAAATTAATTCAAAATACCAAGAATGGGGTCAAGCATAGACTTGTTCTTGAACTCAGATGACGATGCAGAAAGACCTACCTATCCAGGGCCACCGCTTCGTCGTTGGTTATAAATTCCCTGAGCGCCTGAAGAATTCATAAGTATAGCCGCAGTTCGTTGCAATCAAAAATGGGATGTGCTTAAGACAAAGAGCTGGAAGAGCAGCGCAAAGCTCTCTTCAAAAGAGTTGGAAGAGGCATTTGTCATTTAAAACAAAAATTGAAGACTTCGAAGAGAAAAAAGGGCAGAATAACCTTAGAATAAGAGGTATTAAGGTACTAAAGGGAGTAACCTTTAAAGCCTGCCTACAAAATGGATCCCTGAAGTCCTGAATCATAATAGCAGAGGGGAGGGAGAGCGCCTTGGAATAAATGAACATTAGTCCAGAAATCTCCCAGAGACGACGGAGAGTGCAAAAGTTTCATGCTAAACTATTTTATTTCTTTGATAAAACCTGAACCCCTCAGTAGCGTGGAGTGCAAGAGGAAAGAAGAAAGAAAGGATAATAGGAGGGGAAATAAATCTCTCTTTTTAAATGCATTTAGTGGTGCAGTGATAGGGGTAAAGATTACACTCAATTTAATCTGAATGGATGACACAGTCCAGGATATTATCTGTAGTTTTCTTAAAATCTCCTCTGAAACACAGCTTTAGCATTTCTTTCTGCGGCAGTAGCTGTGCTCCCCGGCTGTGCCATTTCCCACAGCACTCTGCTGGTCGGGTCAGCCCTCCCAAAAAAACCCCTCAGTTTAATTCAAGGGAGAAATTGAACTAGTGAATAGGGTGGCAGGAGCCCTGAGCTGGTTAATTTGGGGGAAATTATATGAACAGCTTGTGTAAAACAGCACGGGATCCACCGGTAACAAAAGTAAGATGCTGTTGTTGTTAACCAGACAAGAAGAGAGAAACGGAATTGCAGGAAGACCTACCCCCCAAAAAATCCCAGCTATTTGCATTCACCTGCTTTGTGCAGTCTTTGCGAAGCTGAGAAACCATTCGCCGTTTTGCAATAACAGGTTGCAGTAACAGGTTGTATTTGTACGAATGCATAAATTAGCATACCTCAGGTTCTGCAGTCCAGATGGGTCACAGCTCCTGGCTGCTCCAGCTTGCCCTCCTGGTCGAAGATGCACGCTGCCCGCTGCCACAGGGATGCAGGAATGGGTGACCCCAGTGAAATTCAGGAGTTTTTTGATCTGAATTCACTTCACTCACTTCAGTGAATACCCCATGGCAGGATTACGCCTCCTGAATCTCTCACCTTCATGTTCACATCTTCTTCTAAAGCTGCTACCCAGATACTGGACCAAGATTATTTTATGTGATCTAATAAGACAGTGCCAAATATGGCACAGACAAAACAGATGAAGAAGATAAGTTCTGTTTTTATGACAAACTTCCTACTGGTTCTTAATTAACAACATTACGAGGGCTAATCACTCGGTGGTTCCTACCTCCGCTCATTTTCTCGCTGGCACAAGGGCACGCGACAGGGGTGAGTGGCTGCACCATGTCTGCTTGCAATAATCTGTCACTTCACAAAGGGCTGTGGTGCCATTAACTGGGTTAATTGGGTTCATAATTGTTGCCAATCCAGACATCTGTGCTCAGCTGCTGCCACTTAAGAAGAAAAAAGAAGCTAAACACAAGTTCTTTGAAATGCTGGCGATGAGAAACTTGTCTCCAGACAGTTTTTACATCCCAAAGGAGTCCCGGAGGGATTTTTTGGAAAGAGGGTGCACAGGGGAGAACCCTCTTGGATGGTGAGATTTTTCCCAATTTCATAAGTAATTTCCAGAATATGAACCCCCTGTTTCCCAGAACAGATGTGGGAAAATTTCTAGGTAAATAAGACTAGAAATGCAAATGAGATTTGGCAAAGGGAAAATATCAAGGGAATTCTTTTAGCCAGCAAATCATTTATTTTTAAGTAATCTTCCATACTGGAGATGTCTCAATTCCTCTGTAGTACCTTTCTCAGGAAAAATATTGGGAGGAAGTTTTTATTTTCTGGCTCGCAGATTGAGAAACACCACCTCCCTCTTTCCAGCTGAAGCAGGCAGAGGATGAGGAAGCATTAATTACTATGGGTAACAGAAGAGTTGCTGGTAAATGGTAATTTAACTTAGTGAATGTATTGAATTAGACAGCATTTTGTGGAATTCACAGCTAAAGAGATTTTTTATGAACAAAATTGAGAGGTTTTGGCTTTTTCTTTCCCCATAGCCAACATTTAATGTATAACTGTTCTCAGTGATTGACATTGCATTTTCAGATGAGAGTTTTGTTTTGTTTTTCTATCTGCTCTAGAGAGCGACACTATGTTATTTCATGGGATTAGCGATTTAAGTAATGTGAGTAGGTTGGTTGTCATGATTAGCAGAAGCTAAAGCAAAGCAGCGTTTGCGAACTGCAGAGAATTGAGACGATGTGGCCGGCCGCAGTGGCTTATTAAATGTATAATGAGCTCAGGCAACTCATAAAATGAATCAAAATTCTGTAATGCAAGGAAGCAAAGATCCTGAGTACCAGCATTTTCCTGTAAGACTCTGAGGTGACACGAGATTATTATAAAGTATTTAGTGAGTAGACATTTAATTGAACACATGAGTATAGGAAAAAGAATTTAGGACAGCGTGCTTTTCTGAGAAGAGTTTCAAAGTTTGGCTTCACCAAGCCAACAATTGTTGGAGTGCAGTGCCGCTGAGGTGGGAATCGGCCCCTCTTCTTTCATCGCAGACCGTTTTTCCCAGCCACAGAAGTGTCACCATTTGAATCTCTACATTGCTTCTGGAGATCTTTTTTGGCTTTCTGTCGTCTGCTATTCTTAAATTCCCCCAGCATCATAACATTCCCACTTTAATCAGACCCTGCTTTGATTTCTGACACTATCCTCCTGACTTTGCCTTGCAGCCCTTTCTCTCTGCAGCCGCTGCCTCTCAAAGAGATCTCAGCACGCCTGCCTCCAGCCTTCCCGTTTCATTGGATGCGGTTGCTACCAGTCTGCCGTGTAAAATAATAATGTTTTCAGCAATTCCTAAACTGTTGATTTCTACAAAACACATAGAGCTTACCTGCATTATCTTCCTAAAAATGCCCCACTTCCAAGGAAGTTAGACTTTGTTTGTATGGTATTTACATGGTATGTCCCCAAAGAGACACAAATCTTGCTCTCCAGAAAGTGCAGGTCCAGTGTGCCGTTTAAATATGGGATATGTGGCAGGTGATGTAAATCTCATCAGACAGTGTAAGAAATTGGAAACAGCTGTAGGTGAGTGAGAGCACTGCCAAGAGCAGCTTTTTATCAAGGTTATCAATTTGGGGGATTTTCCTTGCAGTCAGGCAAGAGACTCCCCATTTCCATCAAGTCACCGATAACCCCTCGCTTCTCAAACCCAGCGGTCCTTCTGTTACCGAGTCCAGCACAGAAACATCCCTGCTGCTTTCTGGTCGTGCTTTACAATTCTAAAGCATGTGTTCCTCCTGCCTCCCAAATTCCCTGTGGCTATTTGGGAGCAGAGGGCGAGACTCTACAGAGGATGGCAGCAATCTTTGGGTCGTGCCATCCTCCGAGCAGGTGAAGAAGCAATAGATACTGTAAAGGGTGGTGCAAACTGAGGGCTGCAAGAGCTCTGCTGCCTTTTTAGCAGTTAGCTCACACAGCATCATCCCAAGAGACTCGGATCCTATTTGCAAGTTCTGTCGTTATCGATATTCTCCAAACCATCCTGCTGAGAGCACTCCTCCAGCGCTGGGGTCAGAAGACACACGATAAACACAATGTACCACCAAAGGTGTTGGAGCAAGGCTTACAGAGTACGGCCCAGCACGTGAACCAACAGAGAGGAACGTCAAGCATGAAACTTGCACCAAGTACTAGCAAAATTTGGGAATCTGCCTCCTTTCCACTCCTCGAATATCTTTAAAAATCCCATCCCTGATGAAATTCAGGTGCTGGAATTGATGAGGGTCTGCAAGCGAAAGGAAAATATTAATTTAGCCCAGACTCCATAGCATTGTGCTTATTAGGCAATTCTCTGATTTGGGGAAATATGTGCTACCTCAGGGGTTTTTTTAACCATTTTTCTCCAATAGCGAGGAAAAAGTTTTTTCATCTCCTTTTGTGGAGAAATATATACAAGCTAGGCAAGAGGAAGGCCTCAGTTCATGTAAAATGTAGGAAGATATAATGGAAGTTTCACAATACCCTTTCAAAGTACCTTAATACACATTAGGCAGACTATTTCAGCTGCTGAATTCATTCAACATTTCCCTACTTTCTGTTCGAAACTTGTGAAATACAGCGTTTTTATGATTAGAGCACTGTCACTTATAAGTTTGGCTTCATTCATTCATTTAGCAAAAAACCCTTTGTTGGGCCAAAGAGAATAATTTCACCTCTGTCCAGTTCGGAAGTATCTAACGGCGCTGTTTGGCTGCAGCTGAAACTCAGGGCAGAGTGTGCCACCCCATCTTTTATTTTCATTTTATCCCTCCCAACTCAGAAAGCTAAACAAATTATTTGAAAATAACCAGCCTAAAGAGCTCATACACTGGCAGCAGCTGGAAGAAAATTTCCTGCTTGCACAGAAGATTTTATTCCAGAAGGGAAGTGGCAAAAGAGACTTTTACTATTCAATTAGAGACCCGCTCGCATGCCAACAAAGGTACTGCCAAATGCAGTCTTGGGTTTCCGTGCAAAAGGGGAGATGGAGTGCTTCGGGGTGCCACAAATATAACGTGGGCTGCCTTGTCGGGGGGCTTGAATTCAGGGCAGACGAGATCTCACTGCAATGAAATAGCAGAAATTTTATCATAAAATATGCACCACACCTCCTCCTCGGATTTATAGGGGATTTGATAGAAATCTTACGCGTGCTGTTTTGTAGCGATGATGAACTTTCATCCTCTTGCTCTCAATACACAGGTCAGCCAGCAAGAGCATCCGAGGGAACAGGAGGCAGGCAGCTTGCATCTCCAGAGGGTTTGTCTTTCCTGCGCACATTAGTTGAATACACACATGATTTTAAAAGAAACCTTTTGGTTTTACCTGCAACAGGAAAAAAAAAACAATATTTAGGTTAATAATTTTGGGCTCCTTCTCACAGAAAACTCCCTGCTCGGAGGAAAAAAAAAGTACAGTCAAAAGGTAGCGAATTAGCTGTAAAGGGCAGATTTTGACCTGATAAAATTGGCGTGGCTATTTAGGGAGCAAGATTTCATTAGAGTTGCTATAGCAATTGGAACAGTTTGACAAAACCTAATGAAGGATTATGACAGAAATAGAGAAGCCTATAAGCCATCAAAAGCTATAGGAACAGAAGCTTCACAGGTTTCTGAGCAAAATCCCTCTGGAAGTACACTGATCTCCCTGGAAGATATCACACTCATTTCAAACATTTCTCCGGGGTATTCACTGAGCGATGATTGCAATACAAAACCGAGTGCCCTCTCTACTGCAAAGAGTTATTTGCGGATTTTCCCCTCTGAGAGGCAGACTTTATTATTAAGTGCTTTATAATAAAAATACTTGGCACTTGCGTGGCATCTCTCATCACAGAGCAGTGCAGAAGTTACTCCTGATGCTGCACGTTAACCTCCTCAAATTGGTATTAGATACGTCCTGTGGCTGCCTAAACGGAGCCTGAGACACTAAAGGACTTTACTCCAGCCTTTCTGGGGATAAAGCGGGCAAGTGCATGATGGGTGGGGCTCCCAGATGTCCAAATAAACCTCAGGGCACATGAGCGGGGGGTTCCTGCAGAGTTCTCGCCCGTGTGAGGTGCCTCCATGGTGAGCAGATGCTGCAAAACATCTTCTGGGTCCAGCTGAGCTCCTGCTGTGCTGCGGTGCCTCTCCAAGGTGTAAAATCGAAGCTACTGTCCGCGGAGGATGCTCTCAACTCGAGCTCTGCATGGGGCCAAAAGTGTTGCTCAGGAGCCGCATAGCAATATATATATATTTATTCCATTAAATAGTGCCCAGCACAACCACTCCCACCAGGGGAGAGCGTTTTCCCTCAGATCTGAGACTGAGAAAAAAATTGCCTCCAGGTCAGCAAAGCATATCTAAACCAATTCCCAGCCGAATTAGCATGCGGTGAGCTGGTCCGTCGCGAGAGCAAGAAGGAAGGAGGCTTCCTGCCTAGCCTTCAGCTCCCGGCCCATCCAAGTTCCCGCTGGTTTTGCTCTGCCCTTATGGCCAGGGCTTTGGTTTCCAAAGGCACATGCAAACCTATAGCCAGCTCTCAGGAAAGTGAACAGCACTGATTTTAGGTGCAGGATTTTTAGGCTGGCGGATGCATTGAGCAGCGACTTTCCAGGATTCAGCAAGGGGGAACTGCTCCGTCGCTGGGCAGAGCTTCGGCACGGGACAGACCTTCAAAGGACAAGCATTGACCTGCCATTTCTTCTTTCCTAGAGACTTCTGCGTTGTGTCTTTACAGCATCAAAATCCAAACCAACGATAAAACCTGTCCTTCACATAGTTTGGATAATGATAATGGGGTTAAATGGACGATAATTCCATACCGGGCTCTTTGAAGCCTCCCACCCCATTACAGCCCCCAAAACTTCCTAAGGCTTGCCAAAGGGTACTATAAATAGTGATTTGAAATTAAAAGTCGTCTTATTTTCAGTTTTGTCAGAATTGGGCAGTCAGCTCCAGGACTGGGTAGCCGCCCCCGGTGCTGCGGGGGGCGGTTGGGACAGAGCGTGCGGAGCTGCTCTCTGCTATAGGAAATAGCGGACAAAACATGTTTTCCAAATATTCCTGCTAACAGCTCTGTAAATGAATTTTCTCTGTTTGTTCAGATGTATCAGTCAGCTGCTGGCGAGTGTTTGGAACGTGCCTCAGCATCAAAAAATGTATTTTGACATTAACTTTGTTTCTGGCAGAAAAACGGCAAAACGTTTAACACATTGGAGGCCTTCATGTGTCGAGTCAGTATGCTAACTACGCTGTGGTAGCTCTCAATCACTTCTAAAAAATTACCTTCAGACTGCCTTTGTCAGACAGATGCAAAAACAAACGGGGAATTTGCTCACCGGTGTCAGTGCAGAGGGCACACACAGCACACCACACTCAACCATTTACTGACCACTATATTAAACTGAAGGTGATACCCACTTAAACCAAAGCCGTTAGCCTGCTTGGTCCTATGTCTTTAACTATATCGAAGAAATAAAGATCTTGTTATGCGATTTGGAATATGTCTGATGTTGAAGTCCTATCTTGCTATTATCCTGCCTTACATGCTTTAGAGCCAGACAAAATAATGGAATTTTAATTTTTAAATGGAGAGCTTTGTCTTGTGATGCCGTTACACTGATTTCCTATGAACCTCGGGATTCTACCTGCAGATCCTACCTCGCATTTGCGTGCAAATCTGGACAGAAACACATCTGGAATTCACACCCAGCGTCAGTCAGTCCCTCCGTTCCCACCAGGAAAAGCCATTGGACCTGACCCACCGCCACACAACCTCGCACCCCAACTGGTGTAGCTGGTGGAGAAAAGACAAGCAGGGTCCACCCACCGCGTGCCAGCCCGACCCGCGAGGCTGCGGGCAGAATTGGAATGAGATGACAGAGATGTCATTTGTGGGGGCTTTAGATTTGGGCTATCACCAGCAGAGCTGGGAAAACTAGAGCACCGCCAAAACAGACCAGCGATTTATCGGGAAAGCCAACATCTAGAGCAGCCGCTCTCACGCATTGCAGAGCAAGATGTAAAAAGGTAAATGTGGGATACTCTTCTCTCCTAGAATAGTCTCCTCCAACCTCCAGCAGCAGCAGACTGGTTCCATACCACTTCCCACGGCTCTCGCCGAGCGTCACAGCCCAGTCGCAGCTCGTCCCCCCGGCAGTGCCACATCCCACTGCGGCAGCCAGCGAGGACGGCCCCATGGGGACACGTTTCTGCTTGCCCCGGACCTGGGGAAATGCTGGTTTAAATTCAGAAGCACGAGCTTTTAATCTCCCTCCAGAAAGTTTTTGTTACTGTTAACTCGAATAACAGGGGCTATTTCTCTGTGTCAGATCAGATGGCTAATCCCTCTATCGGCTTCGAGTCCTCAGTCTAAATGCTACGCCATGGCGTTCCCACTTAGCATTTAGCCTACAGACTCAGCGAGGATAGGGGGATTAGACATTTTATATTGCCATGTTCCATATTCTAATGTATTTGAGGTCGGAAAATTATTTCCTTTGTGCACTTTTGGATTGCTGCCTTTCAGTTTCAGTGAAAGTTGCTGAGTACTTGCACAAAGAGATGAGGAAAATGGCATTTCCCAGCCGATGCGAGCATATAATGTACTCTTGAGCAGAAAATGGAGAAGAAAACACATGCTTTCCATTTTGCATTATTCATTCAGCTTTAACCATCGCTCTTGATACCCCCTACAAACTCATGCAGGTGTGGGAGAGAGCTCCTACTGCCTATTTATGGAAGTGTGTTGCAGTTGGTCCAGTGCGGCTCATCAGTGAATGCCACTTGGGAAGTGACCACTGATAATTCATGAGTTTCAAATCAAATCTCCCTTGTTCAAAAGGAAGGTGATAACCTTAAAAGAGGCCCATAATCTAATCATTTCTGCAGAAAGAAACTTAATACACGCAAGGGCATGAGCAAGCCCTAAAGAAGAAAATATAAAATTATAGTGGTGTGCATATGAAGAGGGTGCTGTGCTGATGGTCCCCAACATTTTGTACAGAGAGATCACAGTTTGGTTATCAATTATAATATCCTTCTGGCAGGATATCTTTTTTTCTCCTGAATGAAAATTCTTGCGCAATTATTACCAAGAAAAGAGAAAGGAACCTCTTTGGTTGAATGGGCTGCAGTTCTGCATTATAACCTGTTTCACTCTTTACTTCTTAAATTATTTTATTTTTGGCCTTTCCAGGACATTTGCAAACTGAGTCTAATACCCAACACTGTGTTATCCTGATAGCACAAACACTTTTCTATGATAACATGAGGCAATCTGGAGAAACAAAACAAAAAAAGAAAAACTAGAAAACTAGTGATAAGGGGGAAAATATCTCAGTTTCTCTTCTTCAAAGGGATGGGGAAGGGAACTTTTCCAATGCTTGAGGGAAGTGAACTCAGCATGTGAAGTTTTTAGGTTGTTCCAAGCATGTTAGTGCTACAGAATGAAAAATAGGTGCTCTAACATCTCTGCAGAAAAGGGAAAAACCACAGAGCTGGTCCCAGGTCTGCTCTAAGGAGGCTCCTGGTGGTGCAGAGTCAGCCCCAGCCTGCTCTGGGAAGGGTTTAGTGGTTTGGTAATGATGAAAATTAGAACTATGAATCCTCCTCCAAGGATTCTAACTTCAGAATAGGCTCACAAAAATGTGTGCATACTTTAGGAACTCAAATCTAAACGCAACTGTTAATTTTCCCTCATTTAATCATTAAACTCCTCAAAATTTATGATTTTAAAGTAACAAGGACCTGATTTTGCTGACGAAAAGTAACTACATGCTGAAAAAAAAAAAAACGCCTTTCTGCTTTTTGAGTTGAGAGCAAATTTGAATGAGGATCTGTTAAAAGTCATTATCAGAAAATAAAAGTTTAATAAAAAATGAACAAACCAAACTAATCTGAACCCCTACAGCTGACACACAGTTCTGCTATGGCTATGGGAACACCTTCTCTATTCCAGTAACCCAGAAACCAAAGAGAAGTCAAGAGGCCTCGGCTCCACCCTCTTTCTTCTGGTGCTGAGCAGTGATTGATGAGACATTAGCTGCCTGAAGAAACAGCGATGCCTTTCTCCACTGATAGACCACATCGGTGGGAAGCAGATGGGCCAACATGCAAGCAAGAAGACCTTGAGGTGACAACAGCTTTGGGTACTACAGGGACTGCCCAAGCAACTATTTTAAGATATCAAGCAGTTCCCATTGCCAGGAGCTGATGGCACTGGGAGTTGGAGCTACACTGCTTCACCCTCTTTATCAACTACATAAGGCTTTCTTACACAGCCATGGCTTGATACGGAGCTGTTACCGTGAAAGGACCAGAAAAAACCCTTTCATGGACTCACTGTTTCATACCAAATTGCACTACTGCCACCCCTCACATCCTTGAAATAGTGGAAAGAAGACACAGTGATGTTCGCAGGCTGCTCTCACACCTTCATATCTCTGCTTTCTTGCAAAGCCATTGACACAAACAAACATATGATAAAATTGAAGGGTGAGATGATTAAGGCATGGAGCCATTCAGGCCAGCGTTAGTCCCATAACCCAATCTTTTCAGCCAAGCTCCATACTCAATAAATGGCCAACGCGAATCACCCACTTCAAGAACCTCTCTGTCTCCACTGACTATAGAGGCGCCAGGCCAAACCAGACTCCCCAGGCTAAGCTCAGCCCCTCTGAACACCCAGCAAAGGGAGCAGCTCCGAAAAAGCAAGGGAACAGTGATAACAACAGAAAAAGGAGTACGAAGCCTTGATTCTCTTAAAAGAGAATAGGCACAGCATCACCCAAACACTTTTCTTCATTTTTCTCCCCGCAGACACTTGCCAAGCTTCTCTCTGCTATTTATGTTCACTCCTACGTTTTCCATGTGTTTAGGGTCACCACGGAGTAACTGGCTACAATATGTTTGGCACAGTCTGGAGTCGCCGCGGTCACACCATTAGACTGTCATTTTCTTAGAACTTCAAAACAGCCCTGAAATAAGAAAAAATAGCATTTGGGGAAGTTTTCAACATATGGCTACATGAGCAAATTTTAAACATATGGGCTATCAAATGCATTTAAGATGTGTTAAAGCCCATTCAGTGATCCCCAGTCAGTTATTGCATAAGATTTCCTAAGACGAAGGAGCTAGGTGCCCTTTTCAGCCTCACAGCTAGTCCAGGGGCACTTCGTCTGCTGGAGAAAGATTAGAATTCACCTCATTTAAAGGGCATTCATTAATTTACTGTCTAGGAATTTGAATGGTAAGTAACTCACCTTTGGGATTTCTCCTCTTTGGTTCTAGCACTAAATAATATCCATTTGCTCCTAAAGAAAAATGAAAAGAATTATCAAAATATGTATTTAATTTAACTTCATACAGGACACACAGGAGAGCTGGTTCATCCATCCTCTCTTAAAAATGAAAGCACTAGTAGGTACTGTTGATTTTATTATCCCACTGGGAGACAGAAATAAACCTGAATGCAGAAACTTAAATCACCACTTGCAATTTACTAAAACAAAACAAAAACTGGAAGAAATGCTGCATCCTCTCTTTTTATAGCAATATCCAACGTAAAGATGACAACAATGGCAATTCATAACTATGAATAAGTAACCGATGATAGTAGATCTTTTGTAATGCCAAAAATTTGGTGTATAAAACTGTAACATTTTTTCCTCTGAGAACTGAAGTGCCTCCGATTGTCTTAAGTATTACAGTGAATCATGAAAATTATTAGTTTGAAGGCTGAAACTAGTAAGTGACTTCTAAGAACATCACTCTACCTCTTTCCTATAGCACAACCCCAAACAAAGACGTCCTTCTTAACTTTACGCAGCAGATACTCACCAAGACAGCTGCAAGCAGTTCGGCTAGCAACGTGAATTTTAATGTCATCTGTAGATTATTCATAACTAAGTCAGAGAAGTTGCTTAGCCTTAGCGTTTCAGCAATCAACTTGGAAAAAAAGAGAGATTTTTCCTTTTAGTTTCATCCCATTCCTCCATCTTTGGTTTTGTCTTTGTCCAAGGACTCACTGTCTGCACCTGGTAGCGGGTGAATGCATCTTCTGCTGCGTTAGATATCATCCCTGCCCTTCAGCTCAGCTCAGCTCCAAGTGCTCTCGATGATCACTTCAAAAATGTCAGCTATGGTGTTTATGTCAGCACTAGTAAATCAAGGGAGAGAAAAAAAATCTGAATTTCTCCAGGAGCGCACCTGAGTTTCCCTCCTGGAAACCTGATTCTGCCCTGGGAAAGACGCGCACACTGATTCAGAGCTGCCTATGGAGAGTACAGCCCTCCGGTGGGTGCTCTGGGGAAAACTGGTCTCCCTTTCTGAAAATCAAAAAGAATACTACAGGGGCACTAGGGGCAGTGACCAGGCATGGTGGTTTAAAAGAAACAAACAAACAAAAAAAACCCCAAAGAAACAAACAAAAAGAAACAAAACAAACAAACAGAAAAGAAACAAAACAAAACAGAACAAAACAAAACCAAAAGAAACAAAAAAAGAAAAACAAACAAAAACCCAATTTGTAAAAGGAAACACCACTGTGTTGGGAGGAGTTTAACTCTCCGGTTATAGTGATCCCTTTGCGAGCATCTCTCATTGCAACCATCTCCCATCTATCTGCACCCGCTCCAGAAAATAAAGAATCTTTCAGCAAATAGTGTGCGGTTTCTGCTAGGTTCTCTTCCCCGGGGAGAACAGCTGGGACTCGATATACTTCGGTGAGCATTTGCTTTACAAGGTTCATTAACACTTACAGCGAGTGCATAAAAGTTTGGGTTTCACCTCTGACAGCCTGTTCACGGGCATCGCTGGTTCCCGCCGGGCTGGGAGGGGGAAGCGGCCGCGCTGGCGGCACGGAGCTGAGTCCGGCCGATGGTGCGTGGGCTTTCAAACGACGCTTGTGAAGGACAAAGGAAAATCAGAGACTGTACTAAGAAGTAGAGTAAAAGTGGAAGGCCAGTGGCACAGCACGATAAACATTAAGCCACATTCAAAATAAATAAGGAGGGAGAAACCGTGGAAAGCGGCAGCATCTTTAAACAGATTGCCGTGGTAGAAGTAATGTGTTGGTATAAGGAAACATCAGTCAGAGCTCCGTGGCTGTTCCCTTTGGCAGTTAATGTTTATTATTCAGCCCATTCCCGGGGTCCACAACCTTTGAGTTATCTTTGATTTTAAAGCATCTCTTGGGAATCACCTTCTCTGGGCGCCACGCTGCTGGCACAGTTGGGCATCCCCGCTCGCTCCCTGCCCGCGGGCACCGCTGGAGCTCCTTATTTGCTGTTTGAGGAGCGTCGCCCTCAGAAGCATCTCCAGCAGCAGAATCCCCCTCAGCAGCATCCCCAGCAGCAGCATCCCCAGCAGCAGAATCCCCCTCAGCAGCATCCCCACGGGGCAGCCGGCGCAGAGCGGGTTCCATGAGTGCCAGGAGCCAGTCCCTGCAGCCACGGTCCAGCTAAGAGGTCTTGCTGTGTTTTACCCAAGGGAGCATCTCCACTCGCCCAGCCCGGCTCTCACGCTCGGGGTGGCTGCTGACTAATTTCCATGTCAGCATGCTATGTTTGTGAAAGGAAGAGAGACCTGTTCTTTACCTTGCCCTTTACACAATGAGATGCACTGTGCTCACAGATTGAAATCTGAGCCCCGGATGAATTTAAACTTGTTATTTTGGTCTGCTTATTTAGTCTGTCGTTTTCTTATCCGTTTACCATCTTTTTCCCTACCTGGCGGTGCACGTGAGAGGGAGGTTTGACTGAAGGTCACGTACGCAGGAGCTGTGGAGCTTGTCCGAACCCAGCCCCATGGCACATCCCCCACCAGCAGCTTTCGGGAGACTGCAACATCCCCGTTACAGCGCTGTACAAAACCGTGTGCTGAGGGGACAGCCCCCTCCATCCCTGGCAGTCAGCCACCAGCTTGTATCAACGTGCAACGGGAAGATTAACATATGGAGAAGACATTTTTAAGGGTAGAATAAGAACTATCACCGTTGGTGTTGCAGTTCTTACCCAGCAAAGCGCTCCGCTGAGGAAGGCTGAAGAAGCAAAGCGTAGGACGTGACCCTTAGCGGAGCAGACTCTTTAAAAAGTCAGACTGAATTGAAACCCTTGGAAGCCCTTCATTTTTGACAAGTGGGCCACACTTTCCTAACACTGAAAACAAGAGCTCCGTAGTGGAGGCATGAAATTTAACACTCAAAAGAAGGACTATAATATACAGTAAGTGCAAGCAGCCATTGAATTCCTTGGAAAAGCTGAACCAGAAGGATGGTTTCCTCTGGGAGCGCCTCCTCCAGACCGCCTGATTGATCTGATACTTGTGATTCAAACAGCTACAGTTTCTGGATGTTACTACGACTCACACCAAGTGATCAGAACACGATATGGTTCACAAATATAAAATTCAGTTGGACCAAGGCACTTTTGTTTGGGAAACCAGGCAAACACATAAAATTCTTAGGGCAGGAAAACCACAGAAGTGTTTGGAGATAAGAAAGACTTACCTGGACTCAGGGCTTCCGTGTCACAAAGTAATTGTTGGCCAAATTAGAGATGAGATGTCTTTGGCTAAAACACCTTGAGAAAGCTGTTTCTGCTGCAGGGAGCAGTCGTGGGAAGACACTGCAGCTTGTGCAGCCACCCCGGGTGCAATCCAAACAGGGTTTCCATATCAGTTTCCTCATGAGTTAGATTAATGATCCCACCTTAGTGATGCAGAAAAACAAGGAGGACTGGTCACTACCCAGTCACTCCCAATGCATTTGTTTGTCAGTGCTGGAAACCAGCAAGAAGAACAGGAGGTTATTCTGTTTGGGATTGGCACATCCAAATTTCATCCAGTGCACGTGGTCCACACTTAGTGTTTCTCTGTTCTCACCTGTATTCAGAGCAATGTATCCCTCATCACCCCATTTCTACCACTTTTTGGACGCTTGGCATCTCGAGGCAATGACTTTTTCCACATGGTGACCAAGATGGGGCCAAACTTGGCTGTCCTCCAGCCTTTAACATAATAAAGAGGAGTTTAATAAAAATCAACAACCTCCAGTGAAACATCATTTGCCCACAAATGCCGTGGTGACTCGCACCGCAGCGTACAAGCAGTCAAAAAGAAACACAAACAAAAAGCTTTACGGCAGGACAAACCACGTCCCGTATTCTTTGAATGTGCTTCATATTATAAATCACCCATGAAGGTGATAAATGTGTGCACTTAAAACAAAATACAGGCTCTGCTCAACAGGGCTGTTCAGCATAACAAAGCTGCCGGAGGGCAGCAAAGCTAAAATAAGTGTATTGCTCTTATTGGCGTTTTTCCGCGGTGTAGATGAGTGCGCAGCAGCGGGGTTTCCCAACCCACCGCTCGGCTCCTGCGCTACCCTGCAAGATCTCCCCTCCGCCATGGCCTGAATAAAGGCAGAGAGCAAATGGTCGGTGCGGGGCTGTGGGCAGAGCCGGGGCGGTGGGACGGGGCTGTTGTGCTCGGCACGCAGGGCTCGCCGCCCCAACGCACGCCGCGGGGCGCGCTCCAGGCAGTTAGTGACACTCGTCCTTCTGTCACGCCGACTCCCTTCCCGGCACCTTCATCTCATTACCTGGAAGGTTACGTTTTACAGGAAAGATAATTATCTGACTCTGTCAGCTACTGTTTGATTTCTGTATTCCGTTCCAGCGAGATTTTTCTTATAACAATGTCTTCGCTAATGGACAGTCCTCCGTGCTGCCCATTTATAACACCTTTCCTATTATACCTGCTAGACAAGGTCTGACACTGCACAACAAACATTACTGAATTAAACCTTAGCTGTAAAATAAGCAAGCCTTATTATACCCAATTTTACAGTTGGGTAAACTTACATACTGGGGACACTTAAATGACTTTCCACAGCATCACAGAATGAGTCGGTGGAGGCAGACAGCCTAGAAAAGTCCGGCTCTCAGTCACTCGCTCCAGGCCCCCCTTTGAGAAAGCAAATTTATTAAGCATGTGGTTAATGTTCAGCTTATGAGCAAGGGGGCATTAAGCCATTACAAAGCTCCCTTCCTTCAACATGCCAAAAACCTGCTGCCAGCCAGCAACGACAGGATATTAATCGTGCCTTCCGCCATCCCCATGGTCAGAAGGCAGAGGTGATTTACGCTTTGCAGCAAAAGGATGTGACATTCACGGCTTCTGACACAGAAGTGGAGGACAGCACGCTGGGTCAGGGGACATCTGGGGCATGTTTGACCCCAAAATTTCAAGGAAAGCTATAGTAAAGCAAGCAAAGTGGTAAAAAGTGCTACTGTTGTCAGAAGCAGGACAGAACATTTTGCAAAATTCTGATGTCCCTTAAAGGGATGGCAGCCATCCCAGGATTTGCTTTCCTTTAAAGAGCATCAGTCTCAGCTAGCTAAGTTGGTGCAGGCACCAATAGAGCCAACCACGTGGAGGTGACAGTCATGCCCACGGTGGCCTTGGACACGCCACCGGCCAGAGGGCTGCCAGGGACCAGCTCAGCGGTGGAACCGAGCCTGAATCAGCCCAGCAGGGGAGCAGAGAGACTTACTTGTCCATACTCCCCCCACTGCAAGACTACTCAAATCCCAACTTCTTCATTACCATCCTTTCTGATTACCTGGCTGGCTGTAAACAGATGCGTTTTCCCTTCTAAGTGCCCAATTCATCCTCTTCGTTTCATTCAATAGTGCTGCTGTCTCGCCTTTTCGCATCACGGGTCGCAGAAGTTGCAATTACATTACAAACATTGGATTGCCATTATTGGCAGAACGAAGCGGAAGGAGCTGGTGGTGAAGAGAAGAGGGGTTTATTCCATAATAACCAAGGCAAACAAGTAACTCCAGAGAATTGCACTAAATGCAGGTGCTGCAATGGAGGGATGTGCGGACTCAGGGATGCGATATGTGATTTTCAGGGTTTGGGGGGCAGATCCTGCAGGCTGGTTGGAAAGGCAGTTGAGGAAAATAGTGGGAAAATTTAAACTGAAATTATTACAAACCCAAGAAACTGAGCCACCGGTGAATTTGGAAACTCCTTGAGATGGGAAATTGCTCTTCAGCGTAATCTGGAATTTGCCATCAGACAACACGTGTGGAGCCGTGCTCTCACACCTCATTTTAGCAATAATTAATAACTTGAGAAATTGGGAAAACAAGAACTAATTAAACACTAAGAGAAGGGAGGCCACTGTACAACTGGAGTAGGAATACCAGGCCAGGCTAGAAAGGAGTTGGGACTTAGTTACAAATTCATCCTCCAAGTCATCCCATCCACGCCAGACCCCAAGCCCAACCTCTCATCTGAAAAGCACTCGAAAAGAGGTCGTGGCCCAGGAGCAGCGTTCCTTCCCCTTGGCTCTCGCTTACTTTAGCTGTCCTAATTGAGTTTTTGTGCTGAAAAGACATTTCTTCCAGAGGAACAAGAAAAGGGTAGGACAAATCCTGGCTGCCTTCCAGGAAGCTCTAGTCATTTCAACATCATCCTGAGATTTAGACCCTAAAATGAATTATAAATGGATCAATTTTGCACTGCTTAATGGAGGCTTGTACAAGACAGAGTGGGGATTCCGGGTCTCCTGCCAGCTGGGACAAAAGCCTTAGAGGTACCGTGTGTGTCATAACTCAGGAAAAACTCATCTGGGATTCCTTATCAATAAATTCAAGGTGCCCACAAGCCAGATAGTCTTACTTACGCTGGATTAAGCCCAAAATATGTCCACTAACCCATGTGGAGCGAGGGAGGGAAAGGAGAAACCAGGTTGCAGTGAGAACTTTGGGTGTCTGGAGAGAGGGGCTGTGGTGAACCCCACTTTGATTTTTAACCAAATCCAAACGTAGATGGGCAAAGGAGACTTATGCAAAGACTGGCTTGGTGCTTGAGCTCTCCCTTCCCTTTCTGCAACGCTTGCTGAGTTGGGTGTAACCAACATCCCCAGAGTTTTGTCTCCCAACAGGACCGTTTGGGACAGGTCGAGGGCACTGGCAACACGTTACACAGGGCTGCGTCTTTTGCCTGAATCCTTCAGCACTCCTCATTCCCACAAACTTCTGCCAGATCTGTGAGACCAGTGCTTCAGAAATAATCATGCATAAGTTATTGAGCCAAGGACAGCTGCCCATCATGAGGGACTGGCCCCTTTCCTCCCCGTTTCACCAGCTGCTGAGGCAGGACAAGCACCAATATGCTTTTTGCTCACCAAAACTCTCCCTGCTCAGCCCCGATGACATTGCGCCCCACGTAGGGGTCGTGACATTAAAACTTCCTCAATGCGTATTGCATAGAGACAAAGGAATGAGCTGTACTGCATCACGTGAACTTTACAACCAGAAAAACCAAGCACGTGTCGGTACCGCTGCAATTTCATCCGCTCTTCGGTCTCCACAGCATATGGTCTGATGGTGCTATTCCACTTGTTGGCCCTGGGAGAGCAGTTTGAAACGGAGAGAAATAGCATGGTACATTTGAGTTTATGGGGTATTAAAAGGGCTACAGCGAATGGTAGCCAAGGCACCGAAGTGAATTATTTATAGTGCAATTGCACTTTCTCCTAAACTACCCTTCAGATGGGTCAGGCCTCAGACATTCGCATTAAGGTCTTGTTAAATCCAGAGAAGCCAGGGATGTATCCAACAAGGCAGATATACCCCAGTTTTACATTAAATTGTGTTCAAGTAAAATTCCTTCACATTCTTCACATTCTTCAAATGTCTCCTTCAGACATTCCTATCATGTCTGATAATGACATCACTCAGTTCTCAGGTTAGGGGCAGACAGATTTTACGTAAACCTCCCTTAATCTAATTTTTTCCTCTTTTTGGGGGTGGGATCTCCTAATGTACCACAATCTCTATATTTTCAAAATGTTAGGACAAAGGCAGGCTCCCTTTCTTTCCCCGGCAATACTGAATACAAGAGTTAGCCAAGGGATCTCTTTGAGCTCAGGTACCAGCTAGGTCCATGAAAATCTAATTTGCGCAGAAAAATGGCACCAGTTCTGCACTGCAGAGCGCTGCAGTGATTTGCTGCATCACTTTTATGCTGTTGCGGTGTAGACCTTGTGGTCTGCAGGAAAAAGCGTTAGCCTTGCCAGGCTGGCAATGAAGCTTTTCAGCTAGAGGAGACCTCCCCTAACCGATGCAGAAGCCAGTGACTGCTCTGCACCCCACGGAGCCCTCTTTTTTTTGTGGGTAGGTTTTGTTTTAGCCAGGAACGAAGGAAAAACAAAACCTAGGAAATCAACCAGGACTCTCTATGACAAAGGTACTACACAAAAGGGATCAGAACAAACCCTTTAGCATGGTCAGGCTACACTTCTCTAGGAAACACTATATTAAAGACTTACGTCTTAGTCTATATTTTCTATCCAATTATGGCGGTTAAGGGCTTGTCTCACAGCCCTGCAGGTGGGGGTTTCGGATCCTTTCTTCGGGGTGCAGTTTCGTGGTTAGAAAAGGCTAAACTGCACGGCTGGATTTTGGAGCAGGGCTGGAAATCACCGCTGCCCTCCTGTCCTTGGCCTCCTACACAAAACCCCACCGCAGCTGTCCGAAGGATGCGAGCAGGACACCAGCCACCCCGGCTTGTGCCACGGAGAGGTGGCACCCTGCTATTCCTGGTGATGAGCGGCTGCTGTGCTGTGCGGTCCTCCTCTGCCTTGGCCGTAAGCAAGCTGAGCAGAAATACTGTCTCAGCAGCAAACTAATGGGTACATATTTTTATGAGACTTGATAGCACTTTAATTGATTTTATTGCAATTTATGGCATTTGCATAATGATGTGAGTCAATATGAAGATAGTGGAGCGGGAGGTTATAAAAAGCATTTCAGAGTCTCATTCTCAGGGAGCTGAGTCCGATCCCAGTATTTTAACATTTCAGTTCTCTTATTTTTGGTAACGCAGTTGTTTTGCATAACTTTCTGAAGCAAGTAGCAGCGTCCTGACAATACGCTGACTAGCAATAGCATCTGACAGTGCTACCTAGGAAATACCTGATATCATCAACTGATTGAATTACATCTCTAATTGCAGGACTTTTAAATGCAGAAATCAATTTTACACTGTTAAATCCCTCGATCAAGGCCTTCTCAATCAAACCAACAATCATACTTAGCTGATAGTCGCCGAAGAGGTACCACTTGTTCAGGCCAACTCGTTGCACCACTCCTTTTTTCTTTGCTGTCCCGGTTTAAGTGGTTGTGGCCACCAGAAGCAGTGCCACCATCCTGCTCCAGCCAAGCCGCGTGCCTCCACCACCTCTGCCCTGCAACTTCGGCTGCGCTCTTCCACCGGGGACACAGACCTTTTTACCACCCAAAGCAGAAGACGCAAAGATGATTAACGGGCCAACATTACACCTTAAACACAACTAAAGAAGATCTTTTTATCTGTGAGCAACTCCTCAGATTAAACACTATGGAAGAGCTTCTATGTTGAACAAATGCAATGGGGATCCATTAGAATGGTAGACTTGTATGTAAGTAAATATAAAATTATCATCATTATTAGAGGGTTTTTTTCCAGCACTGATGGCACAGCAGTCATGATCTATAACTGCATTAAAAGCAGCACTCAGTAAACAAAGCTTGGCCAGCATCGTGCAAAACGACTGCTGTAAATGGGAGCGTTGCCCACAGACACCTCATTTGATAGACTTTTCTGCCTTGGCAAAAACCAAACAGCCCCGTGAAGGATCGGTTTCCATCGCGCATTACAATCCACTGGCTTCATTCCATTCCCTATCAACAGGACTAAACCAGGACATTCTTCATGTTCTCCTAATGGACTCCAACAAATGCGAATTGTTGGAATGAAAATTTTAGTTCAAATAACAAAAAAAAAGCTGTAATTAATGCTTGTTAAGAAACTTGTGAAACTAATCAGACTACCTTTCGGCAGAAAACATTACACCTTAACATATCATTATTATTTTTGTTTTAGTTGTCATTATTATTATTTATTTATTAAATTTCATCCTTTCTAGACCCTCCTGCTTCTCTGGATCCTGTCCCACATACAAATATCCAACAGGCCAGATTTTTAGTAAACTCACACAGTACTTCGATGCCACGTTACAGCCTGGGGATTTCTATTTCAATAGCAGCAACTAAAGAAATTAAGAAGTAACAAAACAAGAAAGAAGACATAGGAATTAATCAAGTCTAAATCAAATCCAAGTCATTGTTTGTTTATTCAAATGTATAAATACTGTTTTGGTGCTAACAGCAAACTGGTAGCAGCTAGAATATGGCATTCTTTGAAAGTAAAAGACGCAAAATCAATTCTATTACGGTAACGTCTTTTTTTAGTTCCTCCATAGCCTAAATGACACCCAAGAAAACAATGCGTGTGATCACTAATCCATGCTTTGCTCTAATGGCAAAATATCATGTTACCTCTTTGCCTAGCGCTGCAACGGCATCAGCTGGCAGCGGAAAGCTGTCAAAAGGCACAAAGCAGGTCTCACGATAGCCATGGGTGAGAGGAGGGGGGCAGAGGGAGATCGTACGCCCCCTCTGGGAGCAGGAACGGGGAACAGCACAGCCCGGCAGCGACACTGTGGCTCCAGCAACCCCCACCCCAGGCGAAGCCCACACGGGGACTCAGAGGGACCCAGTGGGGGGGACATGTCTCACCCCACCGTGCAGCCGGTGGCGTGTGGCTCTCAGGGGACAATAGACAATACCTCTGTTCCATCCCGTTCATCCATGTCTGTTCTTGCAGCCTCATACGGTCAAAGGCTGCCCCAAATAAAGTTGCCATCTTAATTAATTACAGAAATTGAGTAAAGCCCAGAACTAATACTAGTCAATACTTGGACATTCTTTCAACTGGCAGTCCAAAACTACTTTTAATTTAATAGTTCTCACAGCAGCTGTGTGATCTCAGTGGGTTTCATTACACTCCTTTCCCGGATGAAAAGCACAGGGGCAATAAAATAAAGTCACAGTCCCCCATAAACATGACTTCAGGTTAGGTCATTGGGCAGAAGAGTCGCTGGGGCAGAAAGCAGAAACCCTGACAGAGAGGGAGGGAAAAATCTGCCCCACAGCTCTGAGATGGGAGCGTTTCTCCTTTCTGTCCCCTCGGAGGGGACGAGAGACTCAAGTCATCCCGTGCTACAATCGGTGTGCATGTACGCTGCAAGATAAAATTACATCTACAGATGGTCGAGACTAAAAAACACAGCTAATTTTAGCTTAGACCGAACCTCGGGTATGTATCTGGGGGAATAAAATTAGATGCACTTTATGTACTTTCTAAATTATCAAGAAGAGCTTACTCCGTAAATAAATATCAGCCAAAACCTAATTTTATGCTCTATACGATGCAGTTCAGTATTTAGTTTTTTTTCATGAAAGATCACAAGTAGCAAAGAAGCATATTTCTTTTTGTACATCTACACAGACACATTTAGAGCTGGGTATTTTTTGTCTATCTTGTAAAATCCCATTATCACACAGTAATGTGTCCCTAGTACCCTTTATAGATTATTTTTCTGCTTTTCCAATTCTGTTAAATAATTAGTGGTAATTGCCCTAAGCAAATGGTTACCAAGCAATCCAATACTGGCAGTAAGCAATTTGCGCTTTTGAGATGCCCTTGTCTTCACATGTTTGTGTCAGTGGAGCCCAGAAAAGGACAGCCAATGTGAACACCTACTGCACCGCTCTCCAGATTCATGGAGGCAATTAGCAGGAGGATTTGCATCAACGCCTACAGGTTTTGGCATAGGTACCACTGGAGAAAACGAGAGCAGGAGGGTCGGGGTGAAGGATGGGGCTGCCCGGCTCTGTCGTGCTCTGTGCCGGGCACTGCCGGGGCCAAGGAAGAGGCAGAGGCGCCATCATCCCATGCCGCCTGCCAGGAGGTGGTGGGTTGTCCTCCATAGCCAAACTTGTACCTGGTGGGGTCGGACGAGCGAACAAGTCTGTGGACAAGAGCTAGCAAGTTGGTGGACAAGAGCTAGCAAGTTGGTAGGCAAGAGGGTAGAAAAGACCGCACTCTTGGGAATCAGGAATACAAGGGACATCTGCAGTAGAACATCTCCAGAAGGGACGAGGAGGAGGAGAGTGGGAAGAGGCTGTATCTGGAGAGAGACGCTTCCCATCCCTCAGCATGAGCAACAGCCAAATTTTCCAAATCAACCAGGCAAGCTTCCAGCCTACACGCTTTTTTCTCAAAATATCAGATTCCCTTTTAATGACTGAAAGAGCTGTGCCGTGGTTCTCCTCCGCATACCTATCTCTCGTTAGCCTGAAATGTTCTGTTTTAACATTTTACAGTACTTGCGCAAGCTAAAAATACAAACAAATTGTTATCCTTTAGCGAGAGTCCAAATGTGCTGTGCGTACCCCAAACACACTGAACCACCAGAACACGGTACGCGCAAAGAAAACCAGTGGTTTATTATGTATGTGGCATTGCCATTCTGCACATGGTGCGTTGGCTCCCGATCACGCAGCCCAAGGCGGACTGTGTTGGCTGCTTTAAAGACTCCAAACGCTCATTGTCAAACATCTGAGATTTTCAAGCCTGCTCCTTGGAATAACAACAGAAAAACAATGATGTTGAAGTCTATCAAGTCTTTATGCCATTGCATACAATGCAAGAAATTCAGGCTTACCTGGAATACCTCTTCTTTGGGATTAATTATTTTTATAATGGATGGTGATCTTCAGGTTCACTCCCGGCAGTCGGCGGGTGCGAGTGGTTGGCACAGCCTGTTACACTCCAGACAAAAGGCAATTTGCAGCTTTTACACAGTGGTATGCAGAATAATGATACTGTTTATGCTATTCAGTAAGTATGAAGAATTTGAAGTCCTTTGCAAACGGTACCTCTTAAAAATCCCTCATATGGGGCACTTTACTTTCCCTTTACAGATAAGTGAGGTAAAAGCTGTGTTCAGCTTCTTCGGACAAGGCTGCCGACCGTGATGGTGTCCCCGCTGTGATGAGAAGTTGTGATGCCAAATTGTGGCTCAGGCTCGCAGGATGACTTTTAAAATAATGCATATCCTTCATTTATCACTATCATCATCTTACTTAGTTCCTCCATACTACCACTTATTGCATGATCACTTTTTCCAGGTGTACAATTCTCCGTTTCATGCATTTTAACAGTTTACTAAAACATACTAGCGCTATTAGTACTTACATAGCCTGGATTTTCAGCACTGCCATGTGCTACTCTAATTTATGTTTTGACCCTTCAGCTCTTCAGAGATGAAAATCAAAACCTTCTAAATCTACTGAATAAATTACTGTCTTTATAATAAAGATATGACTAATATAATTCTAGTCAATTCAGAAGTATGGCTCATGGCACCGCTTCTGGATAAAAATAAATGTTCAAACAATTTCATACTTAAGCAGAGTGATATCTCTGTGATGCATCATCCTGGATCCACATAATTATGAAGTAAAACTAAAGTGTATTTTAAAAGACCTTTTTCTCATTTCTTATATATGTAAAAGTCTGATCACTCACGCATGCACGATCCCTGTAATTGCAGAAGTGGCATTGTAGCATTGCTGTTTTGACAGCATATTCTAAGCAATTTTTCATTCTCAGGGAGATTTTTTCTTTCTTTCTTTCTTTCTTTCTCTCCTTTTTTTTTTTTTTTTTGAAGTAAGACAAACCTAATAACCCATTATGCATTGCTTCTAGCAACATCCAAAACACTCAGTAGCAATTAAAGGGAAGAGCTCTCCCAGCATCGCTGAGGCATTCACGGGAGCGGAGCTGCCTGGGTGGGAACGCCCGGGACTAAGGACAACCAGCCCCGCAGCCTCCAGCGAGCTCGGATACCACCTCAAGGGCAAAGCAACTGCAGCGCTGATCAAGACAAGAAAAAAAAAAAAACAAACCCAAAGCAACAGAAATAAGGGGTTGGCCAGGCACTGCCAGGCTGCCCTTGCATCCCAAAGGCGTCGGACACGCACCTGCCTGCTCCGCTTTTGCCAACTCCCACGCAGTACAGAGCCCCAAAAACTGGGGCGGGGTGGGGGAATGGAGCAGAAGCAACCTCTTCTCCAGCGCTGCTGAAAATCAAGGCACAAATTACTGTTGCTAACGATGCCGGGCTAAGGCTACAGCGCCCAAGAGCCCGCCTCCCTCGAGCATCCTCGCTACCCCAGACCCAGAGTCGAGGGGTTCCGGGATTTGGCCACAGTGCTGCTCTGATAGAGGTTATCCACGTCCCAAAGCCACCCATCTGGATAGGTGTTACCAGCTACGCAGCACACGAGGCACGGAAAGTGGGCATTATTTCATGCTGATAAGTATTTTACAGCTGTATGTCCAATCTCTCTTTTGGATTTCAGCAAAATCTTATCAAAATAAATAAGTCATTTATATGCAGGATCGTATAAACACTCTCCACTCTGTCTTTGTCTTCCTAAGAAACCGGCGGGCTACATTTGCCTTTCAGTTACCTGGATAAACAGATTGCTAATATAACCAATATATGTGATAATATTCCTAAAGCATCGTTTTACAAAAGGGCAAAATTATTTGACCCAAACAATTCCCAATATGCTTTATGTGTTACTGTTGATAGAAATCTCTCCTGCTTCTCACTTTAGCATAAATGAAAGAACGACTACAACAAAAGCCCTTCAAAATAAGTTTTAAAAATAAAAATAAAAATCTGCAAATCTCCAGAAAGTACTTTCTCACTGGCATGAGCAATTTTGACCTCGTCATAGGTCTGAGAAGTTCTAGTTCTCATTTTAGAAACTGCTAAGATCTAGAAACATCTATTTTATCTGAAGTTTGATGTGCCAGATCGGTCCCCAGCTCACGAAGCACTAAGAGGGAGATTTGCAGAAGTATTTAGGTGCCTAAAAATGAAGACAGGCACCTCATGGGATTTGAAAAGAATGGGAACTAGGTTATTTTTGTCAGGCTCTGTAAGAATTCATTTGGGCTTTGTAACAGCCAGCAGCCCAACCGACTTCTCCATCGCGTCCCAGCACAGATAGTCCAACACCCACTCACGGCTGCGCCCCTGCGTGTTCACCACTGTCCATGCATTAGAGCTGGTCCTTCAGCTATGTGGCTTGGGGACAAAGTGGAAGAACATGAGTGTGGCACATGTCCAGTAGACTCCTTGAGCTTTATCATCTCTGTGGGAGATGCCCTGAGATGCCACTGCCACTGCAAAATGGAAATTCTGGAAGCTGTGGCTGCCCCATCCCTGGAGGTGTTCAAGGCCAGGTTGGACGGGGCTTGGAGCAACCTGGGCTGGTGGGAGGTGTCCCAGCCCAGGGCAGGGGATTGGAACTGGATCATCTTTAAGGTCCCTTCCAACCTAAACCATTCTATGATTCTATGTGTGCTGCATACACAGGTCATCATCTTCAGTGGGGACTTTGTTAATGGGTTCTGTGGGCTGACACGTTCATCTCTTGACCAAAGACTGGGACTTATTTCACTTCATCCACAGACAGGCAGATAGCTTTTACCAAGTCAAGATGGGCCAGGCCATTGGTCTTCCTTCCCATCATCCTTGACCTTCTATCTCATCCCGCCGTCGCAGCACAGCCAGCCACTGCACAGCACAGGCTGCCTCTTGTGCATCAGTTAGTACAGAAGGTGACTCCAGTGGGGCACAAGACGTGAAAATCCCACTGCAGCTTCATGCGTGAGTCAACTCTGAGAAAAGGCTGTCCAAGTCTTTGGCAGGAATTCTGTACTTGTGTGGTAACCGTAACGATGCTCGCTACTGACTCATGGCCCCGTTATTGGCTCGGGTCGGAGTTTGGGCAGCAACAACGCAGAAACCCTCCGCTGCCTTTCTACTCCAGCACATCGGTGGGGCACTACCAATCAAAATCGGCTTAAAATACTGAAATGCCTCACTTGCGTTAGGAATACAGACTCAACTTAGGAAAAGGCGAGGCTGTGCAATGCCGCTGCGGGTCAGGGGTAGCACAGGGGCTCTGGTGGGTGCAGCGCTACCCAGTCAGTGGGGCACGTTCCCCCTTAGTTCAGGGCACCCACTTTGCACTCGGGGGCAGCACAGACTTGTCCTGACAAAACTGGCCTTTTTCCCCCTTAATCTAATTTAGATTTCACCCTGAGGATGTCAGTTCCCTCTCTGCTCAGCCCAGACACTGAGAACAGAGTAAGCGGCAGCTCATTTACTCCACACCAGGTTCGTTCCCGGCTCTCCGCACCCAAGAACCGCCGTGCGGTACCTGCTTCGCTCTTCAGAAACGGCCGCATCCCCAACCCAAAACCCTTCTCCCGTTTCTAATTGTTGACAATAGGTCTGTGCCTAAATCCAGGGCCTGTGCCAAGCGGCTCTGAGTTTGCATTACAATCAGCTGGCCGAGAGATCTTTATTTCTGTTTTATCTTCCCCGCGATGTGTGCCACAGTCTAGAGACAGAAGCCGGGCAGCGAGGAGCCCTGCATCCCAATCAGGGGTCTGGCACGCAGCGGCGATGTGCGGAGAATCCTGAGCATGAGAAGTATAGAAATGCTCAGTGTGATTAACCTTCCCTTTCCCTACCCTGCAGTCTCCACCGAGGCAAATTTGTACATGCTTAATTTTCATTAATAAAATCAATATGTATGCGCTTGCACATGTACCGCTGCAAATTAGCTTTTAAAAAAAATAAAAAGAAAAGAAAAGTCTGCGCGTGAGACTCTTCCCCACAAACGGACTCCGGGAAAATACGTTCACTGGCTGGGTTTTCCTGAAGTTATTAAACCACCCGAGATCTCTGGCTGAAATGTTCACATTTGGGTGTTAAACACAGACAGTTCAATTCCGGATTTATGTTCAAATAAATGGCCTCATTTTTTAAGAGCTGAAACCAAGAGATCTCAGAGTCACAGTAAAGGGTAGCATTTAAGTGAGAAAACAGTTTCTCTTAGCATTTATTTTTTGCCATTATTGTAAGCATTCTGCAGGAAGGGGTTTTGTCCTTGGCATAATGATATTTAATAAACCATAATGTCACTAATTTGCCTAGCTTTCCAACGAGGCTGCTCTGAAAAGCTCTGTTCCTTTATTCCTGCATTTTCTTAATGAAATAAACTTTGTTCTCATCCTGTCGGCTTTGCTGGGGTCTTTCATCTGCTGCTCAGCTATTCTTGAGCTTTTCAGCCCATTTCGTAAGCTGCAATATAGACGTTGCCAGATCAAAAAATGCTGCATTATCACCTCCAATTAAGCAATCAGGCTAAGTGAACTCGCCAGGGAATAGGAGTGTCTTTAGATCACTCAGCCTGGTGTCTCTGCTCCCTTCGGCTCCCGATTGTCACCTCTTGCGTTGCCGCAGGCAGTTCTGGGGACGTTACACTGGACAGAACTACTGCCACGGGGTGTCCCAGCCAGCTGCCAGGGCAGGGGCGTTCCGCAGCCCCACAAGACCGACCCCGCTGGAGCAAACCCATGGGATGTCACTGCTGCTTCTCCAAAAAAAAGACCCCCGCAACCAGACTATCCCAGTGCTCCGCCAACGCATAAACACCTGAAGCTGGAGAGTTTTGTATGCGCGGCACTGAGCTCGGGCTGAAATATTAAGCCGCGCAAGCGCAGCACGACAGGTCGCACAGCGATGGGGAAATGTGAAGCCTTTAGAAAACCATTGCTGGTCTCCAAAGGTCTCCAGCCACCGGGCAGGGCAACTGCCGACCCCTCTGGCAGTGGGACAGGGCTTCTGGGCAGGGTGAGAGCTGGCAACAAGTAGCCAGAAAATGCAATATTCCAGTCAGTGGCTATCTGGGGGATTAAAAAAAAAAAAAGAAGAAAAAAAAAAAAGTGTTTCTATCTCATTTAAAAGTGTTTCCACCTCATTTTTAACATGGTCTTCAAAAGAGATCTCCTCTCTGGGGCTTCACCCCACGTAGACACTCAAGAGGGGCACACACCGCATCCTGACTTCTACCATGGGAAGGAAAAGGGCAGCCAAAGTGTAGCATCAACGACAACTGTAACACGCCGTGATCGAGTGTCTAAACCATATTCTGACCTTAAATAATTCATGGGGCTCGGAGCTGGATAACCCCAGGCGAGGTGCCGTGGGACCGGTGCCCAGCTCCGGGGAAGACACTTGCCCGTTGCAGAAAGGAAGAAATACCTTTTATAGTGAGCGGACGGTCGGGAGCCTTCTCCCTGCAGCAAGACCTAGTGTCTGTCTTGGCTAATACCAGAATTTCTTTATGTTAAGGGTTCACAGGGCTGCACTGGGGATGCTCCCACCCAGACAGCACCCAAACTGCGCTTTGCCCCCCTCCTCTCCCCAGGGACAGCCGCAGCCGTGTCCGACCCCGCGCTCACAACAGGCAGATTCCTCTCTTTAATATTAGTCGGGGGTTAAATGTTCCAGGGCTTTTCTTTGTAAAATTTATAAAATGCCGGCTGAAGTGCCATTCATGTCGAAAAGCTGCCTCTCTCCATCAAGGCTTCTTGGACTAAACACAACAATATAACAAACATCGGCCATTAATAATTGAGAAAAAAACTCCTTCCCTGCATGTTATTTTTCATCAGAATGATGTGTTATTAGTTTATAGATATATATTTTTTAGCTGAAGGCTTTTTTGGCAGCAATTTGGCCTTCACAATAATGGACTTTACTGTATGTAAAGCCTTGGAAAAATAATGTTTTCAAGAGACGCTCAATAGTGAATGAATCCGGTTTGGAGAGGGAATTTGCTTTGCAGTGAAATAGAAAAATAGTGCCATCTTTTGGACTAAGTGGCTCTGCCGGCATCCTGGCTGGGCATAGACACCTGAAACCACTTCCCACCTCAACAGCTGGATTTAGGTCTAGCTCTTGTGGTCTCAAAAAGTCTGATTTTTCCTAAAAAAAACAATAATTTCTGGTTTCAGTACAGACACAAAGGAAAGAACATTTACGCTGGAGATCAGGGCTCTGCTCTTCATTCTCCCGGCCATGCCTGGCTGCGTCCATACTTACACCCTATACACATACGTGTTCGTGCGCTTGAGAAGCACCACAACGGGATAGCAAACTTTTTCTCTGGGATCTCACTCAACTGATATTCCAGCTGTAAAGCAGAAGGGCAAATACCCTGAGTTCCTGAGCAGCATGGAAAGACTGACAGTTGTTTTACAGCGTTTTCAGCAAAAAAAACCCCTTATATTAAATACAGTCTTAAGCATTTTCATCCCTCTCTCTCTATATATATATCTCTCGTATATATCCGTCAATCCAGCCAGCTGCTCTGTCATCTTTTTGATGACAGCAGCAACTGAGTATTTAGGCAGTAAAAGAGCATTTTGCCATTCTGCCCCCACATCGGTCCCTGCGGAGGCACTCCCCCCCCTCACTCCCTCCGCACCAAGAAACCAGCTTAAAATTGTTGATTTTCAGGCCCGGTTTGACAAATTGCCAGGATTAATTCCAGTGCAGGGCTTTGAAAATCAGGGGACGGAATTTGAGCCTCAGTTCTACGTTCAATTGCCGACTCATTAAGGGTAGTAGTAGCTCAATAATCAACTACATAAAAAGGTTATATTCCCAAAGCGCAACACACGATGTCGAAATACTTTGCACTCATCTCCTAAGGATTAGTGGAGCTTTTAATCAGTATTTTTGCCTAGACATCACCTTTTCCTTTCACGTCTCACAAACGAGAACCGTCAAACACTTTCCTTTTTATTCTATAAAACTGACTTATTGGAACAATTTGGTAAATGTTTATCGTACCGAGAAAAGGACATATTTTGGAGCTTTTTCTCCAGACCAATGAACGTTACTCCACAGCACTGCATATCACAATGTTATCTTTGTTTCCTAGGGTCATACAGAAAACAATATTCTACTTTTGTTCCAAAGATCGGGAGTTATTTGACACCAAAAAAATCATAGGTGAGCCGGCACCCAGACATGTCCTGCAATTAAGATCTTGAGTTACTGACTTTACATTGACATCAGGAAGTCTATTAAATGCTGCTGTGGGCAATATGTATTTGACATTGTACAGGTGCACAACACACTGGCAAAGCATCCAAATGAATGACAAAACCCTACAGAGCTGCAAAAACACCCTCCAGCTACAAGAACGGGACAAAGCTACATCTTGATTAGTCAGCAAAGGCTGCTAACGGCGGTGATGGAGAGTCATCACCAAGGAAAAGCTCCACTCAAAGGCAGATGACATCTATTAAAAAGCCGCAAGAACCCAAACAAATAAATATGTATTGAATTATATAGATATATAGAGAGATATAGCTTACAGACAAAACAATTGAAGGACAAAAGTCAACATGTATTTAGTAGAGTCATTTCAACTGCTGCACTCGGTAGAGAGGTTCATGTTCCGGGGGGGAAAAAAAGACATGTTCCTTCACAATTTAGCTATCCAAACCTTCCCTTTTTATGCAGGCTTTTATTACATTGTTTCTTTAGGCATCAGGGTTAGTTTGGCTTTTTGGTGGAGTGTTTTCTTTCTCCTTTCACGCAGATAAGCTCTTACAGGGAGTTTCCTCCGACCTTGGAGACATTACGACCAGCTTAGCAATCATCTCGGATTTTATTCAAGCTTTAAAAGTGAGCAGGAGTGTTTGCAGAGGCATCAGTGGGATATAGAGCCAGCTTCTGAAATGTTTGTCCTATAAAGACTCTAATGACATTGTGCTGGTTTTACCACTGCTACAACGCTAAACCAAATCACAACCCACACCCGACTCTTCTATCTGTAATGACTGTCATCTGCCAGCTCTACCCAATGCCTGATTATCTTGCTTAACCTTCACTTCCCAGCAATTAGGAAAAGCAATATTAAAATTCCTCCCTAGGCATTTGCTTCCCAGAGACAACAATTTGAAGCTTCGAAACTGCTGGTAGCTTTTAAAAGAACAGAAATCAGAAAAACTACAATGCAAAAAGAAAAGAGAGGAAACCCAAGCTGCCTCAAGGCTTTAACCATTTCAGGTATTGCGCTGTTTATTTGTTCTTTGGCTAGAACATGTCTGAGATTTACTTTTTTTTAAATACCTTTTAGAAGACGCAGCATCTAAAAACCAGCTACATTGAATTAAATGCATCATCTGGAATTAAATCATAAACAACTCCCCTGTAAGCTCTACACGAACTTCGTGCTGCTTTTTGCTCGACTCGCCGCTCATCTGAATTTCATGAACACGAATGTAAGAGGTGTGTCGTCTGGGGGATGAAAAAACCCCAGATAGAGATCAAATATTGTTCTGATGCATGGCAAATAACATCAGCCTAAGTGGAAAAGGAGCTTACTGCGGATCCTGTCCATAAGGCAAGCAAATTCCCTGCAGCTCCCAGAAGATATTGCAATGTAAAAGGATTGCATTCTCTATCCATCCAGGGCTTATTTCCCTCGGAATAGAAAAGAAACTCTTAATAGCCGCTGAGGTCCTCCGCCACTTTCAAATCTCCCATTTACAGCTCTCACCCGTATGACCACTGACAACTAGCAGCAGGGAACAAACAGGAATGTCATTTTAGCCCGGCACTGGCTCGCTGCAGCTCTCTGCCTCTCCGGCTCAGGGAGCCTCTTCGCAGGCTGATGCTGCACACAAACCCCATCGCTGAGCTGCCGCAGCCATCAGGCTCTTGTGTCGTGCTCTGGTGGTCTTTTTAAAAAATCCTGCTTACAAATAGAAATTTTAAGAACAGTGTCACACATCTAAGT
Source organism: Charadrius vociferus (assembly GCF_000708025.1). Taxonomy (NCBI): domain Eukaryota; kingdom Metazoa; phylum Chordata; class Aves; order Charadriiformes; family Charadriidae; genus Charadrius; species Charadrius vociferus. The sequence goes on along the minus strand of NW_009646744.1, from coordinate 1,873,804 downwards.
GGCTTTAGGAACCTCAATTCCCGTCTTCAGACGTGACTCAGTCTCACACCAGAAGTGCTGAAGTGCCTTAGGATGCAGATGAGCAACGACAGGGATGCAGAAACCACCGCCCACCCACCCAAATCGAACACAAGACCAAGTACCTTCTGGAAATCCACCGCACGACTGAAAAAATCTGAGAGGCGTTTGCCTTGATTTGACTCTGTGGCTTTTGGGAGCTTACATTGACTCAACCACCACGGAGGAACTCAAGTTACCTGTTGCCTTGGGAAATTCCTCTGGCACCTGAGCCTTAATGCCATCCTCAAGCCTCCCAGGAGGAGGCCAGTTTTGACACCAAAGCAACGTCGGTTTAATGTTAGTGCTCCCAGTTCCAAAATCCCAGCATGGCACAAGCAACGGGAAGGGCTTTCTCCTTCTGCTGTGCCATTCACTGACTTATCCCCCTCCCTGGCTCATGTCTGAAATTGAGACAACAAAATCAAAGCTGGGGACACAACCCAAATCCCTGAAGTGTGTCAAAACAGATTTTACTTCGTCATTGAAACACTTGATTTTTTGTGAGAAGCAGAAACAGGATTTAAGGATAGTGCTCCATGACGTCGAACTGCACTAATTCTCCTTGACAACTTCACAAAGCACAAAGCGGTCTCGCCAGAAACTGGTACAACTCACCCATCCCTCCCTGCCCCTTCCAAAGCGGAGCTAAACCAGGAAAACCTTGACATATTTGCACCTTACGCACTGCTGCTTAACCTGAAATGTGTCTGGAGTAAAGCTACCCACAAAGCATCCAGGAGAGGCTGCTCTTCTTCGAGAAGATGCAAATTGATGCCCAAAAAAAAAAAAAAAAAAAAAAAAGATTAGAATCCTCTTAATTTTGTTTGAATGGATTTGCATCCTTCCTCGCGGCGTTTGACAAAGGACCACGGATGGGCATGGTGACCGGGTATGGCACCACGGTGGAAATGGGTCCCACCTCCCGTGTCCATCCCTCAGCGGTTGGCAAGTCTGAAGTCTGGCGTTTCCTCTTCACTTGTCAAAGAGGCCACGTAGACATACGGCCTCATTCTCCCACAGCACTTAATATTCACACTTCCGGCGCTGACACGGTGATAGAGCTCAGCAATTCAGGCTCCGGTGTTTCTTCGATCCCTTGCAATAAGCAGAACAACTATGTTGGGCTTAATGCTATTTCCAAGCGCTCGAGCTGCCTGTCACTGAATTATTGATCTGAAGAATTCAAGCTGGCCACACATCATTTGCCCATTGAAAAAATCTGGCAGGCTATTGATACTCGCCGCACGCCGTCCCGGCTGCCAGAGGCATCGGCGGTGACAGAGGGGACGTCCCTGCCCGCTAGCCGGCTGCCTTACAAAGCGGAGCCAACCCAAAACCAAAGTTGGCAGCAGCACCACAGGTAGACCTGGGTGAACACACACCACGGGTCTTCCCCACACAGTCACTTTTCTTGTTTGACAAGACTAGATGAAACATTTAACGATGCCTGCAAGTCAGTCATGTTTGTGTTACTCGTTCACACACACGGTGTAAATACCTGGTGTCAAACCCTGGTGCACAGACCACAGCGCTGAACTTCTCAAACTGCCCGGTTACCCATCTGGGGAAAGAGAATTCAGACTGAAAAAAATTAAACCAGCGCATTTCTCAGTCACAGAATCACTGAATGGTTTGGGTTGGACCTTAAAGATCATCTCTTTCCACACCCCTGCCCTGGGCAGGGACACCTCCCCCCAGCCCAGGTTGCTCCAAGCCCCGTCCAACCTGGCCTTGAACACCTCCAGGGATGGGGCAGCCACAGCTTCTCGGGGCAACCTGCCCCAGGGGATCACCGCCCGCACAGTCAAGAGTTTCTTCCTCATATCTCAATCTCCCCTCTTTCAGTGTAAAATTGTTCCCCCTCATCCCATCACTCCCCTCCCTGATGCAGAGTCCCTCCCCAGCTCTCCTGGAGCCCCTTTAGGCACTGGAAGGGGCTCTGAGGTCTCCCCTTTTTCGCCTTCTCTTCTCCAGGCTGAACCCCCCAACTCTCCCAGCCTGTCCTCCCAGCAGAGGGGCTCCAGCCCTCCCAGCATCTCCGGGGCCTACTCGCAGGGGGGTCTCCCCAGAGCGGAGGGGCACAATCCCCTCCCAGCCTTCGCCGCAGCTGGTCGGCAGTGGACTTCCTGCAGCAGCACTGCTGTCCCTTGCGGGTCTGTGCCGTGCCGGACCGCAGGCTGGGCTCCTTTATTCTCACGCAATAATAAATACTGCACATAAAACATACCCCGCAGCTCTCTGTTTTGAAGGCCGAGGGCTGTGCTGCGTGTTACATTCCCCGCGAGGGTCTGGCTCACACCTTCCAGGGTGACATTCACAAGTTCAAACAACCGAGGGCATTTGACAGCAAGTGCCAGCGCTGCCGTCCCCGTCCCCGCTGCCGGGGCTCCCGCCGGCACAGGTCGGCTCCCTCTGGCCACAGGTGACATTTCCTCCTGGCAGGAAAGGGCACCGGTAATGGAAGCAGCGGTTACTGAATTTTTTGGTGCATATTTTCCTCTAGGCTTGAGGAGGAGAGCCAGTGCCATGTGTCGACTTTTTAATTGGCTGATTTCTAATTGACAGGGTTCCTGCACTTCTGAAAACCACGCCGTCACCAAAGGCCAGGTTTTTAGTTTTAAGCTGCGTAATTGGCTGACAATTATGTTATTTTTAATATGTGCTTCAGTCACTAAGGGCTCTTCAAAGTAGCAAAGGTTTTACAGCGAAGCGCCTCCCCCTCGTCCCCCTGCGGGAGACCCACACTGGGACAGCCTCCGCCGGGCAAAGGGCAGCAGACAGCCCAGAACTTGCTTAGCGGCGATTATTTTTAAAAACATTGCTTTGCTGATGATGCACAAGGTACCCCAGCACCAGCGGATTTCTCCCAGCCATTCCTGGCCAGTGGCATCACTGAGTTAAGCTGGGGCAGAGGCGTGCCTCCCCCACCACGGACCCCACCGACGGAGACGGGGTGAAATAACACCTCCGCTCCACACACCACTCCCACCTCGCCGCCGTTATTTGTTTGTTCCTCCCGATGTTGGAGAAAACACACGGCCTTGTTTAGAAGTCACGTCTCCAATTAGATTTAATTACTACTGCTGCAAAACGGAGGGCGGCATCTATTAAATGTCATTACTCCCCTCTGCGGATGGCAAAAGCGGACGGTCGAGGTGACCCCCAGCCACCGCGGCTGCTCGCTGGGACACGCGGAGTCACCGCACTGGCGCAGTGCCTCTTGCCAAGCCGAGTGCCGGCGGAGATGCCGCAGCCCCGCGGGGCGAAGGGAAGGACCGGGCTGCGAGCGAAACGCCGGCGCAGAGAGCGCGAGAGCGCGCCCGGGCACCGCTGCCCGCCACCAAGCTGCAGAGGCACGAGGAGCTCTCAGCATCCCCCCGTGCAACGGCTGCGGAATGGCACGGGCAAAACAACCTGTGCCGCATCCACGGGGTGCCCGGGGCATCTCGTCACGGGGTGTTGCTGCTGCTCCCAAAATCCCGGCAGCCCGGAGCGACAGCTCTGCGATGGGTGCCCGCACGGCACCTCCCGGGATGGGCTGCGGGTGAATCACAGAATCCCCTAGACTGGAAAAGACCTGTAAGGTCATCTAGTCCAACCATTACCCTCACACTGGCAGCCCACCACTAACCCATATCCCTCAGCACTGTATCTACACGACCCTTAAATCCCTCCAGGGATGGGGACCCCACCACTGCCCTGGGTAACGCGTTCCAATGCCCAATGGCCCTTTCAGTAAAGAAATTCTTCCCAATATCCAATCTAAACTTCCCTTGGAGCAACTTGAAGCCATTTCCTCTTGTTCTGTCACCCATTACTTGACAGAACAGGTCAACTCCCACCTCTCTGCAACCTCCTTTCAGGGAGCTGTAGAGAGAAGGCACCGGTGGGCACCGGGTCCTGCTGGAACCTCCCCCACCGCCCCTCCGCGCGGGATCCCAGCGCGAGACCCTCCTCTCCAGTGGCTTTACTACTAATACAGATAATAAAACGAGGGAAAGCAGAGGAGGCATCGCATCGCATCGCATTGCATCGCATCGCATCGCATCGCATCGCAGCCATGCGTTAGTGCTGTGTGTTCCCCAAAACAGGATACACCGAGGTGGAGACAAGGTGCGCTCGTGAGCCCGGGCAAGCAGGGCGCAAAGGTCTCCTCCAGAAGAGTGGTGGTGGTACTCCAGATTCTGGGGTGGGCACCAGGTACCCCAAAAGAGCTTTCCCCAGGTTTGCTGCAGGTTTCCCCAGCGCTCGTTACCTGTAATTCCCAGAGGATGGGTAGAACACCGTCACCCTCCCCAGAGGACCAGTGCTGCCGGCCGCTCTCTCCCCGGAGCCGTGAGTTTTGCCGTGGATCATCGTCCCGCCAAATGGCGAAGGGGACGTCTGCTGCTCCAAACACACTTACCGTCCCCAGGACCGTTGCTCTGCGGTGTTGTTCAACACAAGTCATGTTTACTAATAAATGAGTTTGAATTTATAATAAACTTGATGGTGCCTAACTGATAGGTCTAAAAAAAGCCAATTATCTGACACTCTCAGCTGTGATCCTAAAACAGATGTTTGAGTATATAAAATGATGTTGTGAGGTTTGAAATTGCAGATACAATTACAACCTTCATCTTTATTGCTGCTCGTAAGTGTTAAAAGCAACTACATCTACGTTTGAAATTCAGTTATTACCATTTTTCTTCATCTCTCCCAAGCCAGGACTGACTCGCAGCATTGTCGCACTGGTAATTACTCTCCTCCGTGATGAACACAGAGGAATGAACGGAAACATTTGTGGAGCCCATTCAGCGTTCGTCTGGTACAAACAGCTTGGTTCTTCCTCCGTTTCCAGGAGCGGTGGCTGAACCAGAAAAACCAAAATTCTTTGGAGCAATACCCGAGGGAAAGACACGGCGCGTTTGGGCTTCCAGGGCAGCAGAGAGGCAGCGCGGGGAGCCGGAGGGGTTAAATAAATGTGGGTCTTCATCTCCTTCCCACCTTCTTTTTTTTTTTTTTAAGAATACTTCGTATAGTTTGCATTTTCAAGGTTTTCTTCGTAGCAACAAGAGTTGCTTTACGTAACCCCCCCCAAAAAATGTCATCGGTTCCTGTCATCACTTGCCTCCAGGATCTGGATCTTCAAGAAAGCTAAAAATACTGCAAATTCTGGGGCAAACCGCAAGAGCTGATGCCACAGCCCTATAGCACACGGCGAAAATATCACGGGCTCCAAGTGCTCCCCCTGAACTGAGGTCGGATGAGGAGAAATGCTTTTTCTTCAGCCCCTGAAAGCGCAGAAATTTGAGACGGAAGAAGAGAGCGGTGCAGAGGCGGGTTTTAGCGGGTTTTGGTCTCTCCAGCACATTAATAAATGACGAATAGCTGAAAAGACCCGCCGGACCCCCCCGGCAGAGCCCCGCTGGCGTGCCACAGCCCCCGCAGTGGTGGGGACAGCTCGGGCTGCCGCGTCTCCTCGCTTCTCCTCACTTCGCCTTTTAAGCAAACAGAAAGCAGTTTTCTCGCAGGCAACATCTGCCAAATGAGCAGTCTTTTGTGCCAGCAGAGGGGCTTAATCTCTCTTTTCATATTTACTTTGGAGGGACAACTCTCGACTCTTCTTCGAGCACATAATACATGGCATTACTGCAGTCTAACAAGCAGTTACTAATTCTTCCCAATAAAATCTGATTGATGCTTCCTTTCCAGCAGAAAATTAGAAAACACATTGGTTGCACGCCCTTGGTGGATGAAGCGCAAGTTTAGGGGGGCAGCTATGATGTGATGCACTGACTGCTCTTCCAGGTGACATGGAGACCAGGGAATAAGGAGCTTCCCACCGCTCCGACAACTGCTGGTCGAGTCCAAAGGCTTGGGACCGGGATGGTGAGAATGGAAAGAGATGCAGTACGGCGCGTGGTGGGTTCCCCTCCCTGTGGCTGGGAGCGATGTTCAGGGCTGAAGACCACAGACCGTGGGTCCCGTGAGCCGCTCCGGGCGGCCGAGGTCCAATGCTCGTTTGGGATGGGGGGTCACTCACACCCGCCGGGTGCGGGCGTCCCCCGAGCTGAGCCCCACACGCGCTATGGGGACATTTGGAGTGACGCCTGTTGCAATCAGGGGTTTGGCACACTCTGCCCATGGGCTGAGGTGGGCGAATCCCCACTGCCGCGGTGAAAGCACGCCAGCGCCAGACCCAGGCAAGGCTGAAAAGGAATCAGGGGCCAGGATGACTCTTTAAAGTAATTTCAGACAAACAAAAAGCAACAAATCGGGCTGTGCAAAATAGCCTTTAAAGCCACTAAAAGGGGGAAAAACAAATGCAAGTTGGAAGACAACGAGTTATTTTAATGTTGGGCTTAACAGGAATGCTCGCTAATGAGACTGCTTCTTCTTAATTTGGTTTTACACAACAAATTGCTCGCTGCAGCGTGGCCATAATGACACTACGCTTTCCAGTCGTACCCGAGTGCGCCCTGCTGCCGTGGCAGACCGTCCCGCCGCTTTGCAGACAGTTCTGCCGCCACACGGACGCGCGGGAAGAAAAGCTCTGCCATCTCCTGCCCGGCACGGAGCATCGGGCGCCCACGGACGGATGGAGAAGGGCGCGGGGTAAATATTACGGATCAAAACCGATGGTCCAGGCAAGCGAGGAGGAAATCTGGAAGATGCACCGGACGGCCTTGGAAAAGCCTAAACGCAAAGTGACCTGTTGGGACTCCGCATCTGGGACGAAGCACTGGGTGGCTTCGGCAGCCGCGTTGTCCCC
>NW_009646744.1:1865984-1866866 GCF_000708025.1 Charadrius vociferus | reverse complement strand
CCGCCAGCACCGGCCCGGCCCCGGCGGGGCACTGCGCGGAGGCGCCGGTGACAGCGCGGGCAATGCCGTCCTCTTGTGGCAGCTCCTCTCCCTCCGCCTTTTTCGAGGAGAATGGTAACTTTCAGAAGGGTAAAAAAAATTAGTAACAAAACAAAACCCAAACAAACAAACAAAAAAAAAACCCCAAAACCCAACCAACCAACCAAAAACAGAAAAAACCCCACCAACCTTCCAGGAACTTCAGGGGCTGCACAGGGGGTGAGAAGGAAATGCCATTTGCACTGGGGAAGCCAACACGAAGCTGCAGACTTTTCTCTCCAGCGTGTACCCCTTAGCGAAGGGCCATGCTCCCTGAAAAAAAAAAAAAGAAATATATCTATGCAGAAGGCTGCGTGTAGCCTACCTTTTGGATGATCAGTAAATAAATAGAGGGAAGATGAAGTTCTAAGCTGGCCCTGCCGGCCGGGGCAGAGGGTCCCGTCCCACCCGCAGCACTCTGCCCCGGGGCCATGGGCCCATCTGCAAAAATGGGGGGGGGAAAAGGAAGAAAAAAAGAAAAAGAGTATTTTCAGCTGTGTGGTTCCACCCACGATCCCTGCAGACATCTGTATCCGTGTTTTCCAGGGTGTTGGAGTCTGCAAGGTGCCCCAGCGGCGTTTCTGCATCTGGCTTCGGCTCGCTCTGGTTCTTCGGGGCTGGACGCAGCGGCCGTGCCGGGACAGGACCCCGCGACCCGGGGAGAGGGGGAGAGATGGAGTCCCAGTCCCCATGTCCAGAGCCTCCCTGCAGGCCCATGCAGCCCTCCGTGTCCCGGAGATGCCTCCCCGTGTCACATCCCCATGAGGGCTCCGGCACTGGGGGGAGGATGGAGCTGCAGCCAGG
>NW_009646744.1:1849889-1865831 GCF_000708025.1 Charadrius vociferus | reverse complement strand
GGAGGCTGGGGGGACCTCTGGGCTCTCTGTCCCCTGCTCCCCCGTGGGTCAGGCTGCGGTCCCCGGTGTCCCCAGCATCCCATCCGCTGCACAGCCAAGGGGACAAACACCGGGCTCGGCTGGACCCCGGGCAGTGCCCGCTTGGACACCGGTTTTGAACAGGGAGCCAAAAGCACACTGCAACTTCTGCTGTGGCCACCACCATGCCCACCACCTCCTCCCTGGGGGCTCTGACACCACCGGGGGGGACACACGCACACCCGGGCTCCGCGTGAGATGCTTTTCCAGCCGCTGCCCCCACGCTGAAAGCTGAGACGGGGGGAGAGCAAGCCAAAACCTGAGGGGCCATCGCTCACCGCGAGGACAAAAATCACTCGGTAGCGGCTCCTCGCCGAGGCCGGGGGGAGCAACGCTCCTGCCGGGCTCCCCCCCTCTCCGGTCCTCTGCTGCCAGGAAAGAGGCGCTGAAAACAATTAATATATGTAGATTGTTTATTGATTCCAACATATTAATAGATTGGATAATAAACAGTACTTTTAAACATTCTCTTAACCAAAAATATAACAAATATTTACAATCACTCAGTAAAAATACAAAAAGCATACAGAGGCACTGTCTTTCTAAAAGACATAAGTGTAAGAGGTATCAAAAAATAGGAGACAAACATTGCTTGTTACAGAATACTTTACAATCACTGACTTTGTGCAGTACAATTGCTATTGGAATATCATTACATCTGTGCAGTTTTGCCAATATGCTCACATATTTAGAATTTAATTAATACCAAGCTAAACTGCATTCCAGGTATATCAAAAATAAAGAGAAAACAATAAAAAGCACAACATAAGCAAAAGCTGGGTCGGGAATTCAAGGTAGATCACCCTCTATACAAGCGTTCTAAAATATAATGTGTAAAGCTTTTCTGAAGAGAGAGTATCCCTTTTTTTCTTCCGGTTTTGTGAAGGCAGCGGTAAGTCTGTCCTTTAAAAACCCCTCTAATTCTAATGTTTTACAAAAACTTAAACGGCAGTTTCGCATTCCCGCTGTTGCCTGCAATGAAATGACTCCGGGAGATGATGAATGTGGTTCTGCACCACCACCGATGCCAGGTGGGTTCCTCCCACAAGTGACACTGCCGAGAGGTTCCCCCTCGGGGAAGGGGACCCCCTCTGCCTCCGGTGGGCGCAGGCAGGGGGCAGGCAGGGCGCAGGCAGCCCTCGGTGCCCCCTGTACCCCATCCCGCGCAATGGGCTCTGAGCATCTCCCAGCGAAGCATCGCTCACCTCCGTGAAACTCCCGACGTGACAAAGGCAAAAGGAAGGAGCCCGGGAAGCAGCACGCTGCCCGTCGCGAGCCAACGGCCGCACCTTCCCGCACGTAACCTCGCGAAAACGTGCGCTGCGAACAGACACGATAAGAAAAAGGCAACGTCTGCAGGTATCTGGGAGATGAAACCAGTACCCAGAGGCTCAGCGATCTCACTTTCCCCTTTCTGCAACGGGGGAGGCCAACGAAACTTTACAAAACCGCGCTGCTTTTGCGGGAATTACTTGGAAGTTTAGGATTTATAAAGCATAATGGAATACTGCACTGTTAAATCACAAATCCCTGAAACAGATCTTTCAAACAAACAGCAGAGCACGAGCAAACCAAAGTGCGGCAGCGGAAGAACGTGACATGAGGCGTTTTAACTGTTCATCAAAATCAGAGCCCGACTCAGCAGAACCCGGTGGAGGTACCAAGTTGGGAATCTCTGAGCCAGAAGACATTGCTTCGATAAAGCAGTGTACAACAGGTACTAACCACCGCCTTACCTCCATCTGAATTACTGAAAAAAGGGATAATGTCTCTTCAAATCCATACCAGACACACTACATTTGGCTATCGGCCCCGATCAATGTGATCGGTTGATTTAAAAACAAATAAACGAACGGAAATCCCAGCAAGGACCAGCAGAGGCAAACCACACTGTGCGAGGCAGGAGAAGCAGAAGTAGTAGCTCATCTGTCCATAGTTTATGCATGATTTATTTACACCAGCTGTATTGGATATCAGGAAAAGATGATTAGCAAGACTTTCACTCACTTTAAAAACTTTTCAACGTCCCGAAAAGCCCCGCGGAACAGACGAACGCCGCCGATGTGCAAACACCACGTTTCGAGGGGGAATTTATGCAACTGCTCTTTCTGACCGCCAGAGCAGACCCCGACCCCGTTCCCCCGCGGAGCTTCACCGTATCCCTCCAAGGTTCAGGTTTTGGGGGAAAAAGGAAGTCACTTGAGTAACAACCCCTCGTCCCTTACACTTTTGTTCAACGGGCTGAAATAAACTACAGCTCAACACCCGAGGTGGCGGGAACCGTGTGATTTGATTTACCTGGCACAACACAGACGATGCTCTGGCGGAACACGAAGCCTGTTGATGCTCCACGGAGAAGTTAACAAGCGACTACAGCCGACGGTGGGATTGCTAGGACTCGGATTTACATCCCACAAAAATATCAATTGAACAGGTACATTATCAACGTTACATGTGCTGAAAATAATCGCTCTGCCCTGCATTGCTCTGACACTTACATTGATCATTATTCATTAAGGCCTGTGCAGGTTCATTATATTCATTAAGGCCTCGAAAAAGCAAAATGCATTTATTATGATACACCTCGACTGATTTTTAACATGTTTTTTCAACCATTGGCTCCTCAGATACTTGTGCCAAAAATGAACGCAGCCAACCAATGAGTTACGAATTGGGCATCCCTTCCTCCGCTTCGCTGTTCGTTTCCGTCTCCCGACTCCCAGTCGCTCCGGGCACGTTCCAGCCCCGCGGTGATGCTCGACCCGGCACCGCTCCGCAGGCGGACACGGGCTGCGTCTCACCCGCTCCCCCGGCAGCGCCAGCCCCGGGCTGCTATGGGGAGAGCACAGCAAAGGCTTTGGGTTGGTTTTGGTTCTTGTGTCGTTTGCAGAAAACGTTGCGTTCCCCTTGCACCCCCTGCACGCATACAGGAAAAAAAAAACAACAAACAAACAACCCCAAACCTTAAAGCTCTTCACAACTATGGATATAGAAATCATTTTTGAGGCACTGTAAAAATGACGAACATCATCTTTCTAGCTTAGGCTGTAAACATCACAACAAAGATTTACAATTAAATGTTTAAATACATATTCACACATTCATGTCCAATTTTAACACTAGAATGGGGCATCGTGTGCTAGAAGAAAGAAGGAAAGAAACTGCAGGTATTTCCAGTTTTACCCCTCGGCGCTCTGGCTGGCTAAGCAGAACCAAATTAGCTGTTTGACCAGAGTCAAACTGGAGGATCACGTGTTAATACTGACCGGCTGGAAGTCACAACTGCCGTTGGCGTCACCACCACCGGGATTTTTATCCTGGATTTAAAACAAATGCTTTGAGATCATCCGTGTTTCCCAGATGAACACAACAGGGTTTTTTAACCCATCATAAACCGCTATATATATATAAGCACTATGTCATTTCATATTCAGTTTCAAAAATTTTACTGTGAAATGAAGGTGATTTATAAATTTATTATTTTTTTTTTTAAAGATAACCTTTGCACCTAAATCCTGTGCAACTCTGGTGAAAGGCCAGACTGCGTGGGATGATCTTAAAACCCACACCACACGGTGTAGTTTTGGTTCCTCGCCACCCGCTCCGCGTGCTGAACTCCGCAGGGCAGAACCCGCTTAAAGCTCTTTTGGGAAAGCTTCAAACTCCCCTCGCGGCTCTCTCTGAGCTCCGGCTGCCGCCTTTCAGACGATTACTTAACCGGGGAGGAGAGCACCAACTACTGCCTTCGTTGGTTGGCAGCGAAAACATTTCCAACCGTAGTCGGAGGGTGGCGGGTTTTTGCCGTGAGAGGGGAGCGGCAGAGGCAGCGCCCGACACACGCCGCTCTCCAGGGCTTTGGGCTCTATTTATATTTAATTTAAAAACCGCCGGAAAATCCATGCATTTCTGCGCCTGATAATGTCCCATGTCTAGTTTCCTGTGTTTGTTTGGAGAGCACCAGAGATCAGGTGTAGCTAACTCACTATCACATTGACTAAACATTTCTATTAGCCAACCAGAGCACTGCCAACACAAATAAAGGAAATTCCCATCCAAAAAAAAAAAAATTAAATTAATAAATTATTTTCAGATACTTCAGCAACGTCCTTTGCTTTTGCTGACATTTTGATATATTTTTCTTTCTGAAGTTCATAAAATAACACTCTTAGACTTATAACGATCATGTAGAAAATAACGACGGTGGAAAACTACCAAAGGATTAATGGTATCATACAGAAGACCGCTTCCAAGTTTCAAGTGGTGGTGACAACCGCTCCTCCCAAACGCATGAAGCCTGGTCCGTCTCCGGACACCAGCGTCGGTACCCAGGTAGTCACTACGCTCCTTGAAAATGTTTGGGTTTTTTTTTTTATTTCGCAGGCAGAAATAGCTTGTGTAGGCGGTGGGAGACTGAAGTAAGGTCGAGAGACGTGATCCAACCCCTTCCATCTCGTCCGGGCCAGAGGCAAACGCATGGTCTGAGGTTAGCAGCAGCAAGTCGTTAGCGTTCGCTAACAGAATCCTGTGGTCCTTCCTCCCCACATCCCTTGTGTGTTGTGAAGTGGTTTACAGGAACAGCCCCGCGGTGAGATGGTTAGACTGCTGATACTTGTTCATCTTCTGCAAAACAAGGAAGGAAGGAAAAAAAGAGTAAACGATTCCACCGAGCCTCCAGCCCGGACGCAGAGGGCACCCAACAGCACCCCGTTATGGTGACAGTGGTTCTGTGAAGACTTCACTGCTTCATGGTGATGTTTTCACCGTCTTAACCATTGACCACAACATATTCAGTATCACCATTTATCAAATCCTCAAGTAGGCTGAGGCGTTACAGTCATACAATAAAGATGTATTGCACAACAGAACATCCCAGATCCTCCAAAATTTATTGGCATGCAGCTCCCAATATCCCCAAAGCTACCGATTCGGGAGCAAAGCCAGTAAATTACTTTGCAACATGCAGTGAGCGTTCTATCCCAAATAAAATTAACCAAGCACTTTAAAAATAGCAAAATTGGTGTACCTAAAAGTGTATGGTTAAATTTAGTTTAGAAAAATCTGGACTAAAATGTTTGAAGCAATTACTTCTTTTTAAATCAAAAACATTTAATATGGCAACTGAATTAACGCTGGGCAACTTTACGTTTTACCATAAGCTTGAATTGCAGTACTAATATATATGTTAAATACTGTTTACATATTTGAAAAGGGCAAGATGAGATCATTCTGCATCAGAAATTGTTTTAATCTAATTCCACACTCATTTTAAGCCGGACTGAAATTGAAGGTAAAGACCACAACGTTCTAATAAAAAAAAAAAAAAAAAATGAGTTCACTAGCAAAGGGCACAGCGAGATCACATCAGTGCGTAGGTATCGAAAGCAAATCAGCAGATAAACAATTAAGTAGAAATTCCCCTGACTTGAAGTTAGTTTTGACACAACATAAGAGCAGTCTTTTTCAGAAAAATCTCTGGCGTTTTCGCCACCCGAAACACGCCGAGCTCGGCAGCGTTGGCTGTTGCTTCAAACAAGATCATGAAGACTTTAACTGGAAGAGACACTGTCAGGCCAAGTTGGGCTGAGAAGTCAGGTTTTATTAAATGCACTTTTCAGAAGAACAGAAATTCACTGTTATTTTGTTCAACATTTTTAAACCCCATCTCCAGAGATGTCTGTTGAGGAGTAAGGCAGCTCGACGCCAGCACATGAGAACACAAATGCGAAACGAGTTAAGAGTTGTACAAGATCCCACCAAATCCCGATTCAAAGGACTCGTTTTAGGCTATCGTGCTGACGCCTCCCAAACCAGTGGGACAGCACCTCCCCGAGAGAGGCTGGCGTTTTTCTGCACATAATTTATAGCCCGACAGTGTCCCTTAAAGTCATCATCACCACTGAGAGGGGACAGATTTTAAAGAGAAAAAAAAATAGTATCTACATGCTCTTAAGTGTCTCAGTTGTGCTTTGGGAGATCTCATTTGTATGTTTATATCAATATATATATATTGATTTATATATCATTTCTACAGGTCTATTCAGCGTCAACATGCTTTTTCTAAAGGGAAGGCATTGCTTCCAAAAGCGTATATACATGCACACATATATGCATGTGTATACAGCCATACAAACGCATGTGTATATTCAGAGATTAATCAAGTTTTAATCTCCAAGAACGACCACGAGAAAGCCCAGAACATCGTTGTGAAGGAAACACCGCACAGACCAGATTCAACACAGCAGTTCACTTAACATCTACCGAGTCAGGTGTTGCACATACCATCCTCTTCACTATCTGCGTCAGTCATATCTGCTAGTTTGGGGTTGGACGGCTGCCGACTATGCCACTGAGGCATCTTCGATGAAATACAGGCCACCGGTTCACTACCGAGAGAAGCTGATGAAAGTCTAGAGAGGTCACTGTGCAGCATCTTTGACCTCTGCACTGCCACACTATAGTCTGGCGGCTTTAGGTGTGGGTGGTGGGGCGATCCTTCCTTTATGTCCGCTAAAGAAATCCCCATATATCCCGGAGGGGTGGGCGGTGGCTCCCTATACCTATCGTCCTTCTTAGGTGAGGTGACACAGTACACTGGCACAAGAAATAAGCAATGGAAATGTTAAAGAAGAAAACAAAGGAAACAAAACGTTAAAAAATCATGAAATGTTACAATGGCAAAACAGAAACTGATAACAAAATGCAAATGCAGAAACACTGGTTATAACGACAGCAGCAGATATTTACGCTTTCATTTATGTTTTCTACTTATTTTAAGAAGTCAGAGTAGCAACAGAGCCCGTGAACTCATTAGGCAAGATGCCGATCGAGCAGAGACAGGACTATAACCTTCTCCACGCTCAGCCTGCGATCGCAGCGCTCATTATATCCCTCCTCCTGCGGCACCGCTCCGCCGCAGGACGCTAAGGAGCTCTGCGGTGAGGACGGAGAGGCCGCACGGCGCCGCCGCCGGCTGAGCCTGCTCCCGCGCTCTCTTACGGGCTGGGAAACTGAAATAAGAGAAATTAAGGCAACTAGCCCAAAGTTACTTTGCCCAGCGCGCTAGCCTCTGACGGCGAGAACTGTTGGCTGAATTCAACACCACCCACTTTGTCACCCATCGGTGGCTTAACAGAAATTCATCATCATAAAATATCACCGTCTCAATTCATGTGCAATAAGACATTAAACCACCCAATCAGCTGTGCTACGGGAAGAGAACAACCCTAGTATCACACGAAACTATGAGGCAAACTGTATTTAGAGCCTGCATTCATTATTTTGTATTTTCTAATATTAAACAATGCCTTATCACGTCCATACTTCCCTTCCCCGTTCATCGGCAGCTCAGGTCACACAGGCTCTCAAACCAAAGCTTAACTTTTCTTTAAGT
Source organism: Charadrius vociferus (assembly GCF_000708025.1). Taxonomy (NCBI): domain Eukaryota; kingdom Metazoa; phylum Chordata; class Aves; order Charadriiformes; family Charadriidae; genus Charadrius; species Charadrius vociferus. The sequence goes on along the minus strand of NW_009646744.1, from coordinate 1,858,363 downwards.
TCCCTCCCCTCCCACCCACCCCCAGGTCTGGGGCTCACGGGCATGTTAAATTGGGCTTTTTCCATGTACGTGTTGCAACAGGAGAGTTTCAAAGCTAGGGTAATTTTTAAAATCTATTAGTTGAACAAATTTGCATTCTTCTGGTGGATAAATTTCAAAGAGCACGTGTTCATTACAGCTTCATTTATTTCAGCAACTGGAATATTTTCTTATCTTACAAGAACGTGAAAGGGTGAAAATAAAGGAGTGTTTCTTATTGCGTTGTGGACTTGCGAGATTCTGGGTGTTGGCAGCAGGAACGAGAGCTGGTTCATACCTGGCGGCCCCGGTTCACGCTTGGGCTTATAGGAAAATAAAGAAAACTGAAGACCCATAACGTGGGTTCTAGCGGATACGTGTGGGTAGAGGCACTGATTTATAGGAATCATTTTCATGTAACTAGCGATTAACTGGGCCCCTACGAGAAGGCAGGGGAGGAGAAGGAGGCTTTCTCCTCCCTGAAGGGCTGGGGAAGGGTTGGGTCCTCCCAGCAAACCCCCCACCTATGGTCTTCATTGGTTTTGCTGGAGCGCTGACGAGCGTGGGTATATTCTTCTCAAAAGGAGAAAGCTTCAGGCTTTCCAGAGTGAATATCCAGCATACTGTTATAACAAAAGTAGGAATTATATGCCCTTTTGTAAAGTTCCAATTCATAATTTTTTACAAATTCTATCAAAACAAAACATTCTAAGAGCATCTCGCGTCCACAGCATGAAGTGTCCGTACTTTCTGTCACCCACCCGCGGTCTCAGGAGGTTACAAAACCCTTTGGCAAGGAACCCCCCTTCCCAAGCAGCTCATTACTCAAATATTCACTGTGTAAAGAAAACAGGGTGAAATTCCACACGGCGGATAAGGGAAACGTAACTAAAAGGCAGCAATATGAATTTAGATGTCTACTATAGGTAAAAGTAATGGAAAAGCTTTTTTCCCCTTGGATGTACGTGCCACACCTCTGCTGGTAAAGCAAAGGTTGCAGCACGAAATGTTCGATTGCAGAGGGCAGAGACGCGCGTGAGGTTATGAAGTCACAAAGTCATCGCCTTACACTGATTCTGCCAAGACCACACTCTGCAATTAGTATGTGGGCAGCGCCTTTCCAGCTCCGTTTTAAAGGTTTCAGGGCAGAAAGCTTGTGCCAATCCTTTTGGAGGACTATTCAACACCAGCGCTCATTAAGCAAATGAACAGAAGATCCTTGTTTTGTTTGCAATATTCTGAACTCCTGCAGTCATCACAGACCCCGGCACCAAGCTGTCTGTGGAGAATATGCAAAGGGTGGAATGAAGGGAAAATATCTTTGGCATATTGTATGATGGTGAGCAGCTAACAGATTTGCACTGGCAAACCAGAAATTATATCCACCTCTATCAGATCTTTGCCTCAGCAGACACATGCACGCTCTACCGAAGCACGCTGCTGAGTGTGTTTCGTACCAGCGCGCTACGTCCGCACGAAGGAGACGTGCTACGTGGTGCAGTACGTAACCAGAATGAGAAAGAAGGGGAAGAGGTGTGAGCAAAGCTAGCGTGTAGTGAACGGCTAACACGCCATCGCCTAAACGAGCGCAGGGGCTGACGAGCAGCTCTGGGAGGCTACGAGGGCTACACAGAGCGAGGTGCGAGCAAGTTTTCTGCAAGGCTCCACCACGCTGCTGCCTTTCTTCTACAAAGCCAAGGAGGAGGAACGCAATCCAAGACCTCCACCCTACCTGCAGTGTTTATTCAGGCAATTACCTTTGATAACATAAACACCTCGAGCAATCTAGTTCGTAATTAAATTGCATTTCAGCTGCACCCTTGACTTACAGTCTAGAAAGCTCTGCGCTCCCTTTTATCTCGTTCCTAACCCAGTTCCTTTAGTTTTGGCTGCTAAACTCACTAGGACGGGGGAAGAATATCTTGCTCGGTAGAACTATGCATCTTTGAAAAGACATTTTATAAGTTTTTCTCCTTTCATATACAGCCAAACTGCAGTTGTATAACCAAATCAATGGCAGTTTAACACAGCAAAGGTAGGAAGGGAATCTGCTTTGCCCTCGAGCTCCCAGAGACCAAAGCCCGGTGGATGGGAGGTGCCCCAGCTCAGAGAGATGAGAGCTCTGGACCACTCAGCAGTCGTACTCTTCCCTCTCAGGCTCATGGCACGTCTGTATTAGATGGAGTTCAAGAAGCTGTGCTCGTTGCTCCTTGCCAGAGGAACGTCTGCAGTGATGAGTGTTTCTAAATTCATCCAAAAAATTCCAAGGCTACAGAGAGGAACTGCCTGACGTTTTTGTGAAGACAGCTCTCCTGCAGACCCACGCGGTGATCGGGGAGTGGGCTGCTTTATTATATCACGTTTCCTAACGCAAAAGAAGGTGGCTTGAAAACACGCTGTCTGTGTAGTGTTCCGATTAAAACCACATGTAAAGCTGAATTTAACATGCCACCCAGCCCCCAGACCTGCAGATGTCATTTCTTAACAACTTACTATCAAAACGAAAACAGATGTAGAAGCTTCCATAAGCTGTTGGCTTGGCTTACCTATCAGGCCTTTCTCTGTACTCGAAGTAACAGTTTTGTAAGTTGTATCAGCGCCTGGTTTAGAGTCCAAAACCTCCGTCTGCTCTGCCGTAGAGTTCTCCAGCCCCCTCCGCTTAATTGTCCCATAGTTCGTTTCGTAGGTGTCTGACAGCGAGCTGGAGGAGGCCCAGCTCTGCCGAGACTGATCGAGCTCCACGCTGGCTTTCGACTGCCTGTTGGCTTTGGAAAAGGCTTCAGAATACAAATAAGCCTCCTCAGAGTAACAGTTTGTGGGATCGACTTCAGCTATAGGTCCGTCCAGCTGGGTGTGACGGTAAGAATTGAGGAGATCCCAGCTCTTCTGGTTTGGGATATTCTGGAAGTTGTCATGAGAACTACTTGAGCATGAAGTCCAACTTCCCCGGCCGCTGTCTGCTGCCTCTACCGTGATATGTTCGTGGGAGATCTCCTCGCTGCTCATGGAGGACGTGAAAGCCATCCCTCTGATGAGAGCAGGCCTAGTGATTGACCAGCTAACATTTGGAAAGAACAGAAAGCAGAAACCAACTCGTAAGCTTTTAAAATGAGAGTGACATACTCAGAGACAATGATGTGGTTTTAAAGGCAACTAATCTCTGCTTTTGTAACAGGTACACAGCAAGGTCAAGGCACACAGGAGCACTGACAAGAGACACTGTTATTCCCAAACTCGTTACTGCACACAGAAGCTGTGCAGTTATTCCCAAGGGAATAACCAGTCTACAATAGGCATTTACAGGCTTCACCCCAGATCCATAAAAATCTGGTCCACAGAAGCCTTCCTCTACCAACCACAGCAACAGACGGGCAGATCTGACTCGGAAAGAACTGATACCGTCCTGTTCTTGTTCTGCTGCCTCTCACTCCTGCACTAACTGTCAAGCATCTCCCTAGCTTTTAACACAACTGCAATCTCCTGCAAGAGATGTCCATCTGAACCCCACCAACGGGAACAAGCCGGTGTCTGCCCAAGTAATAAGTTTCTTGGGAAAATAGGCTCTTCCCATACAGAGCGACGGATACTCCAGCTTCCAGCAAGAGCTTTATAACCACAGATGAGTGCACAACTGCGCCTTGGCCAAAGCTCTGTTACCCCTTCTGACACCAGGACACCAAGCCCAACCAAAACCAGTTGCGCCTTACCCTGGGCACGGCTGGCCGTAATCAGCCAGCGGCTGAGGATGCTCTTTCCTCTCTGCCCCCCCTGAATCCACCACAATGAGAGATTGGGACAAACTCCTCTCGTCCTGCAGCGCTGCCGACATGGAGTCCACTGAGCAGTTGCTCACGATGCTGGACCGGGAAGAAATCTCACTGTGACTGGAGTCTGAGAAGTTATCAGATTTAGTGGAAGGTATGAGGGCGTAGCCTAAAGGAGAGGAGAAGAGAAAGTCTTGGTCAAAGAGTAATTCGAGTTTACTAGGTACGACAACGAAGTATTGACACGCATTTCAGCAAGGATATTTAAAAGAAAAAACAATCAAACCGTGTCTGCACACAATCGGTCCATTAGTACTAAAGCTTTTAGCATCTATCAGCATCGAGCACTGTAATTCATTAATCACAGAATGGTTTGGGTTGGAAGGGACCTTGAAGACCATCCAGTGCCACCCCCTGCCCTGGGCAGGGACACCCCCCACCAGCCCAGGTTGCTCCAAGCCCTGTCCAACCTGGCCTGGAACACCTCCAGGGATGGGGCAGCCACAACTTCCCCGGACAATTTGTTCCAGTGTCTCACCAACTTCATAGTGAAAAATTTTTTCCTAGTATCTATTCTAAATCTCCCCTCTTCCACTTTGAAGCCATTACCTCTTGTCCTATCACTATGTGCCTTTGTAAAAAGTCCCTCTCCAGCCTTCTTGTAGGTGCCCTTCAGATACTGGAAGGCTGCTGTAAGGTCTCCAAGTCTGGTGAGACCAATAACCTACCTGCAACTCCACTACTCTCCAGACCAGAAGGTTAAACCTACATAAGCAGGATCAACAGCTGCAGCATGAATAGTGTGTGGATAGGTAAGTTCTCTCCGATTCTGCAAGCACTGAGTCCTCCAGTACAAATGCAGTGGACTTCCCACTATCCCTCTGCCCTACTGTCGCGTTGAGACTCAAAAAAGATTTTGGCAGTGGCTGAGGAGATGCTGACTAAGGTAAAAGCCAGCTATTAGCACTCAGGGATTAGCCATATGGTCCGTTTCAGTTTTATTATCTGTTCCAAAATTAACCGAGAAGGAAGCAAAAGCAGGAAATACAGCTTTGGCAGGAGCTGGCCCAGACGCCGGCGTTGCTCCCGCTGAAGAGAAACATTTGAAGACCTCACCAGTTTCACCGCAAAACATATAATGTGGTTTTTTTCTGCTTGGCTTGCCCTTACCCTGAAATAGCTTCTTTCAAACACAAAAATAACATATATAGCCCCATATATCCAACACCTCCTCTTCCTAGTACCTGGAGTGAACATAAAAGAGACTGCTATACTGGGGACTTCATGGGCTGCAGCTACATATATCCTGTAGACACTTCTGCTGGTGTAGCTAAAGCGATTCCAGCTGGGGTACCTGTCCCCACACTGCCAAAGAAAAAGCCCTTAGTATGGACAACTTGCCTAAATCATTTATTTTGATGACCTTAGAGAATCAGGGAAAAAATTGAAATGAACTGAATTCGGCAGAGTACATCTGGGCTGGGCTGAGGGACATCATGCTCAGGTCCTCCAGGTTTAGTGACTGCTCTCCCTCCACACAGGGCCACCTGAAAGTTGACCCGTGTATCTGAGAGCACGGTCTGAATGCTTCTTGAAGACCGACAGGCCTGGGGCCACGGCCACTTCCCCGGGGAGCTTGTTCCAGTGCTTGACCAAACCCCCAGTGAAGAACTTTTTCCCTAATATCGATTCTGACCTTCCAGCCTTAAGCTATTCCCAGGCGTCCTATCACCACACGCCTGAGAGAGAGATGAGCACCTCCCTCTCCGCTCCCCCTCACGAGGAAGTTGCAGACAGCAACAAAGGCATCCTTCAGTCTCCTCTGCTCTAAGCCGAGCAGAACCAAGTGACCTCAAGCGCTCCTCCATACATCGTACCCTCCTCTCACCATCTTTGTTGCCCTCATTTGGACACATTCCAATATTTTTATATCCTTCTTCTATTGTGCAGCCCAAAAGTGCACACAGCACCCAAGGTGAAGCCACATCAACGCTGAATATAGCGTGACAATCTCTCCTTTCCACCAGTTCACTACACGTCCAGAATTACACTGTCCCATCTGCAGAATCCACCATTTGTTCTTGTTATATTTCATGGAGTTGGTGACTGCTCAGCACTCTCGTCTCTCAAGATCTCTCTGTAAGGTCTCTCTGCCCTGGAAGGAATCAACAGCTCCTCCTAATCTAGCCTTGCCGGCAAATCTACTTGTGTGCTCCTGACTCCCTGGGTCCAGGCCATCGATAAAACCAGTGAAGAGCACTGGCCCTAAAATCGAGTCCTGGGGAGCACCACTGGTGATGGTCTACCAGCCAGATGGTACCCCATGCTCCTTGGGACTGACCCTTCAAGCCAACTGTTCACCCATACATAAGATGCCATTTCTTTTTGCACTTCGAGATCACAGCTGAAACGAACCATCACGCATCCACCGAGGAGTGGACCGTGACACCATAGTACTGTGTACATGCCGGACGTTGTGTCCAGAAGGATACTGTGAGAGACAGTACTGAAAGCTTTGCCAAAATCCCAAACACCCACATCTGCTGCCTTCCCTTCACCTTTGAGGTGGGTAATCTTGTCTTAAAAGGATATTAAGTTAGTACGGCATCACCTTCCCTTCACGAACCCATGTGGGCTCTGCCTCCTGACCGCATTGCCTTGCAAGCGTTTTTCAGTAACTCCCAGAATAATCTTCTCCATCATTTTACCTGGCACTGAAGTGAGACCGACAGCCTTAGAATTACCGGGGTCTTCCTTCTTGCCTTCCTTGAAAACTGGAAAAACATTTGCTAGCTTCCAGTTGATTGGGACCTTCTCCAGAGTCCAAAGATCGTTGATAAATGACTGGGAGGGGTCTAGCAATAAATATATCGGCTGAGCCCTGCAGTACCCTGGGATGAATAAGGCCCTATAGACTTATGTGCCTTCAGCTGCAGCAGCAAATTTAGGATGTTCGGACTTCAAGCTCCCTGGAGTATTCATCTCTTTAGGTAAGTCCACGCACCATCTTATGGGCAGACTGAAGTTCACCCTCTTGCGCTGTCAGGCAACAAATTCAGGAGGTGTCTGTTAAATCAGTTTGGTTTGTTTTTTAAATAAAATAAATAAATAAAAAAAAACCCAAAACACCAAAACATTTTGCCTCCATTAGCTCTCACCGTTGTGATTTGTTCCCCTTTATCTGAGGGCAAAAGGTCTTGGATTAATGACTGTGGTGGTGTTTTGGTGCTTTGTTTGTTGGGGTTTTTTTAATTTAGGTAATTTTTTTTAAGTTCCCAGTGGATTCCTCTATAGCAAATCCACTGCACGTCAGGAAATATATCCCCTCACTAGGAGAAAACAGTCTATGATATGCTTTATATTATGTGCATAAAATTACAAAATTAGAACCTTTATTTGAAAATACTGGACCATCAACTGCTCCATGTATAAGTAAACCAGCATCTGTAAATTAATCAAAACATGGTCGTTCTTTACAGGAACTGTCCTACATATACACTATTGACACAGTCCTCAAATAAGTATTTTTTCCCCAGATTCCTGTGAATCACTCGATTTCTCTCTTCATTTCTACCTACACGTGCCTTTAAGCTGGACTGCCATGTATTTACCTCAATTAGGTGAAAATGTGAAATGACCAGGCAGCGTAAAAGCCATGCCAGTGATACAGACAACTTAATACAGGAGACTGATGCCATTAAGTCTGTAAAAAATACAGAGGTCATGTAATAGGGCACCTGGAGCCAGTGGTATACGTGCCACTGAGCACAGAGCTCATAACTGGAGAGCTTTCACAGCTTAAGCTTGATTACTGCTGTGAGATTTTTAAGAGCAAATATGAGCATTAAATATCAATACTACAGACCACCATTTTTAAGATTAAACTTCAGTTTCCTCTCCTTTGACAATAATTAATACCTCATATTCTTTACTCTGTCTAATGGACTCCTTAAATTAACGCTACTGTACTGCAGTAAGAAACGTTCCCACAGTCCATCTTAATTTTAAGACACTCTTCTTTAAGAACTTCAAAGATCTGGAGAACAAAAGGACTCCTTTTCGTTAAAGGGATTAACACTATGTGAAAGCTGAGTCGTTAAATAACAGCACATGCATATCAACAGACTTCAGTCTGTTGCAATCTCCGCTGGGCTGAAAAGGTGCGCAGAGGGTGCGACCAGTGCAAATATACACCAGTGCTGGAAGTGACCGTTCCATTTACATCTTATGAGGGACTGTCTAGAGTCTAATTAAGAGAATGTTGCAGAACTTACTGTTTTCATTGGCACTTGCGAAACACTACATAACAGAACTGCCACTGTACCTGTTCCTTCATTTTCTAAACTTCACATTATTGGCTTCACTGCACTGTAAGGGTGATTAGCTATAAATAACTGACACAAATATCTGGAAGGAAAGCACATTAAACAGCTTAAACATGTAAATGAGTAACGCTAAAATAACTCGTATAAAAGTCAGTATATCTGACACAAAGTGGACATCATAGTCTTTCTTCTAGAAACACATCATATAGTCTTCCTTCTCCTTCTAGACTTCACGCATAGGCAGTAAGATGTCCACACATTGCTGTTGCTATAGATACTTGCTGTGCTCAGAGCATCACTGTCTTTCTCCTTTTGGTTTTCACTCCCTTCTGAAGCTTCACTGTGCTCTGCTTTCCTTTTTGCAGTA
>NW_009646744.1:1845377-1849846 GCF_000708025.1 Charadrius vociferus | reverse complement strand
GGGGTCCCTTCGTCCTCCTGTGCTCACGCTCAGCTTCTGCCTTTTCGCTCTCATCCTCTCTTTCTCCCTTTTCACTTAGGTCAGAACTGTCTCTCGCTTTGACAATCATCCAAATTTTCTTTTGTAAATAAGCCCCACCTATTCCGTAGCTGCGCTGTCCACTGTTCTTGTTGCTGGTTTCACTGGCGAGCGACGAGGAAGAGCCAGAGAGATTCATCTGACTGCAGTTCTCTGACCGTTGGATGTTACCAACTACAACAAAGAACACACAGGCAGATCTTGGTAAGCAACGAGATAAGTAACAGCAAAAATAATGTCCTGATTTTAAAATATTTTTTTCTTCAATCCCATTTGCATATCACTTGGGTATAGCTCAAAAGAAAATGACATCTAAGATTAAGTGGAATGTGTTCATGCCTAAAATTATGTCTTTCGGCTGTCTGTGAAGCACCTAATTTTAGTTCAATGAGCTGTTGGCACTACACATACAACAGGGTATGGATCACCTCAATCAAATTAGATCAGTGCTAAAAATATGCTGAAAGCAAGTTGAATTAATGAAATCATCCCAAAGAAACAAAACATCATTTTCAAAGAACCAGATGAAAGTTAACAAAAATAACATGTTTATAAGCAACGCTCAAAAAATCTCAGTGGAGCTATGTTTGGCAACCCAAGTAATTAAGCTTCTTACACATACGCTGTGTTTAAGGAAAATAAGTGGCATTCTCCTAAAGGAAATAGTATCTCGTGAAGGCAGAAGTGGAGGGACCAGTATGATCTCCCACTGAAAAGGGTGAGAAGATGCAGTCATCACCGTGCCATGCCGTGCTAATCCAGTGGCGTTGGGCTGTCAGTGAGTCAGAAGCAGCACAGAAGGGAGGAGGAAATGCCTTACGCCGTTGGACACTGACCACACTGGCTGACTACATAGTGGTGTTAAAGAGATTTCAAATGAATTCCCATCCAAGGTTGACTAATGATGAAGTGATGCAGGTCTTTTAAGACGAAGACATCAAAAATAAAGGGATTCTCAGGGCATCATGATAGACAGGGATGTATACAAAGCCCTGTGCACAAGAACAGAAAATATGAATAGCGACTCAAGGACTCAGATGGATGCACTACTTTCGCAGCTATCAAAACCAGCTCTTCTGGAGAACTACGACAGCATTTTATCTCCAGCTCCATCCAATCAACTTATATTCCAGCGACCTCAGGCAAAAACGTAAGATGTCTCAACAGCCGCAGTTTCTGTGCAACACTGTTGTCTTCAAGAAATCCCCAGGTCTGCGAATCCCATTCATGTAAAGCGGTCACCTAAATCTGAACTGGTAACACTGGCAGGTGTCAGCGCTAAAAATCTATTGGGAATTCTGTCTGAAGCACTTAAGCAGTTCTTAAGAAAACAACTGTTCCCTTTTTTAAACAGTAGGTGACTTCAGGCCAAAACATATAAATGCATTGAAAAACTATGTCTATTTTAAACTGGAAGAGGGGAGATTGAGATGAGATATGAGGAAGAAATTTTTCACTTTAAGGGTGGTGATCCCCTGGGGCAGGTTGCCCCGAGAAGCTGTGGCTGCCCCATCCCTGGAGGTGTTCAAGGCCAGGTTGGATGGGGCTTGGGGCAACCTGGGCTGGGGGGAGGTGGCCCCGCCCAGGGCAGGGGGTGGGACAGGGTGGTCTTCAAGGTCCCTTCCAACCCAAACCATTCTATTGATCCTATTCATAGAAAGACAGGATTGTATTCTTCACATGAATATTCTGAACTACCGTTTCTCTTCCATGTCATTATCGACCAGCATTCCTACCACTGCCCACCCCGGTTTTAGTACAACACAGCACGAGTTCCCGAGAGGGATGCTTCCACACTCACAGTGAACGTTCCCCCAGCACACGTACCTTTGCGTGGAGAGCCCTGAGGAGACGCAGGTGGGCTGGAGTGCAAAGACGACGCCATGGACATAGTGTCATCTGTTTGTTTCTTACTACTTACTTCCTCAGACAAGCTTAATGACTTCTGTGGGGAGCCTGTACCTATGAAAACAACGGAATCACTTGCTGCATATTATTCTTCTTCCAAGTTAGTGATATCTGTTCAGTAAGCACCATGTTGAACAGTCACTGGGGTATTCAGCAAAGAGAGGAGCAGATGCTCGGAAGAATTCTGCATGGGGATGCAGTCTCCTTTCCAAACTTAGATCAGATCAGCAGTGGCCGCTGCTACCGCTGGCTGCTCATCTGCAGCGTGTTGAAACGCCCAGGTCACAACCGGAACCATTGCAACAGATACACTAGTTGTGGTCTTAGCAAAGGACTAAAAACTACAACATCTAAAGCTTGGAGGAAACCTTTGCCCATGACGCTGTTGGGACAGTGTTAAAAACAATTTGCGTCACAGCCAACAACTCAGTTCAAGATCTTCACGATCAGGAGTTCTCAAATCAGCACTCTCGCGCCCTACACACAGCTTAGCAAGTTCAGCAAAACCACTGTACGCTGCACTTCACAAACTGATAGTTTGTTTTTTCTTGTTCTCTATTAGACTACCTCGCAGAGGACACAGTGCTGAGGAGTTAATTTAAGTTCTCAAAAGGTGGTTATATCATCAACACTAAACACTTAACACACAGGAATGAAGAAACGCCTCTCGGCAAAGCTTCTGGAACAGATCAAGTTGACTTTTAAGAGGAGACTTGAAATAAATACTAACTGGAAACACTATTTTATATGCTGCAATATGCTGTTCTCTGAAGCTATTTTAATGGATATCGATGCTCGACATATAATAGAATCATTTCACAGCATTTACTGACTGCAACTAACTTTATTTAATAACCCATAGCTGTAGCTTTCAAGTGATACAACAGTTATGCAAATAGGTCAAAAGCATTTTAATACATAATACGTCTTTGCAACTAGCAAATTTAGAGACAGAAAAAAATTGATGCTTGCTAGGAGCAACTAATAACATATATTGCTCCATTTGACAATAATGTTGTTATAATGGTGTTCCAGAGTTTAAAATATTAAATGTCTGTGATTTGTTTCAATGATTGCACCTAAATATATTATACTTCATTTTGTCATGGAAAGAAACAAGCAATGTTGTTCTACTCCATTTGTGCAAGATCCCTTTAGAATGCAGAAATACAGAGTAAAAGACATAACACGGTACATCTGACCTGTTCAAGAGAGATATTAAGATCACGTTAGTTAGAATGTGTTCTTTAGTTCAAGGAAAAAAAAGAGTGACAAAGCAAGAGCATATCTGGATACAGCACGTTAGCGTTAGCTGCTTTAGGAAAAATTATTAAGGTTGTGCAAATGACTAAGTAAACAGCACACTCTCTTAAAACACAGTGATACGCGTCAGCTATTTTAAAGTGAAGGCAGTAAATGAAGCACAATGGTATCTCAACTAATCCTCCCTCTTATTTACTTTATCTCTAAAGCTCTCCAGACAGGTGAGCTGAGGATACTCACTGAATGTGACATGATCCTTTGTCAGTCCCTTTTTCCTACTGGGGTATAAATTCACAGTTGGAACCTGAAGAACTTGACTCATCCTGTTTTGTTGATGCTGATGGGCTTTAGTGGTTTGGCCAATCGATCTCATGGGTACTGGAGACATTTCTGAGGATTTCGCTCCTCTTCTCTCACTTAAATTCTTCGTCACTGTTATGGAAAAGTTGCATATAAATACCTTGTGCTTTGAACGGCAGGATTATTACAGTCATCCTGAGTACAACCATCCAGACAAAGCAACCACGGTACGAAGCAGATAAAACATATTTGAAACCATTTCTAGTCCAAACACACCTATCTCGTTACACTGAAGAGACTGTTGGGTGAAACGGCATTAAAAAAACCCTAAACTCTTTAAAGCGTCATAGAGGCACTTTATCAAAAGACAAAAAACGTCACTTATTTGTACCACAATTGAAGTCCGTATTTCAGATGGTTGTACATAAGATGCAAAAGCATCGCAGCATCTCCTTCAAAATGACATAACGCCACCAAAGGCAGAAGGAAGCGCTGTTTTGCGACTGGCACCAAACCTTTCACTAGGTGGCACACTTGATTCGCAACGCAGGGCGCTGATTCAGTTTCTGCTTTAATCACACCCCAACGAATAAACTCTGAAGTTAAGGCCATCTGACTTCTCCTTAAATTCCCTTGGGGAAGCCTGGATCGCAGGGTTCCTGCTGCTGGTTCCTTCCGCAAGCAAGGCCAGGAGGGTCTCGGCACCGAGACGAGAGACCGGGGGGCTGTACCTCCTGTTTCTCCGGCTCTGTGCCCAAAGCCCTACCTGCACAGAACCACCCTGCGAAGCCGAGCACCAGCCTCCCCGATTACCACAGCCCATTGGGCATAACTGGAATGTGGGTAAACGCAGCGAGTGCGGGGGAGCGCCCCGAGAGCGGCTCTGCGCTCCCGCTCCACCGGCACGCAGGCGGCGGGGG
>NW_009646744.1:1822420-1845167 GCF_000708025.1 Charadrius vociferus | reverse complement strand
GCCCCGCATCGCTCCCCCCCTGCCCAGCATCGCTCCCCTCCTGCCCCGCATCGCTCCCCTCCTGCCCAGCATCGCTCCCCTCCTGCCCCGCATCGCTCCCCCGGCCCTTCTGCCACCTCTGCAACCTGCCGGTGGCATCTCAACCAGAGCCGGTACCGGGGGTTGGGGGGTGGGTGTGTCGGGGGGGCATTCCAGGCACTTTAATAATAACTTTAATAGGCACTTTAATAATACACCACTCTACTATGTATTTATTTGTATATCCACTTAACCTTCATTTTTCTTTCTTGACGTTTAAGTAAAAAAGGACTTGATTTGCTTAACTACACGGAGTAAAACAGTCAGTATATATTCCCTGGTTTTACTTCCAAATATCTATAGCTGGCACTGCGCAAACAAGATTTTAAATTATTTATTAAAAACAACTGAAAACCAACCTCATAACACTTACGTTTGTCTCCCGGGCACAGTATGGCCACCTGTTATGTTTGCACATAGATCATCTATCAAGAGTTCGTCCTGACGTGCTTTAATTTATTGTTTCGGCAGGGGAGTAAAGCATAAAGCCCACAACGGTGTTACCTCTAAGTAGAAGCGTTCTGCGCTACCGCATACGTGGCTGAACGCAGCACGCGCACAACACCTCTACGAGCAATGCAGGATGCTGTGCGTATTTCTGTTCAGAGCTACCTGTGATTTCTGGCGACCTCAGGCACACGGCCAATGTGAATACAAAGATGTAACATTTTTAAAAAGGGAGTCAAGTATGGCCATTTCCAGGATTGCTACCTTGCTGCTATTTAAAAGGAAATGTTAAAAAAAAAATGGCATAGGAAGGCACCATAGGAAATAACAAGGATTTGCATTCTTAATACTGAATAACGGAAAGGGTTTTAAATTTTACCTTCAAGATGCCACCTCCTAGTCATGCGTTTAACTCACCTCCTCAAAGAAAAAAAATGATATTTGAGGACAAAAAGAGTCTTAAAATGCTGCATCTGGACAAGAGACGAGCATGAAATATTATTCTGATAAGCAAGGTTGCTACTCTTCCATTTTGAAACTCTACCTTTCAAGCAAGTGAAAATTTCTAAGGATCAAAATAAAACGCAATTACCATTTCTCATTTTTAAATGAGAATTTACTGACCTGTGTGAGACAGCAGGGCAGGTGACAGCTCGTTGAGTTAGCCAGTTGCACAGGAGTTCAAATTATGAGAACTGTCCTGCTGTAGCCCTCAATTTGTGACTGTCAAGCCACGTCAATCCCCTCAGTCAATACTGACCTAACTTCTTCTCAACAATCTTCGTTTATTCTAAGCTGTAATCCATTGCAGTTTCTATATTGATTTTCTCTCTTTCCATTTTCTTGCTGTTCATATGGTAAACGTTACTTTTATCCTTCCTAATTCCGTACAAGGACAGCAGGACAAGAATAGAGCTAATGTACTATCGAATTTCCTTCCAGGCTGATGAAAAGACACACAGTTTAAGAACTGTAGGTCAGAACAGAAAACATCACTGATGTTTTTTGAGTTCAACCAAGATCAGAAGATAAACGCTGGCTTGCTGAAACTGTTAGTACACAAATTGACCAACAAGCATTTACTGGAGTATTTTTTCTTGAAGGGAGAAGAAAAAGATCTTAAATGAGTATTTCCAGGGAAAGAACAAGATTTTTCTAAGTTTTATAGATCACGCCACCGTTCTAGATCACCATACTTACAAGTGCTGTATGCAGGCTCACACTGCAGTGACAATATTTGGATCTTTTCTTCGTCTGTCTCTACGTTCAGGTTGGACAAGTACTGCTTCACCTTCCTCGCCATCTGCGCGTCCTCGTACAGCTTCTTGGCGTTCAGAAGCGAGCTGCGTCGGGCACGTTTTTTGTGAGCGCCTCCCTGTACGTCCAGCATGTTCGAGTTCGTGCTGCCCTGGCTCAGAGATCTAGAAAAGAAAAGAGCAAAGCAGTAAATTGTCAGTTCTCAACAGCAATGAGGAGCTACAGTAGCACACGCCAAAGCAGATTAATACCCCTAATCTTCAGTTAGGGCTAGTGCATGCTGATGCGAATGAGTTAAAGAGATGAACAGCATTAAAACAACACTCATCTTAAAATATTCTGGTAAATTGACAGCAGCAATTTCAGTCTAGAAAAGGATTGCGTATGAAAGTGTGGAACTAGCAAGAATGAGGCGCAATGCTGCGTAAAGTACCCATTTAGTCTTGTTCTGCAAAAGCCGGGCTATTTCCACTGCAGACTCTAAGAGAGGACAAACTTGATAACTTTGTTTGTTTAAGGCGTTTGGTACCCAGTGTTTGCATCAGGCTTACAACAGAATCTCCTCCCAATTCAGCTGAGTACACACGTGCCCAGTGTAATCCTCTTAGAAAACCGAGCTTCTGACAACGTTTAAATAAGGGGAAAAATTATGTTAAATATGCAAAGTACATTACATTACGCATTTAACTCCTTTCTCCAATTAAGTAAAAACATTCACAGAAGAGCAGCTCATTAAAAAAAAAAAAGAAAAAAAAAAAAGTATCCCACCAAAGGTCAAGAAGGCCGTGACAACACGCGGATGCCCAGACTTGTACAGCCTCGCAGCTATGAAACGCGACACTCCTCAATGCTGCTAATTTTGAGCTGCCAATTCTGTCAGCAACTGAAGCGAAAATAAATAATCCCCAAACGGTTCACGTGCATCAGTTACTGTCCCTGGCAGTCACTCCTATTCCCACTGCATCAGCGCCCCAGCAAGTGATCCTGGGATAGTTCAGATATACACATCACCCGTTTCAACCACCCAAAGTCCGATGGCTACACCAGTCCTGATCCCGTTTTTGAGATCACACTATACGTTACACCTAAATTCTAATGGAAAGTGTCAATAAAGTTGTTTAAAGTTATTTGTTTGTGGGTGTTTTTTAAACATTCAGAGGAATAACTTTATTTTAAAAGGGTAAATTATTTGTAAAGATGTTTATCGAGATCTTGGGTGCGTTTACAGAATCCCAAGTGGCAGAATAAACAACCTCCAGCGCAGAAGAGCCATAATGGCCAAAAGAGTCACAATAAAACATATTGTTTGAGGAGGTGCCAGGAATCAAACACACTGAGCTTAAAAATAAGAAATGGGGGGAAACGGCTGACCACAGTATTTTCAAAGATGTTAAATAAATCAGTCGAAGAGAAAATACAAGCTTAAAAAGTGGCAGAAATGTATAGTTTAATTAAATACAAAAGCAATGCTATTATAAGCAAAGAGCGGCAAAAGGCCCAATGGACTGGTCACGCCTATCCACACCAAGGGGCATTCCTATCTCCTATGAGAAGAGCAAAGGTAGTGTCTATTGTATAATGAAACAGGAAAACACATTATGTTCATTTTTAATGATATAAATATTTCATTGCTTATGTACACCCTGTTTTGCTTTTAAGTCTGGACATGGCTTTTTAAGGCAATTTGATTCAATTTCCTTGAAAAATGATTGTTCTTTATTCAATCCCAAGGACTAGCCGTTTCGGTGGCTCCATCGGGTCCCAGGTATTCCCCCCCGCGAGCCGCCAGCCGAGCTCTCCCGCACCGCGGGCATCCAGGCGCCGCTGATTTTGCCCCGGGGATGCAAAGGTGCTCTCCGCAGCCTCTCCGGCCCAAGCCCTGGCGCTCCCCCAGCCCCGCTGGCGGGGAAAATCCCTTCTCTGCGCAGGACAGCCTGGACACTCTTCGCTGACCGACCCCGCTGCCACCCCGGGCGTCCCCGGCCACCCGCCGAGCCGCCGGCGGGAGGGCAAAGCACCGTGAGCGTTTCTGCCTCCATCCCGTACCCAAAATGCCAACACGCTAACGCGTAGCCGGCGTTAAACCAGATGCCCACAGTAGAAAAAGAAGTACAGTTTCAAAGTGCAAAGGCACATCGGCTCGGGTACACAGGTAACAGTTTACGGGCGAAAATACACATAGGAACACATAAAATACGGCAACAACGTCATCTTAAAATCACTGCCGTATGTGAGAGTCAGGAATTTCACCGGCCAATCTTAGGACTCTCATTTGTGGTCATTTCAACACTCGGTCCTCGCACAATCAAGGCTGCCAGTGAAATCAATGAGGAATTTGGTGTATGAAATGTGACATACGTTTTAAATATACACTAAAAACAAAGATGTTGAAGCTTGAAATCGAACTTCAGAGGGGAAATTACTGTATCATTATCACAATTCAATGCGTCCTTATGCTTTAAAATGCGTAATGGCTTAAACTTTTCTGTTACACGTTAAAAAGCAAGTTATTTATTTCCCAAAACAGTTTGCCTTCCAATATAACTGCACAGCAGGGGTTTTTTTATGCATAAAGCTAAAACTCAAACAATTTATCTAGTACACAAAAGCAACTCAGAATTTTTATAGCTGCAGTATAACGTTGACTGTAACCCCTTATTCCTGTTTTCCAAAAAATAGGTCTCGCAGGGTTAATAAAATGCATGCTGTATTTCAGATGCATGCACTAACAAGGAGGATGCAGTATGTTAAGAGTTGCATAATCTTTATTTATCTTAGTTGCATTCATCTCTACACTTACCCCAAACTTCTCCACCTCTTCTTCCTGTAAGCAAGAGCCATATACATTGAAGCATGTATTTGAACAGAAAAGCACAGGAAAAAAATAAAACAGTTGAGAGTCAGGAAGAAAGATGTAGACAGGAAAGAACAGAAAAGAAAAACTTTCTATACAGCAAAATTCTTCTCAAACAATAACACAATGTTTTATGGAATGCGAGGGCAGGACTTGCTCAAACACTTTTAATATGGAAGAACATCTATCAGTTTTTCTATTTTATGTTTAAGCTACGAATTTAAAAACCAAACTGGCATTAAATTTTTTTGTTAAGTATTTCCCGTAAGTCAAATTCAATTTTGAGGGAGCGAGCGAAGAACGTTTTAACTTATTCATATTGCAGCAAGTGTGATTAAATTAATTTATTCTTTGCATTGGGACTGTAGTAAGCGTGTGAGAAACCATCATCAGTATTCAAGTCGATGATGTTGTTTTCTCTTGATTGCTTGCTGGAAAACAAGCTAGTTGCCAAACACACGCTGAAAAACTAGATGCTCTGTATTACTCGGTAATGAACTTGCTAGCAAGCCTCATGTTACCACTAACAAACATCTTTTCTTGTTCATTTTTCATCTTCTTCAAAAGCATTTATTGGTGCTTCGTAACAAAAACTGATAGATCAAACACCAAAGGCAATGAGAATGAATATAAATGATGTGAGAATGAATATAAATGATGTGAGAACATGGAATTATTTTCTTTTAATCTTCGGCACTATCTCTAATATTAGATGCCTAAGCGTTTTATGTCAGTGTGTATATTTTAAACTATGGTCATTAAAATGTGTTCTGTAATTCTGAAAAACCTACTGAACCTATTTACTATTAAATTCATTTAATGATTACACTTAATTAGGTTCTAGAAAGTGCACGGGGCATCAGGGAAGTTTATTTATAAACTGATTTCATCTGTGAATGGCGAAGTTTCTGAAAAAACATTGTAACTTATTGATAAGTTATGTTAAAAGGGGAATTTTGCTAACTGAAATCCAATAGTATGAAGGGGAATCTCCACGCTGAAAGGAACCCATCTTTAAACATTAACAAGAGATTTGATATTTTTGTCTGAAAACTCAACTGGACCAATTTTAAACAAAATACTTGTGTTTCTGGACAGTCGACCTCGAAAACAAAAACCAGACAGGAATCGTGATAGCCTGTGATTCCTGACCAGTGGAAGACCACAGGGAACCGCATCCCCGTGCTCTTACAGACACCCCGTGTCCTGCATACGCTCGTTCCTTCCACTGCGCGGACGTAACTGGACCCATAAACCCAAGACAGCTCTGACCGCAGAGGTGACCCATCCACCGGGACGCGCTTAGGGCTGGCGCAACGCTCGCTGCCCCCGTCCCACCCTCCGCCTGCGCTCGGCTGCCTCCACGCCTGCCCAGCGCTGCCGGGGGTGCACACACCTCACACACCCCCCAAAGCACTGTTCTGGCATTTTTTTGAAGTAAAAACTATTTAGTGATTGAGCACGGGATGTCATCACCAACTGCCCCCCCCCGAGTGCCCCCTGAGGGGTTTCTGTGAGGTGGAGAGGCAGACTAACGGTGCAAGGAAAGGAGCAAACCCTTCCCGGCGGGGATCCCCGGGCACCAGGACGCTGCACGGACACAACGCAGTCGCTGGTGCCGTTAGTTCAGCCAGCGGGAAGCAAACATGGGCAGGAGATTATTTAGTTCCACTAAATATAATCCGGAGCTAATCGGCACCAGATTAGAAGTCGGAGTGCTTTATTCTGCAGTTTGGTAACACACAGCCTGATGATGTTCTGCATCAGAAAAAATAAAACAAGAAAACACCCTCCACCTCCTTACAGCCCAAACAGATCAAGCGTTACATAGGTGGAGCAAGCTGTGTTCAGAACAAATATTTCCTTCAGTTTTCATATGTTATCAGTGGAGTTTTGTTTTGGAGCAACATTTCAGATTTATAGATGGGTGATTCAGGTGCTTTTATTTTTATATATATATGTGTGTATGTGTGTGTATAGATATATGTATATTCCTCCCTAATGTTATAGCTTTCCCGAAACTCTACTGATATTAACATTTTATTTAGCAAAAATAGGAATCATTACAATTAGAACCTATTCCTCTTTGCTTTTTTAAAGACAACAAATTGGTTTAGTAGCCATTAAAAGCAGGTTTAGGAAGCATTAATTGTATTGCCCTAATTTGATAGACTGTGGTTCTGATGGCAAATGTCAACGGTGAGTTACGCAATGAGATATTACGTACTGATGCACACACAAACCCAGATCCCTACCCACTCTGAGACACCTTCAATCCTACTGTCTTTCTAAATTGCACACCTTTGTCTGAACATCACAGCCGGATCCATGTTCGCTGAGGTCATTCTGACAACTTGGCGAATTTCTTTGGCGATCATTCTGAGTTTCTCAAAATTCACCAGGCCGTCCACTTTGGAGTCATTTCCTGCAGAATTGAAACACACACATATATGAAAATAAAAAAAAAAATTAAAAAAAAAAGAGTAAGAAATATTGTTTTAATGAGCAATGTGTTTCTAAGTCCCCCACATTACCCGTCCTCCCTCAACAAAACTGCTTTAATCAAAATAGGAAGAAAACAGGAAAATCTGGCAACACACACACGACTATCAGGCCCACTCAAGACTACCTAGCACCGCTCTTGTTAATCTATTTCTAAAGGAAATAGATTTTCCTCCTCCTTCTATTAGGAGGAGGAAAAAGGAGTAACTGAATTATGCCCAAATTCATTGGCGTAGATGTTAAAACAATATAAATACAGAACTGACACCAACAGCATTCACGTTCTGAAATTAGTTCAAAGAGTTCTGAAACATCACAACCAAGAATTGGGCATGTTTTGGAAACGCTTACCATCTTAACCGACTGTGAACAGAACTTTGGGTAAAAGGAGAAAAAAATGGAAATGTTTGAACAAAACCCCTCGAAAATGCTGAAAGCGAGAGTAGGAGGTGTTATCGCAGCGTAGCCGACTGAGAGCCACAACACGGAACGAAAACCTAGAAACATCGCAGCAAAGTTGTTGTAAGAGAAATACATTTGCAGTAGTATAACCACCAGTTTGCACACTCACCTACTCTTCCATCCTGAACCTCAGGACAGCTGATGAAGATTAAGCATTGCTTTTAAAACTATTAAAAATATGCATTTAATTCTTCGGGTTTTGTCTAAGATCAGTCCCTTCCATTATGTGTTCAGAGTTCTGTTTTGTTTTACTCCTACAAAGAATGCACCAAAAGCACCCTACTGGTGGCAGCTTCTTTTAGACATTTGTTGAATCACGGAGCACTGAAGAAAGGGCTAAAAAGCATATTCTGTGCTTCGTTATTCTTTCTCTCTGACATTACCTTCATGCAGAAATGTGATATCCTTCTTGACAACAGGAAAAAGTGGAATAATCGGAGGCTGCATGCTCTGGCTGCTGAGGATGTTGCGGTATTTTGCCATGTTTCGAGATGGATCAAAAAGATCTTGAAGGTCTCTGAGGTGCTTTTCATACTTGCTCGGTAACTTCTCCCAAGTGCCTCTGAGACGCGCTACCGGTGCCAGATTTAACCCGCTGTAAGGCAGACACACTTCAGTATTAGCTGTTAGCGGAATCATTACCTTTCGTAACGAAGTAAAGGGTTGGGGTTTTTTGCTGTAAGGATTAAAAATAGCTTTCCCAAGGTTAACTGTAAAGCTGGGTGAATGCCACGCTGCAAGTTCCTCACGAGAAATCTCCGCTGTTCACTCTCCTGAGCATGTGAAAAAGGGAACTGTAAAAAGCATCAGCGCTTCCCATTCGCAAGGTACAAATTTCCAGTCCGTCTGCCAAAACAAGCTCTGGGTAACACAGCACCCCTGCCCACTTCATTTAAGAACCACCGCTCTCCTGTAAAAAGGTATACCGCAATAAGGACAAAAAGGGTGTAAAATGAGCGAGGTGAATACCCGGCTGCAGTCGCAGGTGAGAACAGCGCTCAGCTCATCCCATGCAGAAGCGGTCGGAGTTAAGAGGAGTATGTTTGGAGCATGTGTAAACGAGCACCAACAGGCTGAGAATTAGAAGCAGCAGATATGCTAAAACTTGTTATTGTGCCCTCATTCTCATTAAGTAAATATATATCCAGAATTAGTTGGCTGCAATAAAAGAAAACCCTAAAACATGAAATATATCCATCCTCCCTACCATATTTTGTCACCGACTTTGCTCAAGAAATATTGCAATGATTGCAAAGTGCCCATAGCTGCAGAACTGGAAAGCGATATTCTCCAGCATTCATTAGTAAATCCAAAAATCACACAATTACTAAAGTTGCCATTCTAAGAAGATTTTTTTTTCTCATTCTGAAAGCTTCAAAAACTTATTTTGTATTTATTTTTTTTTATACAGGTTTCTCTCCATGCTATTTTCAAACCGCAAACAAAGCCTTCTCTCACGTGAAAAATCAAACACATGCACCACACAGCTCCTCTTTTCCACGCTACATTAGGATGGTTATCTTCCTATTTCATGAAACATATGGCATCCTATCGATACGCCACGCAAGGCAAGGAAGAAAGAGAACCCCTGTGGCATATGCTAACAAAAAGATATTCTTCTGGAACTAAGGGTAAACCAAAAGCTAATTTATTTGCTTTTTTTTTTTTTTTGGACCAAAGACCACTTCTGTCATGGCCTGATGAGACTTAACTGAGAAGTAGGAAGAATCATTTCTTACAATAAACCATGAGAAATTAGGGAGGAGCATATAGAAATCAGATTCAGTAGCCACGTGTGTATTCACCACGTAATGAGTAGCCACAGCCCCAACGGCTGCTCAAACATCCTTTAAGGCAATTCATTAATTCTTTAGCGTATGGCTAAACAGAAGCCAGTATCATTTGATAGACTGGCTAGGCACGGGAGAAGCTATTTAAAAATGGTATTTTCAAAGACAGTGCTGATGCCGGGATATAGCACGAATCCAGATCTTTGTCTGACGAATCACAGTGCCTTTTTTTTAAAAAAAAAAAGTAAACCCGGGGTATAACATAAATGCAAGTAAAGGAAATGCTGAACTCATGCTGTTAAAGGAGCAGCATCTAGTGTAAATCAGAAGAGAAAGTCTAAATGTGCAATTGAAGAGAAAAAAAAATAGAGAAGCAAGCAAATGACAGGAAAGAATGAAAAGGAAAATTAAACTAAAACAAGACTGATTTGAGGAAGTCCTTACAATGAAGGGAAGAAATAAAGTAATCTCATCGTCGCAGATATGACTCAGTGCACGCTGAAAAAGTAACAATGACTGAAAAAAGAAGGGAAATTGGGTGCGGGAATCACAGAAAATGACAGCGATGTTCGGGCAGGTTTCTGAAGTTCATCAATCAAACAGTGCTTTTGCCCAAACCTCTCTTTCCTTCAGCGAACAGTGAAAAAAGAGACAGTCACATCAACACTGCAATGAGACTGAACTCCCGAGGCCGAGGGAGGAAAAGACTGCAGCGACAACACAGCTCGCTCTACAGTCTGGCTTTGGGGAAGCTCGGTAATTCCCTTCCAACCACCCGGCACCGCCGGTAATCTGCTCAGGATACACCTATTTCTTCTCTTTCCACTTAGATTAACGGAATTGCCTTTGCCCAAATCAGCTCTGACAAACGGGAATTATTTTACCTTATAACCGCGAACATGGAATTGAAGTTCTTGCATTCTCGACAGTGGAGGGCAATTTTAATGAAATGCTTAATAATCTTCATTCTTTTGAGCTGGTTGGGCTCTGCTAAAATTTCCATGGCAACCCAGAACGTCTCTTGATTGATGACATCCTCGAACTGTTTCAGGTGAGCATTTCCTGTTTTGGAGTCCAGCTTATAAAGGTCATCGATGTATTCCGTAGGCTCAATATTGCGAAATAACTCAAAGTCTCTCATGGAAAGCTGCGTGGCCACCTCAATGGTGCTCAGCTGCAGGAGGGAAATTTGGCTCTCTCTCAGCAGCTCTTGAGCATCCTCGTCCGAGCATAAGGTCTCTGTCTCCATATTGTTTTTTAGATAATACCTAAAGAATAATTGAATTACAATAAAAGGTTAGAGATGCTCTTCAGAGAGTTTGTGGACAGAGACATTGAACTACACCGATCAACGCGGATGATACTGACACCGCGGGGGTGTTTGCGTGAGAGTCTTTCAGTGTTAACTGTCGACAACCCAGAGTAAGAGACAAAGACAGAGGCACGACGGGGCAGCATAGCCTTGTACTTTAGCTACTATAAAATACCATCATTACACTGAAATAAAAAAAAAAAATAATCAAAAGCTGTTTTAATCTACCTCTTTGCTAGTATCTTCTGTACTGTACAACACAACACGCTGCAGCTTTCACCTTCCGAAACAGGTCAGTTACTTTTCATTTGCAAATTCAGCAGTGAAGTTAACATTTTAAATACACATTAGTCCTGAGAAATCTTTCTCCGTTTCTTACACAAATCTAGTGTGGTTTCTTACATACATTTAGTGTGGCGTATTATTATTTACATGAAGCACACAGCATTCAGGAAATGAAAATGTATCTGGAAAATTCATTTCCATGGTCGCAAGTAGATCACTTTCAGATATACAAAAGTTTATTCCTCATAAATTCCCTCTGTTGCCTAGCAAAGAAGACTAAAGAATTTTTAACTTAATAAACTTTCTTCTGGTATGGATCAGGTCATCAGATAAAAAATGAAACACTTAACATTTCAGAAAGATTCATAACAGTTTACATGAAAATGGAAGAATGTATCTCAGGTTAGTATCAGTTCATCGCAACATGACATCACTGAGAAAGAAATTAATTGTATGCTTTAATCCTGAAGTACATGTGGAAAGAGTCAGAACAGATGTGTTGGGTTATTTTCTTTTTAAGTGTAAGCCATTATATAAATTATTCTGATCTGCTAAATGTAGTTGTCATCAAGTAAGCTGGCTGTAAGTTTGGGGAGGGGTTTTTGGGTGCAGAAGAGGAAGGAAACAAGGAAGCCAAGAGGAGAGGGAAATGTAAGGTACTGACATTTACTTGCTTGTTCTTCTAGTAGACACCTGTGTATTTTAATTAAAACATCCCTTCCCGATGTTTCTTTCAGATGTTTCAATCCTAAAAGGCAAATAAATCCCAACCCAAATCCCAACAAGGGCCCATTTACCGTCCGTTGAGCTGAATCCTGTCGGCCAACTTGGAGAACTGATCCGGGAGTCTCCGCTGCTTGATGACTCCCTCGGGGCTGACGGACACTTCGCAGAGGGAGTAGGTCTCCGGGGCTCCCGTCAGGTTGAATTCGTGGACGGCGTGACTCACAACCTCTTTTGCTGTAGTGTCTTTGCTGATGATAATGTAACAACTCTGCTGATCTGCTTTGAAAACTCTTATTACTTGATCCGGGATATCTAAAATAACAGAACACCACCTTTAAGGTATGAAGCGGCTTTTCCCTTGAAAGTCACGAGGTCATTTACTGTGCCATTTGATAGCCAGAAAAGAAACAAACAGCTAGCAAGAAAAAAAGCCATGCTGGACTTGATAAATATTCCTTAAAATATTCAGTCGTTTCCCCCAAAATTGAGAGGGGGAAAAAAGACAATTCTTCTCCTCTCTCCATTTCCACAACTGAATTATTTTACATATTATCCCATGACCACAATCAAAGTACAAGACACCTAGATCTCTTACTAAGCTGTAGCCTGTCCTTCTCAGTGTGTCTCAAAGACTTTGGCAGCATCATTCCTTCTTTGGCTCTTTTGTCTCGGCGAGCGCCAGAACCAGCGCGAGTGCCAGGCCGGCCTTCCCGGGGACGGGAAGCCACCGAGCCCGCGCGGACGGGCTGTGGGCAGGGGGACGGGAAGAGGAATGGAGATTTGGTTGCTCCCCTAACTAGCTGCAAACTTTTACACTCCCTCTTCTCACCCTGAAGGAACTAAGCTGCTGCCAGAAGTTAATTCGTTGGCGGGTGTACTTATTTATAGCACATTTTATGTATTATAAGTGCATTAGAGATTAGAGAGCAGCTTTATCTAAGGCAGCCTCCAGCTAAATATCTAAAGAAACACACGTTTAATCTACAGCCTGATGACTGGAAATACTTCGCTCCATTAGTTATTACAGAAGGCTTGATTTTCAAAATAAAACTGATTGGGAAAAAATGTCAAGAGTCAGAGTGCACACTGATTTAAAACTCAGGAAAGAACAGTTCTCCCCTCCCTAAACTCTGAAGAGTAAAACTTCACAAGTTTTCTGCCGACCTGAGAGGGTGGGGGGGCTCTCGCCGAGCCCTCAGAGCCTGCAGCCATTCCAAAACCACGCCGGAGGCGGACACGCCATGAACTGCCCCACCAGGCAGGACAGGGAGCGAGCGGGCATCCCTCTGCCCGAGGGGAACCGGCACTGCTGCGGGACAGCCCTCCTGCTGGGCGGTCCTTCCAGCACGGAGTTTTACATGCTGCTTGCCCCATCGCCTACGCATTCATTTTTCTCTGTCAAAATCCACTGCTTAAGGAAGAAATTCAAATCTCTTTTAATGGGGCAGTGACCTCGGGGTTACTTTTTACTTGCATCGGGACTTAACGGTGTTACAGGGGCAAGGAGAGGGAATTTCGGGGCAAAAAGTAAGCAGGTAATTTAAGATCGCGCCCCGAAAGTTTCCCCCCCTTGGGAAAAAAGAAGCCTCACCAGCAGCTGTAAATAAATTGGCAAACGAGACGAAACAAGGCGTTAGAAAAAATTCTGACTGAAAACTAACCCTACGAACAATTTCCTTATTATGACTACTCCATTGCCAGAACAGCCACGTCACTAGCTGGGAAGTAGCTGAATTTGAAAAGCTGCATGCATACACGAATGGGGGCAATAAAAGGGAACAATAAATATTATGTACTCATTTCAGAGTGAGAGTAGTAAGAATGCCACATTGCATAATTTGGGAAACGGCTGCACTCATAAAAATCATAATAAATCAACAGAAGAGCCGAACATCCATATCTTGGTCTTAACAGAACTAAAAATAAGAACATATTCGGGGTATACCATCAAAACAGGAAGGTAGTTTGGGGAAAAAAGAAAAAAAGAAGACTCACATGCAACCAAAACAGTGTAACTTGGAAGTGGTAAGTGATGGAAATTTATATTACAAGCACATGTCTATCTTCATGATCTTTGCTTTTAAGCAGGTAAACATTAACAAAAGTTCTTTTCCTATGCATGACTCAGCTTGTGGCTTCAACATGGAACGAGTCTGCATGCACAAGGTCTTAGTTGTATAGAGTCCAACAGAAGAACAAAGTAAATAGCAAACTGTGTTATCATCTAAAACTTCGGTTTCTATAAAAGGGATGTGAGCAACCTCATTCCTTTCAAGCAAGGTCACAGAGAAGTGAAGTAACCTGCCAAAGTCATTCAGCGCGTCCGTGGCAGAAATGGGAATGAAATGCAAGTCCTCTCAGCCTCCGTCCAGCCCTGTGCCCATACAGAGAACCTACGGGTTTGGTTTATTCCAGGGAAGGTTACAGGGCACGAGACGATCCAATGCCCGAACAGTAATAACTACGTCAACGCAACGTCTGAAAGGGTTAAGTCTACCAGGCAAGCCATGCAATATTAAGTTCTTCAGGAGGCCATACATCAGGATACTTACAGTAAAACCCAACAGCTGCGGGCAGGAAAAAAAGAAAAAAACTGCGTCAACACCAAATCAAGATGTTTACAAAACTTATCAAGAGTATGTAGTACAGCGTCAGAAATATTTTGCTTTTCTCTGCCGTTCAAAAATGACAGTATATTTATGATAGTAAACTTAAAGTAAAGGTAAGAAGGACTAGTTATCCAGATTTCATATTAAGCAGTAACGTGTAATATTAAATGAAGACTCTTAGAGAACACGTGTGCAGTTCTCACGCAGACAGCACAAACCTGGATTTGCAGCAAAAAGGGAACATGTTTGCTGTGGGTATTTATGCACTTGATAGGGTATATCTGTGTACATCCCTTTTAAAGGGGAAATCTGCGAGTTTATATATACGCAAGTCATAGCCAGAAGGCACTTTACAGAATATATAATTATGCACAGAACTTACACGTGGAATAGGGAAACATGATTCTGACTTGACATGTTTACAGGCAGCTGCATATAACAACAAATACCTCCTGCAGCCACCCCATAAACGGTATTCCTACAGTAACAGCAACCAAAGCTGTGACTGCACATCTCAAAATGTTCTTCCTGTTTTTCAGACATACAGCTGAATACACTTAATGTCTGTAAAACATTAAACTTTAACATCATTATGTTGGTACCACGGCAATCCTAAATTTTCCTGCAATACTGCTTGAAACACATATTCAAAGGTGGTGGATGGGATGGACAAGTCACATCACCAGGAGTGCTGGAGGAGTATCGGGAAGAGCGCAGAGAGAAAGGTGCAGACAAGAACAACCTGCTTCCACCACAGCTCTGGTAAACTCCAGTGAATCGAATACACTCAGAGGTGGCAAAATGCATTTCTTTGCAAAAAGAAGTTAAGTTTCCCATTACAAAGAAGCAGGCAAGAGATGTTCAGGCAGTTTGGATTTTCAGCGACTGTCCAGTTTGGACCCGTTAAGGCCACGAGACAAACAGATAACTGCACTCGGCGTGTTTGATGCTGGCCAAAGATGTAATTTCCCCCCTGAAGCAGCCGCCTGGTAATCATCCTGTAAATCGAGCTAATGCCGCTGTTTTACCTGAAGGATTAGAGAAATCCAGGATGCTTGTTGTAGGCTGCAACAGGTCCGGGCTGCTGGACGAGAGCGTTCCCGGAATAGGCATGATGGCCAGGCTGTGCCTGCACTGCCGCGTCCCGACGATGCTGTCGTCCTGCGACTGGCTCACACTACCATCGCTGCAAAACAAGTTTGTCTCAGTTACGGGCATTAAGCTCCTTATATTCATCTTGGGATGAACGAAACTAAGAAAAATAATGGCACTCGGATGTTTTAATGACACGTTGTAGACAGGCTTTCAAAAGAAGGACAGAGGCAAAGCAGATTTGAAAAAATTCACCGGGAGAGAAGAGATATTTTGGTCTTGTTCTGCATTTATGGGTCAGATCTGCTGCATTTTTTTAAACACATAAGCAACGTGGACATAATGACTGAACATACCAAGAAACTAAAACATAACAATTTAATAAGGAACAATTACTGTGACCAGAAAAGTCCAACAAACCTGAAGAGTTTCGGAGGCAAGATGCTGAATCGGGTCTTGTCTAAAATTTTCCTGATTCTGTTTCTCCCACCAGATACAGTGTTTGCTTTCATTTTCTTGTTTCCTTTTTCACGGGGAAACATCTGTTCCACATCTCCAGGCATATCTGGGATGGAATAACGGTTGTTTTTCTTTTCTGCAATTTTTGGAATATGTGGAATTCCATTCTTCTCTTGTCCTATCCTGCACAGCAGCTCCTTAAACACTGTAAGAGAAGATACACACTGTGATTTACCGTTGCACACTTAAAACTTTACAATCAATTCTTCTTCCCCCTCAAACCTTTCTCCTCCCATATCCCTGCAGGAAAAGCAAACCAAAGAGTTACAAACCAGGCAATACATTGCATTTTAATTTTGCTTCTGAGAGTGCGGGTCTTTTCCCATTTCAGTTTTGCTTCGGCAGAAAGAGTAACCCCCCAAAACCCCCCAGCGTTCAATAAAAACAATCAAACTTTCTGCATACCAGAGTTCTCCAAACTAATTTTGAAATTAGCACATATCACACCAAATTTAATAGACCTAGCACACCGTTACGGGATAGCTAATACAGAAACACTGCATCCACGGCAATCAGCTCTATGTATTTATTGACTTTTTTGTCTGCATCTTTTAGGCAACGGTGTGCAGATGTTTCCTCAAGAATAACTCTAAGACAGACTGATATTTTCCAAAACAGCCTTTGTTTGCTTTTAGTAAGACTACTGAACAGAAGCTGCGTCAAATTTCCTATTGCATCTATCAAACTGAGCCAGTCTATTTCCAATACTGACACGCCCCAGGATGCAATTCCACGGGAAAGATAGTGTTTATGTTCTTTGTATTTCTTCCCACATATTAAAGGTGAAAACAAATTCTTCAAGTTTGTGTATCGATACAAAGGGGTTTTTTTGAAATGTTTAAAAAAATCTTTTTAAATCACTCAAGTCAGAAATTCGGTATTTTCTGTCGAAAACATGGTGATAGCGGGAGAACGCAGAACTGTACAGAGGGAGTTTCTCCGATTGTCCCTACGTGTAAGGCAACCAGGACTTTACAAAGTCCCAGACTAACTGCGTATTTCTATTATACAACAAAATGTAAGGCTACAAGCCTTCGTGGTATAGATTCAAATATAAGAATGGGAATTGCTCATTGTCAGCACCAATTAAAAAGACAGTATCACTGTTGACAAAAAGTTTCAAGACGTGAATTCATTAAAATGCAGAGACATCATCTTGAAATTATATGAGCTAACAGAAGAGAAGACATTAGAATCCACTCGTAAAGGTAGGTTGCTTATATTTATAATACAAATGAAAAACCTATTGCTGTCTCAGTCACATTTATGCGTTATTTTATGTCATTTCACATTAGTCTGGACCAGCGGTTACTGTTGTTGCTTTATGGTTTTTTTTTAACTATGCCAATAAGCAACCGGGAGGATCTGGAAACTTTTTACCTGCACAGTGATAAACAGAAAATAATAATTTAAAAGAAAAGCCACAGTGAACAAGGGCAAGTAACTGGAGGAAAAAAATAAGAAAAGGAGACCATCAGAAGGTCTCAGATAGAGCTACAGAGGAAGGAGCGATCTTGTGCAGCGTCTTGTTCTTTCTGTAGCTATGGTTATTCTGTTGCCTCAACAGGATTATGGAAAAAGAACAGATGGTTTGACTGAGATTTTAAAGAGGTATTTATGTGTTTATATTCACATTGACAATTAAAAGCCAACATTTATATGTCATACTGCTTTTTATATCCCCTTTTCACTTTTAGATATAAAAGCAATTTATCCTATCATTCTCACAGCCATTATAAAAAGTTTTACAAAAGCCCAGTTTTACATTTTTTCTGTTTCTTGGCAAAAATATTTTGGCCCGGATCCCTTGGCTCTGTTTCAGCCATATCGCATGAAGGGACACTAAAGCCACTTAAACAGTCATTTGAGGATTTCTCGGGGAGCAGAGAGCCGGCTCTGCTGGCTTTGCGCCGCTCAACGTGCTGCCCTTGGCACACAAGAACTCATCTGAGCAACCGGAGGCACAAGGAGGGGACTTGGGCACAACTTTTCACTCCTAGAGCAAGTTGGGAAAAAAGGGGGAATCTTATTGCACTTCTAAAGCCAGAAAGAGTGGAGTTTTTCTTCACATACACAAAAATGCACCATATATAAAGTCTACTCACCAAAAATGTTTGTTTTTACAGTAATGGAGAGATGAGTGTTGTTCCTTAAGATTTCCAGAGCTTTTACGAAGGTAATGTTCTCAAAATTCTGTCCATTTACTTCCATTATCTTTAAGAAGAAATAACAATTGGACCATTAGGAGAACAACTGTTTATGACAGACTTACAATAATACAGGCACAGTAAGAACTTTCCAGAAGTTATCGTATCATCTTTACAGTAGTTGTAGAACAAAAACATTCCTTGTAAAATAACTATTTTCATCACATCAGTGACATTATGTCCTGTAAACAAGCCAGGACCTCCATTTCTACCTGACAAATGCTTAAAACAAAGTTCTTTTCAGTGATAACATGGCATTCTTGCAATTAGGAACTGCACCTGAACCGAAAACGGTGGACCATAAACCGTGGCACTGGTGCTCCACCAAAGGCTGGATCTTCACCTGGTGTGAACTGCCATCGCTCCACCAGCCTGGGTGAACCGGGATGATTCACACCCGGTGGGAATCAATCCAACAAAACCATCTGATGGCTTCAACTTAACCAGAACTCCGATCAGAAAGTTTCCTAAAATAACCACAACTTGGTTTCTTTTGCATACTGTTTTTGAAACGTTTCAATATTTTAAACATTTTGAAAACTATTTAATAGAAACCCATTTAACACCCATAAACTGAAGCTGCACTGCGGCACTCACAATAGAACGCTAGCGGTTCGCTTTTAGCAAGCAGCATATCCTTTTTCTTGAGACCACTACAGTTGATTGGACCAGAATATTTTAAGTGAACTTTATTCTTTTTACCTGATCCCCCCGCTTAAGTCCAGCTTCTGCCGCTTTACTGCCCGTTTCCACAGTCTCCACAAAAATCCCAAACCCCTTGTCGCTTCCTCCAAGGAGGCTGAAAAACAGTGGCGAATCTCTGGAAGGTTTCTGCAGGGTAATTTGTCTCCATTTCGCTTTGGCAGCACAGGCGATATTCAGCAATCTGAGATGTCCTTTCATTTTCTGTAACAGAGAAGACACGAAATGGAATGTAATGTTTCTTTTACTAGAAATGGAAAAACAGTTGTGGAAAAAAACCCCAAGTGCCAGAAAAAGGACTTTTGAGGCCGTGTATCCAAATCTTACTAACTAAACCTCGTCCTCATTTGCAGTAATGCAAAAACACATAAATGACTGCCATATGTAGTATTTTATATGAGCTTTATAGCTAAATACATAATTACGAACAAATATGTCCGTGTTAAAAGCCATCGACTGACTGTTAGACGTACAGACTGCAATGTGTTAGTCACTTGTAACACACTGGAAAATGAAAACGTGTCATATTAGAAAGTATGACATTCTTTTTTGCTCCTACCGTATCTTCCAAGTTCTTTTCAAATTCTTCCAGAAATCGAGTCATAGCAGGATCTCCTTCAAAGTCATTAAAATGATTGTTCACCCACAGCAAGACCACTCTGGTAACCTGCAAAAAAAAAAAAATATGTATTTATAGAGATACCTATGACTCTTCTCCTATAGGCTTTAATCTATAAGGAAAGAAGAACACAAGGACATGGCAGAACATCATATGACAGATTACTGCATCTGTTAACAAAGAAAAGCAGAAGACATTTACACTTGAAATCATCTTCTCGTTTCCTTTATTTGTGGAAACAAATGAAAAATAAAAAAAAACCAAACATTTTTTTACCTAATTGGCTACATCACCTGGTACTTACTGGTGCACAAATCCATCTTCAGTTAACTCTTCCTTATGCTGTTTATAAAACTTCTCTTTTTAAAGCATCCTAATGATCTCCTTAAAGCAAGTTCTTGGAAGTACGTTGTGATAATAAAAAGCCTTCCTTTAAGAATTTTTAGTTAAATCTTCAGGTTCGTTTTTTACGTGCTACAGAGTTACCACCATTTATGATAAAGTCAGTCTGACAGCTATTTTATCCATCTATGTCATAAAAAAGGTTTCTCTTCTAAAAGTAATTTCCTCTTATTTGCTGAGACAGTTGTGGGTTGTTTTTTTTTTTACTTTCTTTTTCTTAGAAAACAGTAGTTTTCAAAATGAACAGCATGGAAAAAGGTAAGAAGAAAAGCAAAAGACCCCAGACCATTTCCTATGCAAAAAAATACAGCATTTTGATAGTCTGTTGGGTTTCCTTCAGCGCAAAGCTAGAACACATAAAACCACTGGCTAAGGATTTTACTGCCATAATTTTCAACAAACTGGACATGGATACAAGTTCCAGACTAAGAACGTTTTTCATGTGTATGTGAATACAGTTACAAGGATTTGAACCTCATTCTATTTCTGGAAGCATTTTTGTCAACTGCACCTGTCTTGAGCAGAGTTTATTTTAAGTATAGAGTTTGCAATAAGCTGCTCAAACAAAATGTGCTCAATACACTGAAAAGCTCTACAGTAGAAAATTATGGAAGACAACACAATGCTGTTGTGAAACGAAAGATGGTATGTCCAAGAGATCATGAACATAATTCCCTGCATTTCTGGTGAGAAAGGATTTCAGAGATTGGCGTTTACATCTTTGAATTAAACAGAAAACGGCATTTATCATTCTGCAGAAGAGAAGCAGTGTCAGACCTGTTTTAGGATAGTACACTATACTCATACAATCCTTTCTTGATAGCAGTGAAAAATACTTCGCTTTAAAATACTTCACATAAAATAGCTGGAGCATAATCCTAGTTTATCAGCAATACAAAAAAAAAATCGATTTGGAGTCATTTTCACCAGAAATACTAATCTCTCAGACTCAAACCAACCTTATCTCTGAGGCTGTCCACTGTGAACCATTCCAAGAGTTTATTTCCGACTTCCAGGGGGCTCGTTAGAAATGTTCTGTACGTTAAGAGGAAATCTTCGATGTAGGTTGGATCCACAATAGAATGTTCTTCTATTAAGTGCATGATGAGTCGCTCGGGTGTTGCCTTAAAAATTAAATGCAAAAAATAACTGATATCTCTCGTCACTAGTGCTCTCTGGAGAGTAACTTAACATAAAACCATGTGAACAGGGTACCCCCTTTTCAAATTTCAGTTACGGTAAACTCAGGAGAAAACACACTAACTTGTTTAAATCAAATCTTCATGCTTCTCTCAGCCCAAATGTTTTGCATAGGTAATACCTAAAACAATCAGTAATTTCCCTTAATTTTATTTTTAATAAACAGTTCAAGTTTCTCTTCCGGATTACAAAAAACCGATCAATAGCATAAAGATGCACAAAGGGTGCTCCCAATACTAAACTCTATGTATGTGCTGAAGAGGTCTAATTTTATTAAAAAGGTGATGGAAGTATATCTGTAAAAAAATATAAATTCCTTCCAATCAATTTTTTTGAGCTGAGACAGGCAAAACTGAATATGTGTTCTAGATTCAAACTGAAATTGTACTTATTTAGTAATAAAAAAAGGTTTAATAGATGAATGGAAAGCACAGAAAGAAATTCACCTTGATAACGATGTGTCCCTTTCTGGTTCCACTGCGATCCAGCTCCCTGTGCTCCTTTACCATAACAATTTCTCCTTCTTCCTCCACTTTATGAGTGTTTTTTTCCACATGGTTCAGAATCCTCCAGTAGTCTTGCTGGGCTATACACACAAACTGCCCCCAAACAACACGGGATTGTTAATAAACACCCAAAACACGAATGTATCCCCATCTCTGGGCTGCTTCAACACAGCCACAATAGCACAGCATGTGATACCAACCCCGCTCTGTTCTGCCCAACTACACCAGAGAGAAAGTTAGAAAGGGAAGACAAATAGGACTGGTCACCTTCTTACATCTCCAAAAGGTTGCTCGAATGGGCTAAATACAGAGGACAAAGCCCGTAAGCAGCGGAAATAGGTATTTTCTATTTATCTCTTCTTCCTGCATGTCAATCGTACACACAGCACGACTGGGGTGGAGTAACCCCACGTTTCAGCACAAAGCAAAGTTCCTGTTTCTCACGGAACAACAGTGTGAAGTAAATCTCAGCTACTGAAGAGCGTACAACTAACCCAACGTCAGCAGAGCCCTTGACCCACAAAATACCAACCTCCTTTTTTCTGCTCCTGGAACAAAGATCATGCCTTCAGACGAAAGCAGTCTGTTTTCTTTCATTAAATGCTTAAAAATATGAGGTAGTTGCATAGAATTGTTAATCTCACCTGACAATCATCTACTTTGGTTCTGACCACTCCATTCATGTACTGTTTGTCCAGGGAGGGAGTAATCCCAAAACTATTTCCCATACAGAGACTCTCACTCTTCCCATCAGGATAGCTGATTTCCACCGTGCCGTTCAATATAACATACCAAGAGTCGAGCTAGAGGAAGTAAAAAACAAATTTCAAAAGTGAAGCTAATTCAACAACTTTTATAAGCTGTTCCAATGCTCTTATCTCAGAGAGGCTTATTCCTGCAGTCTCCAGTTTGTTGTCACCAGTTTTGCAACATTTAATTCACTAAAATTGTGCACGGTAAGGTAAGCAATAAAGCTGACTGAAACAAGAATGCTTTTCAGCATTTTCATTCATTTCAGAACTAATTCAGTAGGGAGGAATGCTGATGAATAGATTGTTCTTTTAATCAGTGGGCTAATTGCTGCAATATATTTATACTATTCGGTGAGAATGAACACTCTTCCCCTGGGCACCCATTCGGTCACCACCAGAGATGACTCTACCGACTCCTCTCCGAGG
>NW_009646744.1:1818246-1822374 GCF_000708025.1 Charadrius vociferus | reverse complement strand
CCAAAGAGCAATTCAGAGCACCTATGTTGGGAGCCTGACCACTGCCGAATTTGAACACCTGTCCCCTCCCACTGAATATGTATGGAACTGCTCCTAATTTAGACATTTATGTTATAATACCTACACTGTTGGGCAAGGATACCTCTCCATATTGTACTTAAAAAAACTACATTATGAGAGTTATTTTACCAATGGAAATGATGAATTCTTCTATGCCACAAACAATCTTTGAAATAAACTCCTCCAGCTGGTAGCACTTACCTGATAACAACATACTGAACGCTGGGTGATGCTGAAGTCTTGAACAAGACAGTAATACACAGGTGACATCTCCCAAAGGGACGGGGCTAAGCTTTGGGGATTTGGGGTATGTGTCATGGTGAGAGAAGGATTCTCTGACTTTCAGGTGTGGGAGAAGTGCGGACACGGGAAGCGGATTTTCCAGCCCTTCACCCGAGATGCCCTCACCAACCCACTGCCCGGAGCACTCAAAGTGTGTTATAAGCAGCAACTTACTTCTTGGCCGTCTTCAAGTATGATGGCTCCTGCTTGCTCTACTACTTCAAATATCATCACCGAGCAAAGCTCTCTTCGCACAGACATAGTCATGTTCGCAAAGGCAGGCAGCTGATGCATAAATTCCAATAATTGCTCTGTTAGACAAAGGAAACATTGGTGTGAAGACTGCGAGGCCAAGGGGTTCCTTGGATACCTTACCCTCCACAGGTACATTAAATCTCAGTTAAATTCACAGAAAAATTGCTCAGTGGTGTTACAATCCCCATTAGTGCCTGTGGCTAAATGTATTTTGTCATCAACAACCGGAACTCGGCTCTACAGTCTTGATGGTGTTCTGATTGACTCTTACAGCATCTAGAGTATAAAAGCACTTCAGCTTCAAACATTTAGAAAAATTAAAAATACCCTTCCAATACAGTAATTATAAGCTTGATAGGAGCATGAAATGTTTTTCTAGTGTTTAGAGAAGTAATCTGAAGTATAGCATAACGCTAATTTTACTATTTAACTGATGCGAATTTCTAGTTAAATGCTGCAGTAAATCATTTTCATCTTAAATGTTTTCCAGTTTACAATTTGGTAAATCTATATTGCAGTAATAGTATATTCTCTTTGACATTTAATAACTAATTCAATGGTTTCAGGCAGTCAAAATTACTTTCCTACCTATCCCTCCTGTATATCAACACATACAATGACTGTAATACTTAGCATCTTAACCATTTCCAAGACTGTTTTTTAAAACATTTAGTTTCTCCAAACAAATACTCTCTCGGACAGTAAGAGGAGAGATCACTCAATTAACAGTATCACTAGAGCAAAGCGATCTCTGGAAGACGTCATTCATAAATATGAGGATATACGTTTAACATTAACTCATTAAACAGTTTTCAGATATGCTTCTCTTACAGATGCTGTATGACAGAGTTTTACATAAAGGTATTTTTTTTTTTCCTCCTCACCAATATCATCATCAGTTTTATCTGCAGGCTCTTTCTCAAGGCACTCTCGTACAACATCTCGCCCTAGAAGTGGATCTGAAGTTCTGTCAATATCTTCATCCTCTTCTTCTTCTTCATCTTCAGAGTCTACAGGCGCTTCTGGAAGACCTGTTAAATCAACGTCTCCCATCTCACTCTCTGTAGCCTATAGAGAAAACATCCATCAGACAAAGAGTTCAATGTCTTCCGTTTAATGACTTATGGCCTTAGGTAGCTGATACGATAAAAGAAATCCTGTGATCAACAATTCAAACTAGAAATTGCAATAGCTCCATTTTGAACACTGAGAAAAACATGTTACACTGAAATCTACGGTTACAGGACGGTACAAATACCCACCATAGGCACAAAGCAACACCATGCTAGAGGCATTGCGATCACGAGTTCTGAAAAGAAAATTAACGTACTGGGACATTTGTTCTCTGTCTTTCCTTATATCCCTCCCCACCTCCAATGAACTACGGGCAGCATAGACCCATCAATATTAACTGTGTGACACAGGAAAAAACAAAGCAGATTGACTGGCTAAAATAAAAGGGATTTGATCTTATTTTTAACGTTGGTATTATAACACGGATTTCAATCCTGGCATCGAACAAGTGTGTCAGGTGCAGCACATAAACTGGGGCAGGGGAAAGGAGATAAGGATTCTGTCCTCTATTGGCCGATTCTCATTTTATAGCATCTATTCTTTCTTGCTCATTCACGTAAACAAAATGTTTTTTTCACAATTCAAGAGTCTGTATTATTAACAAAATAATAATATAGTTCAGTAATACCATTGGTTACCCAACGCCTGCAGACACACTTCTGCGGCCATCAATAGATGGCAATAGAGACATCACACGGAGCAACGACATGAAGAACAGGGAACGAGAATGCCATACTGGCAACAAAAAGCAGAATCGCATAGGAATCATTTGCAATAATGCCTTATGTAAAGTTTAAATGATGTAATTGCATGAAAATAACTTTCCAAACAGATGGAAGGGGGGAAAAGGAAAAAAAAAAGTACTATCAAATTTTCAATTTCCCCAGAGTAGTTAGTTTAAGCCAGCATGCAAATCATTTTTCTGTTCAAATTCAAAAATCTTAACAACAAGATGTGTCACTGAGAAGTATAAGGCAATTATATAAAGACTTGCAGAAAGCTGAGTTTCTTTTTAAATGAACACATTTACAATATTCACTTTCGCTTTAAAAGAAATACTTGTGATTTTACAGAAACACCGGTGACAAACAAACGTATCACATACTCTGCATGTTCACAAAACCTCCAATATAAAGGATGGGGTCTTGTCCAAGCTCACTTTGAACACCTCCAGTGATGGGGCAGCCAGAACTTCTCTGGGCAACCCGTTCCAGTGTCTCAGCGTCCTCACCGTAAAAAATGTCTTCCTTATACCCAAGCTAAATCTACCTTTTTTGAGTTTAAACCCGTTGCCCCTTGCCCTGTCACTGCAGGCCCTGGCAAAAGGTCTTTCTTATAAATACTTCTTATAAGTATTTCTTATAAAGCCTTATAAAGTATTGAAAGGTCTCCCCGGAGCCTTATTCCCTTCTCTCCAGTCACTGGGGACTTCACCTGACCGCCACAGCTTTTCAAGAGAGATGGAGAGTGCCTTAGCAACTACATCAGCCAACTCCGTCGGGACCCTGAGATGCATCTCGGTGGGTCCCATGGACTTGTCTATGTTCAGGTTCCTCAGGTGATCTCAAACCTGATCTTCTCTTACCACAGGAAGGACTTTGTTCCCCGAGTCCCCACCTCGAGGTTCAGGGACGTGAGAGATGTGGGAAGAGTGACTAGCAGTGAAAACCGAGGCAATATACTTGTGGAGTACCTCAGCCTTCTCCATGTCACTAGCTCTCCTGTCTTAACTTATGGAGTGGAGAGGACTACGTTGTCTTCAATCTCCTTTTTCTGATCAGTGTACCTGTAGAAGCCCTTATTGTTTTTCTTCACATCCTTGGCCAAATCCAGCTCCAACTGTGCCTTACCTTTCCTGATCCCAACCCTACACGTCCCTATATTCCTCCCAGGACACAGCATCCCAGACTGGTGGGGGTGGAAAGGGCCCTCTGGAGCTCCCCCATCCCACCCCCCGCCAGAGCAGGGGCACCTCCAGCAGTGGCACAGGACGGCGTCCAGGCGGGTTTGGGATGGCTCCAGAGGGGGAGACTCCCCCACCTCTCTGGGCAGCCTGTGCCACTGCTCTGCCGCCCTCACAGCAGAGGAGGCCCTCCTCCTGTTCCCATCCCCCTGGCACCCTCCCTTGAAGGATTTATAAGTATTGATAAGATCTCCCCTCAGTCTTCTCCAGACTAAAAAGCCGTAATTCCCTCAGCCTTTCCTCATAAGAGAGATGCTCCAGTCCCCTCATCATCTTTGTAGCCCTTTGCTGGACCCTCTCCAGCAATTCTTGGTTCCACTGTAGGCATTTCCTTCTCGCGCTTTACTTTGACCAGGAGGTCCTTACTCAGCCATGCCGGTCTCCTGCCCTCCTCGCCTCATAAAAAACAGCACAGATTTTAAGCGATTTAATCACAGCAGACTGCGCTGTCTCCACCTTCCTACACGCTCCACGTTGACCGGCTAAGGCAAGCC
>NW_009646744.1:1809799-1818195 GCF_000708025.1 Charadrius vociferus | reverse complement strand
GGGGTTTAGATATAACCTTGGACCTTTGAGCTTGCCCTCAGTTTAATAATTAGCCAGCAAACCTAATAAATAAGGTTTAAATGATTTAACATAAATATTTCTTTCCAAGTAGGATAACAATACCTATAGGGTTAAATCTGTTTTATATTACATCACTTTACTGGCTTATGTAGCTCACATTAACAGTTTTGGAATAAAGCCCAAGTGCAAATTGTGCTTGGAGAGTCTCAGCAGCACATGATCAGTACAGCATTTTATTCAAGGACTTTTCTAGCATTTCTTCATCTTAACAGCCACAATTCATATCAACTTTTCCAGGCAGAGTGAGCCAAGACTACAGTACTAATACCCACTTCGATAACCTCAATCTAAGATAACAAAACTGAGGCGATAGCTTCTACAGAAAAGTGCTTCTTTAGAATTTTCACTGTATGCCCTATATAGGACAACAAACAAATCTTCTCTTTTCTGGATAAATCAGTTATAATTTGATCAAGCCTTGAAATAAGAGATGGTCCTGAAACGGTGTTCCACAGATTCCGCGCAGCGGGGCGAGGCAGGGTTGGCAGGTCAGGCGGCGCGAGGAGGAACGGGGAGGACTGTGCTCGTAAAGCTGTCTGCAGAAGGAGCTGCTCTTCCCAAGCGTGATGCCCCAGCTGTTTCCATTATCAAACATCAAAATCATTCTTCACGGAAACATCTATGAACTGCTAATTTAGAAAATGAAACCAGAAGCGGCAATCCTCAAATCTTACACAAATATGGATTTTCAGGATGGGGTCTGCAGGGCAAGAATACGCCGGAGACCGGCGTGTGTCACGTAGATCAGCTGGCAAGTTAACACCAGTTTACTGTCAAAACGTATGTCTGCTATTTTAAAAGTCATACTATTATTACTCGATATATAGCACTGCAAATTTTGCCGATTGCTGTCTTTCAGCCGTGTTTGCCAAATGCTGATGATGGAGATGTCCTGTACGCTGGCCGACGCTTTGGAAGCCGAAGATGTTAAGTAGCACTTGCAAAGCTTTGGTGGTAATAATACGTATTCCGCTGTAGTGTGTGTCAGAAGCATCCACTGACAGACAAAAAGTATTAAATATGCCTCACATAAAAGATTTCCTGGGCTGTAATAACTCCCTATGATAATGTATTTTAATACTTGTGATTTCCTGATGCAATCCCCTCTTAAAAACAAGGGGTTTCTCCCCTTCCCTCATGTCAATCCTGTCAGGGGAAAAGGTCCAAGCCTTTTTTCAGAATTGATACAAAGATCCTCAGTAAGGCCCATGCCCCAATGCGTATTTTATAGATAAACCATTTTAACATCAAAACCTTGACCACAATTGGAATTCTTGCTGGGCAATAACGCTGCTGCCCACAAACAGTATATACTGCCAAAGGGATAAAAAAAAGATTTAAAAGAAAAAGAGAAAGAGAGAGAAACTTTAAGCACACCACTGACAGAACCAAACCAACAAAAAAAACAGACCCCAATTTGTTGGTCATTAAGAGAAGAGCATTGCAAGCTATTGATACAGCTAGTGATATTGGCTACTAATCCATTTTAGCAGAAGGGAGACCGTACCCCCCTACATCTAGAGATGCGATCTGGATTGCCTCTGCTACCCTGCCTGGCCGCCTTAAAGCCTGTCCCACGGAAGCGCAAAGAAAGATGTTTTCACTCTGTAATACCTGTTGAATTATTTTTCCCCGAGGATACCTATAACACGTCAAAGCAGCTGTTGGCAGAAGTTATGATCCCTCATTTCAACTTCCGTAAGCGTAACCACACAGCTTCCCCTCCTTCTGCTTAAACCCCATAGGTCTGAAATTAAGTGTACTGTCAGAAATGGACTGAATGAAAAAATTTAAAAAAAAAAAAGTTTTAAAAAAATCCAAGAAAATTAAAGAAGCTCGTTTAGAAATTGTAGGGAATAACTTTTTTTTTTTCTATATTACAAAAAAAAGTCTACAGTCCGACAGGAAAACAATAGCACAGCAGTATTCCAGGCAAGTTGGACTTCGCAATACATAAATTTAGACATTTTACCACATAAAGACTGAAAGCTCCAACAGGGAGCAGCAACGGTACAGGAAGAGGGAGAAAAAATCTTCATAAAATTATTTTCCTAAGTTTCTGCAACGAACGGAGGGTTTGACGCTCTGTGTTCTCAGCAGTGCCCACAGGCAGAGCTCCTTTCCTGCTCATCTCGCCGTAAGCTTTATGTTCAGCACTCCCCGTGTCACATCCCGGACCGAGAGGCAGCTGGACCATGGGAAACCTCACTTCACCACTATCGATGAGTACAATGTACACAGAGGAACAGAAACCCTCTCCAAATCTTAATAAAAAATTGTTTGATTCTTTGGTTCTACTATTCTAATCATATTTTCCTATTCTGGAATGATGTTTGCACTACTTACCGTAAAAATTAATGTTAAGATACCATTAATTCAAAAGGTCATTAATCAAAATTATTCAGAACTACTCTTCCTCTGCTGACATTAATGACACTCCTAGAGAGTTTGGCATGTAATAGATATGAAGCTGACTGCAACAGCAAAGCATCATTTTCCAAGTACTTTATGAAAAGTAATTTATTTTAATGTACCAAAAATGCTCTCAGCTACTGAGCCAATACATCATACTCAAAGTGTACGTCTACTGAGTATCAAAGATTCTCTGCCTCCGTAACATCATGATGAATAATGGGGGAAAGAGTCTTCTTTTGCTTTCTGATTTCAAACTCTGTCTATATTGATGCGTCACTGCAATATAACGCTGTGTTAAACACTGTGCCGTGACATTACTGCACAGTGTCCGTCCACGCAGGTGGAACAGCGGGACAACCAGCAAGAGACTTCTCCAAACCTCTTATAGCTACTGCCATAAAGCCCATAAAACACCCAGCAGCTTTTGGCAGGTTCCTATTTGTACATCACGCATACGAGAACAAGATACAAAAAATTCATTAAAAAAATAAGAAGAGGGAAAAAAAAAAACCCAGGGGAGTTCCCCGCCCCCCGTCATGACATGCCTGTTGCACATCTTATCTTCACCCACAGTTTATCAAACGCTCGATTCTCCACTGCAATCTTTCAGGGTTAATGACACCGCAGCTGTGATCATACGTTGCTGTAATATTATCTTTGAAGATCTCACATGAGGCTGAGCGCGGTC
Source organism: Charadrius vociferus (assembly GCF_000708025.1). Classification (NCBI taxonomy): domain Eukaryota; kingdom Metazoa; phylum Chordata; class Aves; order Charadriiformes; family Charadriidae; genus Charadrius; species Charadrius vociferus. The sequence goes on along the minus strand of NW_009646744.1, from coordinate 1,815,011 downwards.
ACCCCCCTCGCATCGCCCCGCCTGGACGGAAACTCTCAGCCAAACGTAGAGGTGTCTGCGCTCCCCGCAGGACGCAACGCCAGACGGGTTAGTGTCACTGGAAAGGAGACTCCTGCCTGAAAGGTCCTCGCTCCTCAAAATTAATAGAAAATCTGCAGTAATTTTCACATTAATGAATTAATAATTCCTTGAGGTACAAAAAAAAACGTTTGCCACTGCTTATTTGCTACAGTGCATATAAATACGCTACTCCATTCCTTCTTTTATTTATATAATTCCTATATGGTCTTCTGGCATTTTCTGCAGAGTAGACATAAGGCATTTCAAATGCAAATAACCACACATGACAGAGTATTCGCTCATTACTGGAACCATATTTTCTTTATCAATAATACACTTTAAGTGCTTTTCACTTAGAGCAACCTCTCCAAACTCCTCAGGTAGACAGGCAGGCAGACGATGCTCAGGAAAACTGCCCATCAGCATCCTCAGATATGAGATGTTATGGTACAATACACAGACTAGTTCTGGTGACTCTGACTAATTAAAAATCAATTCTGTTGACTCAGAAAATTTAAAAAATAAAAATAAAATAAAAAAATCAAGATACAGAAGAAAATCTTCCAGCGCTGCCTCTGAGAAATCAGATCATTCACAGAGACGCTCAGCAATGCGAGCTACTCTCGACCTAGCTGGCAGCAAGCAAATCTAAAGAAGTAGTACCGTAATAGATTAAATAGGACAAAAATGCACAGAGACACCTAAAGTTCTAAAAGGATAATGTTCTAAAATGCTTTCTTTTTAAAGTTACCTAGCAATACTTTGCTGTAAATAAGATACATCACTAATCTCTCTTTAGCATATAGAAATGGTACCCAGAGAGTACCCAAGGGAATCGGTGTCTAAAGCTAAGTTACACCTCCGTCGTGCTCCATAGTTGCTATATACTACATGTACATACACACACATACATATATATAGTATGGTAGTTAGATTTCAACTTAGAAGTGGAAAAGCTGTGCAATTACTGATCAAGACAAACCCAAGATGAGCATCCTCATCAACCGGAATGAAAAAGTGCATGAAACTTGCTCTGCAATTTGCCACAAACCAAGTCACTTATGAAGTGCATTATCTGTAAACAAGCGAAAGCTGTCTCTGGATTTCAGTCCCCTTCTGTTCTCAGCGAGTAACACTACCATTTCTACAGTCAATTGGTGCAGAGTGTGCTTCTTACCATGCTTTTGTTTGCAGAACAGAACACCTGTTATTAACAATAAATACAAATAATCGAGTAAGGTATTTGAAACACAAGAATGATCTCATGAAATCTGTTCCGTTTCAGAAAGAGGGAAAATGATCCCATAAATCACCAAATGTGGCTTTTAAAACCAACAAGTTTGTTTCACTTCTATCCGGCTGTGGAGGTGGCAAGTCACCTGCGCAACACGGGGATGTGCAGAAGCATGAAGAGGGCAGGGCTTGGATAAAGGGCCACTGGGGTTTTTTTATGGAATGTTTAACAGCAAGGAAGGAAAAATAAGAAACAAACACAATTTTACCTGATAAATATCAGATAGGCTGCTGCTCCCAGAATCACTGGCGATGCTACATCCCGACTGGCTGGAGGGGACATGAGTCACCTGAGGATGAGGATTGTCCGTAAGATGCATCTTGGTAAGATCAGCTGGAAGCTGTGAATAAAATGGGTGTGGGGAAAGGCAGGAAAAAGAAAGGAAAAAAGATGTGTAAGTCTGATTTGAAGACAAAGTTCTTCACAAAACTTTTGTTACACATTTGAATATCCACCTGCAACTTGACGTACATCTTGAGAAAAAGCTCATTTAGACTAAGCTTGCCCAATCACACTCAGATTTTATAGGGCTGACAGAAAACGATGCACCTTTCTGTAAAACAACGGTCGAGCCTCTTTACACCCAAGGGATATACACCAGCAGGATTAAGAATGCATCAGCTGACAAAAGATGACGCCGGGCAACCAGCCCCGAGTCTGCAACGTTAGCTTGCGCTGCCATCCACTGAGAAGCAGGATTCCTGTTTATAAATTCAATTCATGCCTTAGTTCAAGAATAACCTTTAGAAAACATCAATCTAGAACAAGAAGTAATGTAATCTAAACAAAAGTTTCAGTCCACAAAATGTTTTGAATTTTTTTTAAGAAAATGAGTACACAGAAAGAGTATTACTCATTTTTGGTACATGTATGCACAATGGCACTTCTATCTTATAAACCTATCTGTAAATGAACAGATATGAAATGAAAATATAAATTTTAGTGCATGACTGAAGCCCACAAACATGTTCTTCCTACTGAAAAAAGTAAAAGTCAGTAGTAGGCTTTTGAAGAATCAGAGCCACGTGGACTGCTGTCAAATAACCAGCCCTCTACTTTCTGCCACATATATTTCTATTCTTTTTAAATTTACACTCAACTATATGGAAAGAACAACGTATCAGAGAATCATAGATTCTGTGATAAAATGACGCAATGTATATACTTTTACCATTTAAACATGAAAAAATTTACATACTATTCCTTTAAAAAAATGTTCTGATGCTCTGTCCAAAACTACTCTGACAGCATCAAAGTGAAAAGGTTTCTTTTGTAAAACAAAATTCCACATGGTCATGTGAGCCACTAGATATTCAGTCCTATCACTTAAAAGATAATATTGTACAAATGCTGTTGATCCAATATCAACTTTATAAATACCGGCTAAACTTGTAAGAAATGGAAACCAGGTCTTCCTTTGGAATCACATTTTTATGTCCATTTTTGGAAGCGCACACAAAAGAAGCACTTTACCAGATATTGTTCACATATTTTCTGAAACCGTAAGTGGCACTCCAAGTCTCTCCAAACCTTCCTCACCCCAGGAAAAAAAAAAAAAAATTGAGAGCATCTCAGACACATGTAACATAATTTTGATTATCAAAATTGTTATGTGGGACATGGGGCACATTGTGCCATCCGTAACTGCCAATCGTTGCTCAAACCAACCGTCCTCTGGGCTCTAAAACCCAGCCCAGATCCTCACTTGCACAGGAACACTGAGAAATGAAAGACTATAAAACTATTTTTCACTATCCTAATATTTACATTATTCTAGTTTTGTATATATTTTGCTTACAAAAAGAAAGTACAAATTATCCAACCTGTAAATTCACATCTATGCTCACAAGTATTTGGAATAGGAGAAGGTCTGAAAACCAGGAGATTGCTAAACTTTCATGAACTGCCATAAAAACCCCATCTAAGCAGTAGGTATAAAATAGTGAACTTGATCCAAATACAAAGGAAACACAACACTTTGAAGTCTATGTTTAGCCACCAAAAAAAAAAAAAAAGTTTTAAAGGCTGAAAAAATCTATTTTCAGGATTCGAGAACAGCAAAAAGGTCAAACCACTGAGCTGACAAAATTCCATCCAGTGGCCAAAAGGTACGCTCAGGACGTGTCAGCAGGCACGGTACGAGCTGAGGTACACCCAGATGTGACCTCTTCAACAACAACAAAGTACAGAAGCGAAGCAGAAAGCTGAGATTGAGCTCTGGTCTGCAGCACTCGCTGGGTACTCCAAATGAATCCCTCTACAGCACACGTTTTTGCCCCGTGTACAGAAAAGCACTCTCCATATACCGCTTCTAACGGACATGAGGCAGAAAACACCCTACTGAGATTTGGACGCTCCTTCAGCCACTGATATTTGACCGATGCCGAGCGCGGTGCCGAGGGAGGCGGTTCCCCGGCTTTCCCCATCTGCTGCCTCCGCTGCAGCAGCCGGGCCAGCCCGTGCCGCAGGGTGACACTGCTCCTCCGCGCCCCGGAGTCTCACGCGTCAGCCGGCTCCTCCGCCACCACGCCGCAGTGCTATTGTCCGGGCGAAAAGGGAGAGCGGCAGGCGCCAGCAAGGGCAGAGGATCGTCCACCAGGGAGGACGACCGCCAGCAGTAACGCGGTACTCGCTCGCGCATCACTCGGCGGGGCTGCCGGCGGTCACCAGTATGCTGGAGGGCAGCGTCACTGAAAAATCAGGAGGTTTAGTACATTACAGAACAAATCAACTCGTTTAGATTCGTTACCCCGAGCTTAACAAGACCACAGGTTTGCTGCAAACTCCTCAGCCTGTCCCCATCTTTATAACCTCCCTATTCCGACAAGCGGCTCCGATGAGATTACTTTCCATCCATGCGCGAGCCGCGTACCGGCTGTGATAACACAGGCACAAGGAAAACTAATTTAAGCTCCCCGCTATCCAGATTCATAACGATTTTCAAACTTTCAAAAACGGCTCCAGGAAAAGGACGAGCAGAAAGGATTCTGTGGGATTTCCCAGGAGAACAAGGGCAGACGCCCGCTCCCTACCAAACACCGGGGCTACCGAAGCCCATTCCGGCTCAGACACAGCGACACACACACACAGATACACACTGCCACGTAGAGGTTTTCTCCCCCAACTTAGTTTAAATTTTGAGATTCTTGCGATGAAGGCTGTTCTGTATAGGTAGGTTGAGAAGTACTGCCGGAACATGACATGGCTCTCAAAATAAAATAAGCTGTGTGTGTACTTTCTGTGCCGTTTCCACAACCACACATTGAAGACGGACTCGGAACATCCCCAGCCCTCCCAAAGGAGCATTTCTTATCAACTCATTAATCACCGCTCTCCATTCCCCCCGCCAGCACTCCCATTCCTCTCCATCGCCTATAAAGCACACGGGCACGTACGACGCTCCTGCTGGACTCCGCAGTACGGTCTTGTAAAAGACATTCAATGCAGGTTAGATGCAAGGAAACGCTGCAGTATCTCTTTAAATTTGAGAGGGAGATAAGGTTTATTTGAGACAAGTGACCTTTAAAGTGCTGCTTGCCACTCTACTCAATCTCCCAAAATAAATCACAGCTTCTGTCTTTTGTATGTCGTTTTTTATTACCCAAACTGATTGTTCTTTCTTTCAGAGCTCACTGAGCAGCAGCGCAGGGATAGGGTGTTTCTGTAACAACGCGCTGGCGGCTGCGGGAATAACTGGCTGGATGTGGTTGGGAAGTTGCTGAAAGTGCTATAACACTGTCTTAACTATTGGGGAATAATCTTCACTTATTATTTGACTGTGATTTTTTTTTTTTTTGTGGGAGAAACTTAAAAACTGTTGTTACAATCACATCAGTATCTTGAAAAATTTATGAATTA
>NW_009646744.1:1729055-1809322 GCF_000708025.1 Charadrius vociferus | reverse complement strand
GGGTGGTGATCCCCTGGGGCAGGTTGCCCCGAGAAGCTGTGGCTGCCCCATCCCTGGAGGTGTTCAAGGCCAGGTTGGACGGGGCTTGGAGCAACCTGGGCTGGGGGGAGGTGTCCCTGCCCAGGGCAGGGGGTGGCACTGGATGATCTTCAAGGACCCTTCCAACCCAAACCATTCTATGATTCTATGGTCACATTAGAGGCTTTCAGACGCAGACATGTATATACCTGCACCATCCCATGGGTCGTTACGTGCCCCAGCAGCCACAGGCGGGAAAACCCCGAACACCCGTGAAATTCTGATAAACACTGAATACCAAAATAGACTACTTACTTGCCACTTTAAACCATCACAATTACATTTTTTCACAAGAAGGGACAATTTGGAGTTCGAGTATGAGTGCGTGCGACATGCTGGCACAGCCAGTCCCCCAGTCGGTGCCAGCACATCCCTGTGACTGACCTTTCCCAACAAAGAGACATTTAGCACCAAATCCCCCGCCGAAATGCCATACTGTGGTTCAGAGCTGTAAGTGAAAGGAAGTTAAGAAAACAGAAGTTATGGCCTGCACAGCCACCTACAGCTCTGCCCTCCCACAGAGTCGGGAAAATACAGTCGGTGATTACACTGAAAAAACCTGAATCAACAAGGGAATTTTTAAAGAGATATTGCAAATTGCAATAGGAAAAACAGGAAAAAAAAACCACTAAATCCTTCGGATGCTCATCCTAACGGTAGCATCGGTCTGTCTTGCCACACAAACACCGAAACAGCAGCAGCCCGGACTGCTTTTTCTTAAAGGAATGTGAGATTCCTGAAGGTGGTACACTGGGTCCACCCCATCACACTCGCGGGGATGCAACCCAGGATGCGGTAACGCTGGGGAGAGGGGAGGGCAGAGGACATGAGAGCATAAAAGCTGGTTTCTGAGTAACAGTTAATAAAAATGACCTGCAAAAAATACTAAACTCTACCCACATCAACCTTGAAAACACCCATGAGGTGAAGACATCCATGCAGTCCACCAGCAGCTTGGCTTTTGCTATCGATTTCACTGGTGCAGCCACCCGGCACCAAAGCAGGGGGCAGCAGCACCCCCAAAACCACAACTCAACCAGGGAAACTCCAAAAACTTCTAGAAGCCCCAAACCTGTAAGTGTTTTTTGTCCTATCTGGACAGAAAGAATACTCAAGTCTTGCACATTTTGCAGAAGACAAATTACACGGAGAGACTGATTGATAGGTTTGAATGGAGAGGCAGAGCCGGAGCGGCCGATGTGGGAGCAGCACCGCTGCTCTGAACAGTGGGAGGAAGCAGAAGGACAGAAAAACGCAGCAACGGGATGCTGTAAAAGCAACGAAGTGTGGAAGAGAGGAATCTCTGCTCATATTTGCCCCTGGGCATCCCTGGAGAAAAGGATGGTCCTTGGGAAGAGTGTGGAGAAAGCAGTGGATGTCAGGGGGAATGGATGAAACCCAGGGAGGTCGTGCGGGGGACAGGAAGAATCCACATGAGGAGGAGGAACCAGAAGAGGACGCGGACCCCACAGCATCCACCACTGCCTGACCATGTCCTAGGGCAAACTGCTCAACGGTGCTCTGGGTGTCACCGGGGAACATGCATGGGGCCACACGGACCCTCGGTCCGAACCAGTATAGACTCTCTTTGGTTAGCTAAAAGTACCAGCCAACAATAGATAGAGGTGAAAGAAGAATCAAAGAATTGGGGAGAGCCAAGTAATACAGCAACAAAGCTATAAACTTCAGTCATGTTCAATTTATACTCTAACAGACCGTAAATTGTCAAATAAAGAAAAACCATACACCCAGTATTCCAAAATTATCGATTTACAAATTAACCATTCAAAACATACAATGCATTTCAATAAATTATTTCATTTATTGTAAACAGTCTGAATGAGAAAAGAATTAGGGAGCAGCGCGCAGTAAACTGACAGCAGTAACTCAGGATTACGCCTAAAAGCAGAAGGTTTGGTGGGCTGTACCGCTCCCCGGAGCCCAGTCCCATCTTTCCATTTTTCAACAAGGTATACTTGCAAAGAGTATTTGATTTGATTATTTTTATTTTTTTTTAAACAGGCAATCAGGACAACTTGGTCTAATATAGAATTACCAACTTTCTAAAACTCATCTGATAACAGGGGCAGAGATATTTAGAGCTGTGACACGGTGATTTCTCCCAGAGACTGCTGAGGTTTCCGACAGTTCCCTACCAAGAACCGTGTGAAATCTAACACAGAGGAGTACAGGGTCCCCGGCACGTGGGATGGCACAACCAGAGAGCCCAGTACGAGCTGGGATCAGTGCGGCCGAGGAGCAGCCTCGCCGAAAGGGACCGGGGGGTCCTGGTGGACAATAAACTGAGTATGAGCAGTCTGTCACTGAAGCAATGAAGGCAAACTGGACCTTGGGCTGCATCCACTGGGGCACTGCTTATAGAGACTGCAACATGAATATACCATTCTACTCGGCGCTTATCAGGCTGTACCTGGAGTACTGTGTCCAGCTGTGGTCCCTACAATTCAAAAAGGAGGTGGACGGACTAGAGAGGGTCCAAAGGAGGGCCATGAAGGTGATCAAAGGGCTGGAGAACATGCCCCACGGAGAAAAACTGAAGGAGTTAGGTCTCTTCTCTCTGGAGAAGAAAAGGCTCAGGGGAACCTCACCACAGTACTTAAAAGGGCAGCTAGAAAGAGGATGGAAGCTCCTTCTTCACAAGGAGCCACATGGAGAAGACAAGAGACAATGGGTACAAGTTTCACCAAGAGAGGTTTCATAGAATCATAGAATTGTCTAGGTTGGAAGAGACCCTTGGGATCATCGAGTCCACGTCAATATAAGACAGCTCGAGTTTCATGTCAATATAAGACAGAATTTTTTGTTTACGGTGAGCACACGGTCAATCAGTGGAACAATCTCCCCAGGGACACGGTAGAGGCCCCATTACTGGAAGTTTCCAAGATGTGACTGGACAGGGTGCTAGATAGTCTCATCTAGGGTCCCTTTCCAAAAAGGACCATGCTGGTGCCAACACTGACAACTGACACTGCTGCACAGTGACCGAAATCTCAGGGGTTAGTCAGCATTTTCTGCATCTGATGAGTATCGGAACTGAACCAACCAGCCGCCGTCCAGCTCATTTCCTCTTGGATAACAGGAAGGTAACGTTCTTCGGTTTTATTACTTCACTACATTTTCATCACCAAAACCACCCCAAATGTACAATGGGGCAGTACTTTTCCTCCACAGCCACAAAACACTTGGCAACAATTACATCCACACCGAACTTTTACACATCATTTCCAAGCCATCCAGTGCAGTAGACTGAACCGTATCCCACCTGATGTCATCTGAAAGTACCTCATTGTTGAGACATCCCAATGAGGTGTCTGATAACCAAATATGCAGGCAAGACAACAAAAACTGCCATGCTACTGGGAAATATGTGTCTGAAAGGACATTTCCCAACTAACACTAATTTTCTAAATCAATACTTAATTTAGCTTTGCAGTAGTATTTCTATCTATACCTATGGCAACACATGCTACACAAGAAGTGATTTGCCAGCTTTCTCCAAGTCTTAGGTCTGTAATTTTGAAATTAATTGGAGTATAAATTCCAATACATGGTATATCTCCCAAGCTAACAGACCACTTCTACAGGCCCAAGCAGAGCGCGTCTGCAGTGACATTTACTTCCTACGTAAATACCATTTACTCTCAGCAGTGAAGTCACACAGAATACTTGGGAATTAAATTAAAAGCTAATTTTGGTATAACAGATTTTTAAGATTGCACACGCCCTGTACAACCCAGCAAATTACATGATCTTTGACGAGATGACCACCAACCAACTCTCTTGAGAAGCACACTAAAAATGACTGTTAGCCTGAGGACAACTTTCCTTTATGTGCTCCTTAGGAAGGTTTTGCTAAAAATTAAGGCTACGGGAAAGCGACTGCAGGGTTTCTATAGAAAGGCAAGCAACCACAGAAGTCATAAGTGAAGTTATGCCATAGGAGGGCAAAACGGAGACTTCAGTCTTTCTATTCCCTATTCTTTCTAGGGAAAGGGATCAGAAGAACCTCTTTCGGCAGACGGACCATGCCCTTCATGCTGTATTTCCGATGTGACTAACTTTTGGATTTGCTGGTATCATTCCCCCATGGAAAAGCCACATCTGTGCCTTTGTGCCACAAGTTTTGAAAATAATTACCAGCGTTCCCTGGCACAGTTTGGCTAACCAAAAAACACAGGCTGAAAAGGCACAGACAACATGAGTTTGCAAAATAGTCTTGACAGATGGACAGAAGACCTGTGAATTACCTTTTTCTCCATGTAAAAGAAGCTTCACTTTTGTGTTCCAACCTGCAGTAAATGGCAGGTTTATGAAACATATTCAGAAACATCCTGCAATGAGGGCAGTGGCCAAAGGAGTCATCATCAGAAACCAAATTACTAAAGGAAGCACAGTCTGCATGATTCTCCCAGTATAAAGTGTCCGTTACAAATTCAAATTAATGGAAAGAAAATGGGCAATAAGGAAGCAAAAGTATCACTTCATTCTTTATTTGATACTCCTTGACAGCAAAGTTTTTCATGAGTTTTCTTCGGTCCCCATATGGATGTTCACAACCAATCGATCTAGTCTGGACACAGGAGAAGCATCCACCTCCGAGGGAACAGTCTGTCCTTTTATAGTCTGCGTAAGCAAATTTTCTGTCCTTGGTTTTACAGATTGTCAGTAACCTTATACCTGATTTGCTTTTCTGAAGTTCCCTGAAATGTTTCCAGCAAGGGTAACAGTCAGAAACAACACAGGGTTTATTTCCATGAAACACCCGAGGAGAGGCACGGCGCAGCCCCGCAGCGTCGGTGCACGCGTACATCTGCTGTGTCACCGTAAAACCACCACTTATTGCTACACCAACTGCCCAGCCCACCCCTAAAAACAGCTCTCAACCTCCAAGCCTAACAATCCCAGTTTTAAGGCAGATATATTTGTTATTTTGTTTATTGCTTGAGGTTTTCCATTAAGAGGTTTTCCCTGTTTTAAGCTGGAAGCCATTAAGACACCCTCGGAGCGCTAACTGTGATCGCAGTTGGTCACCTCTGAGCTTTAGCAAACGCTCCCGCTCAGTCTCCATCGCACCCAAGAGGTTTAAGGACAGCAATTTCCCTTTCTCAGATGATACAGAAAGTCTAGACTGCTGCAAACAACCAGTTAAAAAAAAAAATAAAAAAAGCAGCATGTTTGCCTTCAATTTTAAAAATTAAATTAAACAAAAACGCGAAAGTAAAAAGACCACTTGATCCAAGAGCTGGACCGTTCCGCGGTTCTCTGAACCCTCTGCCTGCTCCCCCCTCTCCTCTTCAGTGACTACATCCTCACATTCCCTTCATTTGCCATTTTCTCTCTGATGCCCTTGATTCAAAATCCTTCACGCAGGTAATATTAGCATGAAATAGCTCTGCCCAAATTTCCTCCTTTTAACTCCCGTTTGCACTTCCAGTCTTTGGATGCCCCCGTTTTTGGGCAGCCCTGCTGGGAGCTTCCCTCTTTGCTTTGCAATCCCGCATACACCTCTGACACCTTCGCTGTTTCCGACAAACCAAACCCCACCAGCGCGGAGGAAGGCTTTGGCGGAGGAGCTGTAGATGGTGGGATGGGTTTCCTGCACGGCTCATTGAGGAAGACCTTCCCTCCAGACGCTGGCAAGTGCTCTGATGCATCACCGCGCCGCGGTCCGGGCCCTTCGGAGCACGCTCAGCCCGCGCGGGGCAGCGCCGCCTCCAGAGCCCATTATTTTAAATCCTCTGCTCAAAGACTCTACTGTGTTAAAAAAGACTCTACGTAGAGAAAATTCCCCAAACCTGGCATTTTCTGATCTGTACCATCTGACAAGCTTCTTGACAAGAAGCTGTTGACCAACTCTTCTCCGCACAGCAGCACCAGTTTGGGTTCCCGTTTCGCACGGGTGCTTGCGGGGTTTCTCTGCCCGACCCTTCGCCAGCTTCACCCTCACCCCGTTCCCCTTTGCGCCCGACCTGAGCAAACTCCGCGTTCCAGCATCTGAACTGCCACTTGTTTTGCGGGCCTCGCTACGCGCCTGCGATTCCATCATCAGTTTGATCACTTTCACAACACAACTCATTTCTTTAATTAGTTCTGTTTTATTCTCTCTACAACCTACTAGAACAAGAGCAGCAACGCTTGTACCCGCTGACACGCTATCAGTCTCTCACCACGCAAACCTTTCTGTATCCCACTCTTTGCTCTCACCCATCCCATTCATTCCACCTAAGAAAAAAAAAAAAAGGAACCACCTCTCAGGTTTTTTTCTTGGCATCAGTAAGCGAATTATTTTAACCATCTCATATATCCTGCCAGTGAAATAATGAGAACCACCAAAATCAACTGGAGTTCTCTGAAGTTATTTTGCAGAATTTTCATCAGCCCTTTTTCCCAAGGATTTCTACAAATTAACTCTGGTTTACGTTCACCTTTTACATACAAGCCACAGTTCTGCTCCAGTTTAGAAACGTGTAAGTTTAAAATACACTTAGAGCTGTGTTAATGGGAGAGGAGAAAGTTGCTCCTCTGAGATACACAAAGAGGCCACTTTGGTATCCACCGAGAGGGTAAGATGAGCGCAGCTGAATTACCTATGCTGACATCAGCCCTCAACTAACTTAATGCAAGCAAAAACATTTCCTTCTTAAAGACCACAGATGTTCCACCAGTGGCACAAAAGAACATTTCTTCAGATTTCTGAAGAGCAGCAATGAGGTCTTTTTTTGTTGTTGTTGTTTTTAAAGCCAACTGATGGATCAAACATTTTTCCAACAGGTTCAGATAAAATCCTGTAACCTTCAATAACACGACGCAAAGAAAAATGGTGCCTATCCAACCATACAAACTACAGATCATTTTCCTTTTTAAAACATACAAAAGATGGGCTCGCTGACAATATTTATTTCAAAACTTGTTTCAATTCCTTAGCTACAGTACATACATACTCCATTTATTAGTAGTAATACAGACCTGAATCTCAAAGAAATAAGGACCAAGTTGATACCATTCATGACAGCCTTGCAGCGCCCTGAAAACTCCTTGTAGCATTCCTAAAATAACCCCAGGCTTACAAAAAAAAAAAAACCCACCAAAAAACCCAAACAAAAAACCCTACCACAACAAAAAAACATCTAAAAGAATTAAAAATCCCTAGAGGCTGTTCTATGCCTCTGGCAGCCAAGAGCTTCTTGGTCTTCATGGTTCCTACAGCGCGTAGAAAACAAAATCCTCTGAAGTATTACGTTTCCTTAGTTACAATAAGGTGACATGAGGACAGAATTTCAAACTAAATTCTGGTGTTGCCTTAAACCACACACGTAATGCAATTTTAATTTGGTTTTCATACGTCTAAATTATAGATTACTGCTATGCCTTAACTCATGATAATGCTAAGCGTCTGACACGCAAATCTCTCTGCTTTGGAGAAGACGTGGGGACTTCAGCTGTGAAAAAATGTACTGGTATTGATGAGAGCGCCATAATACGGGAGTACCCGACATGTAAACCTAAGCTGCATTTTTTACAACAATCAATTGATACACATCAACCCTTCTCTGGTGTACTCGCAGCGTAACAGTTTTCAAATGTCAAGAATTGTGTTTTCTTATTGTGAACATGCAAAAGGAATGTTCAAAAAGACTTATTTTCAGTGCCAGAGTTCCAATTTTACTGTTTGTTCTCACCACTGAAAACTGATACGTTACACGACTAAAGAGAGCCTTGTCTAAATAATCACAGTAGAAAACCAACTGCGACGGGGGGTAGTGATGCTGAGTTCTGTAAGGAGCTGAAGTTTCACGAGTCAGTAAAACTCCGGCAGCCGCGGAGGCGACGGCAGCCCGACGTTTGGGGAGCTCTCATCCCGAGACAATACTGCAGGGCACGCGACCCTCCGAATCTACACAGAGTTCCATCTCAGCTGAATAATTTATAAACTCTTCTAGACGCTGATTGGTAAAATACCGTGGTGATGACGGTCCCGCTTCACACATCCTCAGGCTGCTACAACCTCCCTTCACGGCAACGACAGGCAGGTGACAATCGGCCCCGGGGACGCCCCCAGCCGGGCTCGGGGGGCGCAGGGAGCGCAGCGCCAGCGCGCCGATGCTGCGAGCAACGCTCGGCAACGCGTTACCTCTCAGCTACGAGCAGCGTGACGAGGCCCTCGGATCCTGTATATGCAAAAAAAACCCCCACAAAGGCGCAGCAATCTTCCATCTACATTTCCTGTCTGTATTCATACAGAAATGCATTCGTGGAAGCGCGAGGAGCCAAACAGGGCGGTCCCGCACCCGGCTGGAGCTGGAAGCAGAATCGTAACAAAGCAGGTTTAAAACAAACAAAGTCCAGGAGGAAATAAATGTACAGATAGGTGTTTATTTGCACACTACGAGCCAATTTCCGATAAAAACAATACTTCAGGAAAAGGCTTTTTCTGTCGAAAAGTAGTACGACGTGTACTTGCGTTTAACCTCAACACCCTATACACTGGAGTATATGAAAACCCAAGCTTTCTAGCGTAATGCTCACACAGCTCATATTCAACCATTTTTATCTTAAACTATCAAAGAAAAACTACATTTAAAACGCATTACAGCAAGTATCCTACAAGTCGTTATAAAAAACAGAGCTAAACTTTTAACTAAGTGTAAGGAAAATGAGCACTCCCTCCCCAGGAGATCGGGGATCAGAGCACTGAGTAACCAAGAGGCCATGCTCCTACAAACCAATTAGGAAGGAGAAATAAGGCAATCCTGTTGCAGGGGATGGAGGGGGAAAAAATAAACAAAATAAATAAATAAAATTAAAAAAAAAACCCAACCCCAGAAAATAAGGAATACGTAGACCACAAATAACTCTCAGGAGCTGGATGAAACTCCACAAAATAAATAAATAAAATTAAAAAAAACCCCAACCCCAGAAAATAAGGAATAGGTGAGACCACAAATACTCTCAGGAGCTGGATGAAACTCAAAGAGGACTAAATCATACAAACCAAAGCCGGCAGGATGGAAGCACCGTCAGGAGGCAGAAGGGGGGAGGTCACAGGGCAATCACCTGCTGCCTGCGCCCGCACACCAACTCACACAGCTGGGTGCCGAGCACCCACGGGTCCCGCTCTGAGTGGCGCTGGGGTGCTCTGCACCGCTCAAAGTTGGGCTGGAAGCTACAGGCATGGAGAGAGAAGGACTGGAGGGAGAGGCAAGGCCAAGAGGGCGAGTAAGACGCTGTCCAAATTGACCAAAAAAAAAAGGAAAGCGAAGGATCGGTTACTCTATTTGCACTGAAAACATTTAAAATGTGTGCTACCCGGGCTACGTTCCATAAAAGTGCATTAGCAAAGACAAGGATGACATCGAATCAAATCAAGGACACACTATCCAAGGTCTGTTTTTCTTCTGAGGAGCTGAAAATAATCTTTAATTGCATGAAGGTTTCAACTAAAGATCTTGGAGATCAAACCGATGCCCCTTGGAATCAGAAGATGGTGTTACACTGATTTTAGTTACAGATGACTAAAACTTGCATCGTGTCCCAGTGAGAGGACAGCAGAAATAGGAACGGGACTGAAAAATTACTCCAAGACTTCTGTTCTAACCCAAACACAAACTTTTTACAGAGCAAATTTATCTTGTTATTATGCTTAGCGTTGTTAGATTTTATCTAAACAGCAGAAAGAAAAGAACACAGAAGCCTAGAGAAAATAAATTTCTGTCTACTGTCGTAAGACAAGTTTAACATGCACCTGGGATCTTAAATGAAACTGTTTTCCTTCAGGAACAAACATTTTAGAGGCTTAGACGTTAATTCAAAAATCCTTATTTTCTATAAAAAGCACATTATCGCAAAAAACATCTCTTTTTAAATAGCCTCTATAGATACATTATCCAATCACTCCCTATTTTCCCCATCAGACCCTCCTGCTACACAAACGGGGTAACCGCGTGTGCATTCTAGGCTGGGGAAATTGTTAGGATGTGCATAAAATTTCTATTACGGGAGAACCATATACATCTACCTCGTTAAGTTTAGAGCTCTCTTCCAGAATGACTTCATAATGCACCTACGTTTAAGATTCTAATACCACAAAGTGCATCACAGACAATTTAACAGACACTGGGAAAGTTATGATCAGAATTACAAAGACGATCAGAATATTGCTGAGATATATCAGAAACATTTAATTTTTCTGCTTTAAAATCTTGCATTAGTATCAGAGGAATTTAGATTAAGTTAAACTGAATGCCCCTTGTCCTCGCAAATACGTCATCTGTGGAGGCAGATCTGCACGCGACCGATGCAAAGTCCTCTACCCTCCTTCATCTTCCTCCAGAGCAGCGATGGCATGACAGCTGGGGCTGCTTTGATCACTGCTTTCCACACTCCTCTCTGCTTATCATATTCACCATGTTTGCTTAAGGACGCCTGCATCTATTTATCTCATCTTCTGCAGTGTATCATTGCAGAAAGCGCACGGTCCCCCCGGGCACAGACCGTTTCTTATGATGCGCTCCCGATGCGGGAACCCGCCCCTGCGCTGGTACCCCGAGTCACGGCTGACAGAGGAACAACCACCATCTCCACCATCTCCCCACGGGGATCTCGCCGGGACACATTCCCGAGGATCAGCACAGCCTTGAGGAATACCGGCGACCTCTACGAGAGCGTGCAGGGACGGGCTGAACGGCTCGTCCACAGAATCACAGAACGGTCAGGGTTGGAAGGGACCTCTGGAGATCATCTAGTCCAACCCATCTAGTCCAGCTCATCTTCAGGTGCACTGCAGAAATTCACAACACTTGGAGTTCTCTCTCTCAGTTTCTCCTCCTTGCAGCAGCTCTCTATGCAGGAAAACAGACTGCATTAATTGCTTTCCAGATGGCTACTCTGTCCCTTTCACTTTCAAAAGGGTTTGTGGAGGTGAGGGGCGCGTGCAACGCAAACCAGGGCAGATACCCCTTATGCTCAGAGAGTACCTTCCAGGAGGTGACGGAGCTCCTAATGCTGGCTTCTCCTGCAGGTCGCCCCCCAGCCCGCCAAAGCGACCTCCTGAGCTCAAGGATAACCTTCAGAAGTATCCTTCTCTACATACCTTCACGAAAGCTTACCTTTCCCATTAGTCATGAACTATGACTTCATTTTGCTCTGATTAAATAGATGTATCATTACAGTGTCACATTCAGAACAGCTATAATTACAACTGAGTCAACAGCCCATTTTCAGACTATTGTCCTAAACCAGTTTAAAAGCAACTAATTGAAAAAGTTCTGGGACAGGTATCTACATAAATCTACGAAATTTTGAATTTAGTCACTGAGAAAGCAAATGAAAAGTCAGATGTTCACTGCTCTGTGGCAAGAAGTGGTTCTTGTTTCAAAACAGTATCACAAAATACTTGACATTTTCAAGTTAAAAGTTATAAACTTGAATACTTAAAATTCTGACATCAGTTATTTTGCTACAATATGTATTGGTATAAAACACCCATCATAGAAACAGATTTGTGGTACAAAGCTCAAACAAAACCAAACTGGACCAAACTCAGATGTAATTCAGCTCATCAGTCTATTTAATCCTACGCAGATTTCTCTTCAGAGTTGCAGAACATCATGAACCGACCAGTCTGAAAGTTTGTGGAGGTTTGCAGGAGTCTGGGGGGGCTTTGTGGGGTTCTGCAGAAGGGGGCTACAGGCGCTTTGTCTTTCGTGGTTTTAAAGACAAAGAACTTTTAGCTATGGATTGGAATGCAAAACCAGTTAATCGGTTTTCATCAGCCATTTAAAAAAAAAAAACAAAACCAAAAAACAAACCAACAACCAAAAAACCAAACCTCCCCCTCCCCAACATTTTATACCATTTCGTTAATGAATAGTAAACGAGTCAATAAATGGTTTGACTGGTATGGCAGCAATCTGCTGGGTATCATCCACAGAGCCGACACAGGGGGCCAAAAGCCTTTCCAATTCTTTTTTTTTTTTTTAATATTATTATTTGACTCCTGCCAAACCTTTACTTGAGCACGGGGTTTCTTTTTCGTGGTTTCTCACTTTGGCCCGAACTCTACGGAAAGAGCAATCTCAGCTGAAGTACCAACGTGACGAAGCAGTCCCCGGTTTTACGCGGTATTACCCGTTCAGACCTCCTTAACAAGGGAGGTGCAGGTAAGCCCAGCCGAAGTGAACCGATCCTTTCCTATTTAATGCCTACAGGGTAGGAAGGGACGAAAGCGGAGGAGCCTACACCTACGCACGGATGATGACACAAAGAGGCCGACCTTCTCCAGCAGGACCTCCCGGGCGCGGAGCCGCCGTTACCTGCCTGAGCACACGGAGCCCATCAGCCCTTGGAGGCAACCGGCACCCGCGGATCCGCTGCGCCCGACGGTGGGGTGGACTCGGCACGCGCCGAACAGCCAAAATTCAGCCTCACGCACGCCCACGTATTCACACATTGATTTTGGCAACCGCGCACGGAAACCCTGAAGCCCGGCACGTTCGCCCCCAGCCCCTGCGAGCTTCCATTCCCATTTTAGCAGAAATAAAAACCAAAAAACAGGGAAAACCATCCTGCGTGGGGACTCCACACCCAGCTGCGTTCCTCCCTTCCGCATCTCCGCACCGTCACGTCACTTAGACTCTAAACTTTTGGGGACCAAAGTCAAGAGCAAATTTCTTGCTCCAAAGTCAATGCCGTGTCCCATGATGTCAGGAGCCCACTGCCTCCGAACCCTGCCAGCTCTCACAGGCAAGAAACTTGCACAGTCTTTATTCTAGCCTCTACGAGCTGCACTATAGACATACAAAATTACAATAAATAATAATGTTTATATGCCTGGCCTCAGGTTTAGAAGGCAATCGCCATGTCTTAGGGTGACTACTTCTTGGCAGTAGCATAAATAAAATACCAGCAACTCGGTTAATTTTCTGACCGAGCATTCCAAATAGTGAGAGTCTGACAAATAGTGTATTTTCTAATTTCTTTGAAGGCTTTTATCTCAATAGATGGGATTGCTCGAATGTTCTAGATTTCATTACCTCCTTCAAAAGGAACACCCCTCCCTCCCCAGTTTCACAAAAATACTGCACCTTCAGGCACACAAAATAATTTGTGTCCTTTAAAGCTAATTGTAATTACATAGTTCAGCTAAATAATTCACCAATTCCACAACACTGCACAAAGGAAAGAAGCAGCAGAGCTTCATACAGCTTGAAAATTAGAACGTCACTGGGTTTGTATCCCGATATTTTCAAGTTAGCAAAAAATGCAAGCAGTCATAAAAACGGTACACGTCAATAACACTTGCTTCACATTTACAGGCTGAAAAGCAAGCTTTACCCATTTCAGCAGCAAATGGCATTTTTTATCCTGCCTGCTATTTTGTAAGCTATTCGTACATAAAACAAGCCCAAGATTTCACGGTCCCCCCTTCCCGTTTAGCAACGATTCCACAGGAGCAGTCCCCGCACCGGCAGGAGTCCGGCACCTCACCGAGCAGTACCCGGGCTCCGAGCCGGGAACGCTCCAGCGGCACCGCGGTTCTCAACACATGTCACAGAAATGCAGCACAGACAAAATTGTACTTACTTTGGAGGCCCACGGTTGCAGGCAGTTGGCATAACATCGAACAAGAAAAGCCATCTCTTAGGCTGGGGGGAAAAAAAAGTTTCCTTTCTCAAATAAAAGCCACAGAAGAAAAATACAGAGTAAAATCCCTTCTGGATTCTCTTTAAAAGTCATAAACCAAAGCAGCAAATGTACATGCATGCAACTTCTCAGGCTTGAATTTCACACTGAATTCGATTACAGCTTCCCCTGTATCTGAGTAGTTTTCAGTATTGCAGTGAGTTCGCAGCAGCAGCAGCAATTCCTATAAAAATGTTCCAGTTTTAACAAGCACATCAATTCAAATCAAAATGTTTCCTAGCTTTTCACATACAAATATCCATATGCTCCCCCAGGCAAAAGGCATGCACCCAAAAAGTGCTGCTAAAATTGAATTAATTCTGAAATGGATTAGAACTGCAGGTTAAAGCCACAATACATTAAAAGGTGAGATATAAATTCTTCAAATTCCTTTTTTCTCTTCACTAAAATGCATTTACAAGCGGCTTATCTTCGGGTCCACTTTTCAGAAAGTTCACATTCATATTGTAGGCGAAATTTTGCAAAGGTTCTTCGGCATCTTAGGCGATTCAGGAATCCCACACCCCGGATATTAAAGTTTCTTCTTTATACTCTTGTCCATCATAACTGCAAAAATTGAATTAGTGTCCGGATTGTCGCTCCAGGATATATGCTCTAACAGGTTTGCACCGTGGAATGTATCAAAAGCCTCTGCAATACAAACCCTTTTCTCTTTCAACCCCCCCCCCCCCCCTTTTTTTTTAATGCAGTTTACAACTCTGCAGTGTCGCTTAGTATTCTAATGCATCAGTCGGATAGCACGGTTAATCCACGCCTAGCTTTTCCAATTAAAACATTTCTGTAATGCACAACAAAACCGTCCGTCCATGGCTACAGCGAGCCTGACTGCTGGAGTCCTAATTCCTACTATCTTTGCCTGCTTCTCAGCAGCTCCCTCAGGAGAAGCTCCCATCGATTGGATGCTCCGCAGCAAGATGAAATATCTAATAAGGAGGAAAGAGAGTGGGAGGGGAACCGAGCTAAAAGGATGACATCACCTGTATAGAAAGCCTTTAGAAACTGCATTAGATCAATTGGCTACTGTATCTGCAGATGCAGCCAGCAGAGCATCTTTATTGACCTAATATAAACACACATATCGGTATAACAGCCGCTCAGCAAAACACCCCTGCTCCACATTACATTTTATATCATTTTATGATCTATTAATGCATAGAGGGTAACTCTGGGTATTTTGCTTTTTCTACATTTTTTTTTTTTTTTTAGATCAATCTTATATATCTATTAGCACTTTCAACAGCATTTCGGTGGATTATTTCTCATCTTCGCATCCAAATTTAGAACTAAGCAAAATAAATATCTGCAGACATCGACACGCACGCACAGATACACCCATAATCACTGCACAATAAAATAATTTGTAGTTTTATGTATGTGTGTCACACAAGAGCCTCAACGTTTTTATCTCATCCTATACACTCATTAGGAGACTGCTGTCTAGAAAGAGAAGTAAATTTCTGATTGAAAGGTGATGTTTGTAATTCTCATCATTTTAATGCTTTTGAAACCATGTTAAAAGTTTTGGTGGGCGGGGTTCCCCCCCCCAATCAAGACCAATTCTGCTTCTAACCAAAAATGCCTTAATTCTGCAGGAGTCAATTGAGTTTTATGATTTTTTATTTTTTTTTTTTTGCAACTAAAAGCTGCAATATTTGCAAGCAGCTCAGTATCCTGGACGGCAGCCCAGCCTGCCGGAGAGCTGCTCCGAAACAGCACCTCCGAGATCCCACACCTTTGGGCTGGGACCGCCGTGATGCTTTCAGTTCCTAGAAGGCAAAGGACTTCTGCCACCGGGCAAGAAGGGAGGAAAGCACGGAAGAGAACGGGAGGCGGACAGGGGTACTGGCTCTGCTAAAGCCATTTTTTAGTACTCTGGATCATTTAGTTTGTCTGCAAGGAGGGGCACTCACTGTTTCCGTGTTCCTCTCTTTGGAAAGAATTTTCGTCGCCATGTATCTCATTATTCCATCAGACTCGGGGGTAATCCTCCAAAACCGAACTAGCCCTTGATGGCCACACCTCCCGTACAGAAGAGGAGCTTCCAAGAGTGGTCTGGTGCCACTGAGGGCCAAAAATCCCCTCTGTTTTTGGGGGGTTTTTTGTTTGTTTGCTTATTCTTCAATACCGAATCGGGCGGTTTGAGGCAATCCACAGAAAGCTCGTTTTCATCTACTGTGCCAAGTGGCACGCGGAACCAGATTCTTACATTTTGGAAGCCAAGTTGTACCAACAGGACATCTCACCCCATCTCAAACCACAGGCTCCTTCCAGCAGCCATCCAGAAGCTGAATTCTTCCCCACACGTAACCCAAGTTACGACAGGAGTTGCACCCTAACTAAGAGAAAAACCTTCCCCTAGCACCTTCCGAAACTGCCTTAAAAGAAAAAAAAAAAAAAAAAAAAATGGTACTGACGTCTGAATTTGCTTAATGTCTATCAGACAATGAAAATAGTAACAGATGCAACCAGGCTTCATAAACACTACTGGGTTGAATTTGTATTTAAACATAAAAGAAAAACCGAACTTCATTCCCGCACTTGCAAAATTTGCAAACTCAAAGTCTATTTGGTTTTTAAGAGCTGAAAGAATTTTAGATAATTACTTCAGATTTTTAAAACGCACTGCACCAGCCATACCAATAGCTGTTTCTTTTACTGTTCCTCCAATACTGAACAATAGGCTAAATGTGTCAGCTTCGCCTTACACACGTCTGTACTGCATCTTTTCTAATAATTCACAACATTGTATTCGGAAGCATCTTAAACATCAAATACAATGCCACACTGCTAAATCTTCAGCGGCAAGGAACATCCAAGCATTTCTGCGCAGCATTACCTGTGTTACAGTTATCAGCATCACAATTTCTATCAAGGCGAAAAGAAAACCCAACCCAGCTCAAGGAAACCTCTCCCTGCCTGCGCGCACGCCGATAGCGCAGAACTCCATCCCTCGCCTAACCGGGCAGATACTCATCTCCCAACCGCCTCGCAAACCCGCTGCATTGTGCGCGAAATCCCATCCGCTAAAGATTTTGGCGCGGATGCCGTATTTTACAACTACTGTAAACACCAGCTCAATAATGGGAACAAAATCCTATTTCCTTCTAGTTTTGCCTTTAAGTGAGGATGACATCATCCCTCTGCCCGGCCCGCCAATGAGCGCGGCGGCGGTGGTCCCGGGGGGCTGCAGCCAGCTCCGCGCAGCCCTGCCCGCCCGCGCCGCCCCGGGCGGGGGGAAAACCTGACCTACTTCCACACCCCGGCTTTTGGGGCATCCCCCCACTCGTTTCTCAGTCTTTTTTTTTTTTTTTTGGTTTTTTTTTTTTTTTTGTAACGCATGCGTTCCTGCAGCCCCTGCTCCCTGCAGCACAATGCTGTAAGTTTGTATAAATCCTCTGTTTAACGACAAATCTCAATACTAAAGCAACTCAGAAATGAAAAAAAAAATACAAATAAAAATCTGATACAAAGGCTGCTCCATAGTGATCACGATCAAAACACTCGTGAAGAACGGCAGCTTCGGGCAGAATCACAAACAGTAAATCGCTGGTCTCATTTTAAGCCAGACTGCAAGTTTTCAGAGAATCTTAAGGAAAAAATCCTTCAGTCTACAGTCTCTGAATTAAAGGTGGTCTTTGTTTCTTAACGCTGATTGCTTTCCACGCTTCAAATACCACTCTGTCCGTTCCCGTGCATCATATTGCCTTTACCCTCCCATAACGCTATCTGAATCCTTCTGCCTGTTAAATAAATCTGCACGTTCTAACTGTCTGACGAGAGTCAGTCCCTGAAAAATGGGATGTTTTGAAAAGGACAGCAAGGCCTTTCATAATTTAAAGGCGCGTTCGGTTAAGCGGGGTTAGAGCCTTCTCTTCTTTAAGGACGCCGCAAACCGGAGTTGCGGGGGAGCCGGCAGCGGTGCCGGCAGACAGCGGAAGGTACAGTGGAGCAGCATCACTTTTTCCCGATCAATGAGAGAAAGAAAAGCCCATTGTGCGTCGCCGGCGGGGAGGGCGAGCGCCGGTCTCCCAGCCATCATGGCACTGGCGGAAAAGGCAGAAGCCGCCGGCGCGGCAGCGCAACGAGGGGCCCGGGCTTGTGGACTTCTGTCCCTTTGTCCTCCGAGGCACGCTGTCCCCCGCCACAGCGCTCGGCTATGAGCAGGTACCCGAATTTGCCCCCCCTCCCCAGTTTTAAGCAGAGCGGCTCAGGCAGCATCCCCACGCCGAGCCCAGCGTGGGGGCTGGGGAAGGAGACCGGCTGCTGGGAAAGCAATCCCTCACTGCACACACTCGGGCAAAGATGTTTCAGGCTAAAATAACTCATCTTAATACAGTCTGGCGAGTGGGAATTGCCAAACAGCGCAGCACAATGCGGAAATATTTTAGCGTTAAGGGCACCTGCATCAAGAGGTTATTTCAAGACCTCCGAGGACGTTAAATCTCTTTGGAGAGGCGGGCGACGGGCAGCGCGGGGTGCAGAACGCAGAGGCGGCCGCAGCGCGAGCGGGACGCGGCCCCCGCTACGCTGGCACAGCCTGCTCCGCTCGGTGGCACCGGCACGCCGCTCCGCATCTCCCCGCCACGTAACTTCAGCATCTGAAGGGAACCATTGTACTTTCATGGCAAGGTTAGACCCTCGTTAGGGCTTCGTAGAAATTCCTGTTTAAAGGAGGTGGGGGGATGGGGGAGGAGGAAAAAAAAAAAAAATACAACTCTCCACCCTATTCCTGACCCTTTTAGGAAGCGGAGGCAGGGAAGGCAGCACCGCGAGCTCCCACTGCCCTTCAGGGTGACATTACGCAGTGCCATGGCATCCTTATGTACAGCGCTTCGCACGGCAGCGCTTACTAACAGGCTGTAGAAAAATCCTACCGAAAGATCTGCAGGACTCGTAAGTCGTATGAAAACACGATCCATCCTAAGGGAAGGAGCGAGGGAGAGCGGGAGGGAGCGGGAGAGGGAGGGCAGAGACTGTCATCATCCCCGAAGTGATGTAAGCTTCTAAATATAGCACCAGCAATACAGAAGGAACAATAAAAAGGCACCGTGGATCCAATTTCTCCATCGCTTTCGCACTACCCCAACCATCTTTTTTCAGTTGTTGTGTTAAGCACGGAAAGGTCATCTCCTATTTGCAGTGATTCAGATTTATCTGGTTTATAATACTTTCTCAAATGCGTTTATAAATTACAGCTCCCTCCCGCAGATCTCTGTCTGTCGGTGCACGCTCTCTGCAGCGTCGGGCGGCGGCATGATCCGCATCGCAAACAGGGAGAACGCCAGCTCGGGGGGAAGGGGGAAGCCCCCCTCCGCTACGGACTCAAACAAAAAGTTCATTTCTACGGTTTGAACCGAGATGATTCATATCAGGCTCCTCCCTTCCTTCCTGACATCTCATTTCGGCAAGGGGTGGGGAAGTTTGGGAAGGTACGCAACCCCAAAACCCCTGGTGATGAGAAGAAGTGGCTACCAACCCCAGAAGGGTCAGTTTGTGGGACCGAATCCACCCAGAGGTACTGAAAGGATGAAATCTCTAAAATTTCCCAAACGCGTGTAGAATTTTGCTCACTAAAACGTTACCTTGATCTAGTCTCAAAACCGAAATCGCAGCCCAACCCTAACACAGAACTGGCCGTAATTGCCTCAGCTGTCACCTACCCGGGGAGCCCGCCGGAGCTGCGCACTTGGAAACTGCAAAGCCCACTAACATATATATTCACTTTCATCCCCCTAAAATTGATATGAAATGCCACATTTTCTTCCCTCATTTCTAAAAACTGTATCTCAAGTTGAAACGAGCAGATAAAGACAATTTAGAACATAAGGTACCAGCACACCTCTCGCAAGAAAAAGGCCTTTGATTAAATGACCTTGAGAATAACACATTAACTCCACAGATGAGGTTAAAAATCATTAAAATGCCACTTCCAATATTTCTTCTGTCATTTTTCTAGAGGATTAATAGCAAACTGGAAGCTTAAGAGCAGGAAGGGGGAAGGGACCTGACTCCTACTACCAAATTTCAAAATTTCTCTCTAAGCAAGGGTGATGGTGAACAGTCAACTCTCATTTATTCGTGGCCAGGGCGTCCAGCTTGAAGAGCGTGTGTGACACAAGTATCGTCCCAGGCATGCCATCTCATGAACATTTTTTTTCCCCTGAAACAGACCCATATCTGGAGGCACCACGCTGCTTTTCTACATGCAGGGTCGACACCGACAGACTCACCCGGGCTCAGGCGGAACTCCAGGAATCTCAGCCGTCCCCGGACCCGGGCTGGGACCAGTTCAGGCGCAGCACAGCCCGCGCTCGGTAACAGCATCAACAGGGGAGAACGGGGCGTGTAAGTGCTCCCAAGAGGTTTACTGGGAGAGGGACCACTGCACAACGCACACATCCCCGAGTGTGCCGTGCCGGGGAAGCGCAGCGCAGACCCCAGAGCAGCCCTGCAGGGCTTCCCTCACCAGATGAGGCATTGCAGCGTGGTGATGTCCAAACTGTCTCACTGTTTGGTACGAGTCGGCCCTTATTGCCTTTAAAAATGGAAAGTTCTTGGAAATTTCTCCCCAGCATCACTTGGAATCCCTCCCTTCACTAAGAGCACAACAGCAGCAGAAGCCCCCGCTGCTCTCACCCCACCTGAGACGGCATCTGAGCAGATAAAGCAACGGACGGGGCAGATGCTGCACCTACACTCCAAGTTGACAAACCATCACTGTTAGCCAAACCTTAAAGGAAACAAAATCAAACTCGTAAAGACAATATAAACATTGTGGCTACATTACCTCAAACTAAAACTTAATCATGTAAGAACAAAACACGCTAATACTCAGCGATAGAAGGCAACTCTGACTTGCAAGAACAAGGTATCAACAAGGAATTAAGCTACAGTGATCGCCCCATACAGACAGAGACGTCATTTAATCAACTATTTCAAGTATTTCATCGGTCAAATATATCCCCATTAAGAAAGTTTCCACATATCAATTGTGAAATTACAAATGCTGTTAAATGTCATTAGATAGCAATCAGTTCTATGCCAAAACCAAAGATGATATTCTAGCTATTCTCTCATACAGACGGTGGTTTGCATGCCAAGTTTTTCAAGGAAAACAGGGCATCCAAATGCCTGCATTATGCACTGATGGTGATTTTAACTGAAAATTGCTTGGGATATTCTCAGTCCCTGACTTGGTCCAGAAGGCTTCCGAAGAACATGGCTAAGTCGATGCTAATGTCCATATTCTAAATTAGAAAACCATTTTAACTCGAATACAAAGCTGAAGACACCACCATCGCAGTCCTTTTAAGAAGTCTGCAGTGTTATGTGACGTTCAACGTGACGACTCAAACGAACGACTCTTCAGGCTAAAATACAAAATGACCCTTCACAGAACTGCTTCTCTCTAAGGCGCGATAAACCTGAACCGAAGTGAAAGGCTGAGTTCCTACAAATGCGAGTGCGCCCATGCTGCTAGACTTCAGTACGGCATATTGAACAGAAACGGCCCAGATGGAAGACAGGAAATAAAAAACAGATCCGTGCGCGCCGCCACCTCCCCGCATGCAGCGACCAGCTTGCTGGCTACTACCCACCGGTTTCCTACAAGAAGCCACTCAATATGTCATTTCCAAAGACTGAAACAACGATGTTAAAAAGAAGGATCTGACAAAGACCCGCAACTCGTACACAAAGGGTTTTTAAGGCCCCAAAAAGACGGAAATGCCTTTTTCGGGTGCAGAGCGCTGCGTTTTACCATTACCCGCCCGAATGACACCATACAATTACGAGCAGTGGGCACAGCCCTTACACACGGCTCTCAATCTAGTTTGCATAAGAGGCTGCTTATAAAGAATTAATGACTTTGGAACTGCCACCCAACCCCTCAGGGTCCATCAAAACAGAGATTAACACTCCGAACATGCTACATAAAATATTTTCTCAGGCCTTTTCCAAGGAACTGCGTTAATTTCTACCATGGTATAAATTTGTCTATGTGGTGAAAGGAGGAGGAAGAAACAGACAACTGATTATTGTGTGCAGAGCACATTAATAACAACCCGAATTTTTACTTCTTGTGCGTGTTAATTGGCGAATTCCCTAGAATTTTTCAAAGGTTCTATTGCCACAAGCTGCCACGGAGCAACACCAGGCACAACAGTACATCCCTCCCACTGCACTGCCAGCATCAGCTCAGGTCAAGGTCTGAACCTCTCCAGTTCATCCCAGTTCGAGGAGCAGGGAGGTTTCCCTGCGAAGGACAGACTGTCCTCAGGATCCGTTTCCAAACACTTCCAGGTTTCCTGGTGAAAGTGGTCAGTTGTAAAAACACTGACGTGTTTAGACTGCAAGTAGGAAACAAGCGTAAAAATATCCACAAGTTTTTCTTGAATTATCACCCAGACCAGCGCGGTTCTGCTGCTCGGCTGAGCCAGGGGAGGGGAACGCACAGACCTGCTGCAGGGACGACGCCGGGGTCTGCGGGCTGACCGTCACCCCAAATCTCGCCAGCACGCAGGGAGGGAACAACTGTACAGCTCAGCGCTCGTCTCGCTCCTCCCATCAGAGGAAAGTTTAAAGAAAGTCTTTGAGGCAAGAGAAGAACAGAAGAGCAGAAAATTATGGTGTAAGAACTGACAGAAACAAGAAAAGAAAAAAGAGAAAACTTCTTTAAAGCAGTTGGCAGAATACATATTGTGTCCATATAGCTGCTTCTTCAGCTGTATTAAAGGTTATTTTACGCACAAAAAGCCCTGAAGAAAGATGGGTAAGCAGCAACCTCCCAGTGCAGCTCCCCCTGAGGGCAGCTGGTACCTCGCTCAGGCCCACAGCCTGCCCGAGCAGGAGCACGCCTGTCCGTCTGTCCGTCCTCCCACCCCACCGCCGCCGGCTCTCCCACGGACAGCCAGAGGGGCTGCGCGCTGCCGCCAGCGCCCAGAGCCGAGTCAGTACAGGTGCTCGCTTAAAATAAACCCTCCCTAGTTTCAGTCTGATGTCGTTTCATTTGTGCATCACTCTTAAATGCTGTTAAAGAGCTGCACGTGTCACCTCCGAACTCAGGTGGTGTCTGTAATTCACAGTTTGTATATAACCTGCTCGTCAAGTCTGTAAGATCTTCAGGGAAACTCCTGAATATCACTTTTGAATAAACACAACCACTTTCATTATGGATGAATTGGGAAATGCTGTTAAAGAGCTGCACGTGTCACCTCCGAACTCAGGTGGTGTCTGTAATTCACAGTTTGTATATAACCTGCTCGTCAAGTCTGTAAGATCTTCAGGGAAACTCCTGAATATCACTTTTGAATAAACACAACCACTTTCATTATGGATGAATTGGGGTTTACACGTTGCATATGTTGTTATTTCTAAAAAAAATAAAATTGTAATCTGAAAAATGCAGATTTTAACCGAAGGGCAATATTTTCAATATTTTCTTATTTTGTGTGCAGCCTACTCAAGTCATTACTCTTTGGAAACTGCAGATGCTCATTAATTAGTTTGGGAAGCACCAGCGATCTATGGAAATTCCTAGGAAGAATTTTAACGCACAGCACACGCTGAGGACTGGCATTTTGTTAATGACCGTCATAACCAGCGACAGACCTTCAAGGAGCCCTTGACGGCAACACTGCTGACAAAACACGGTGGTTTGCATGCCAAGTTTTTCAAGGAAAACAGGGCATCCAAATGCCTGCATTATGCACTGATGGTGATTTTAACTGAAAATTGCTTGGGATATTCTCAGTCCCTGACTTGGTCCAGAAGGCTTCCGAAGAACATGGCTAAGTCGATGCTAATGTCCATATTCTAAATTAGAAAACCATTTTAACTCGAATACAAAGCTGAAGACACCACCATCGCAGTCCTTTTAAGAAGTCTGCAGTGTTATGTGACGTTCAACGTGACGACTCAAACGAACGACTCTTCAGGCTAAAATACAAAATGACCCTTCACAGAACTGCTTCTCTCTAAGGCGCGATAAACCTGAACCGAAGTGAAAGGCTGAGTTCCTACAAATGCGAGTGCGCCCATGCTGCTAGACTTCAGTACGGCATATTGAACAGAAACGGCCCAGATGGAAGACAGGAAATAAAAAACAGATCCGTGCGCGCCGCCACCTCCCCGCATGCAGCGACCAGCTTGCTGGCTACTACCCACCGGTTTCCTACAAGAAGCCACTCAATATGTCATTTCCAAAGACTGAAACAACGATGTTAAAAAGAAGGATCTGACAAAGACCCGCAACTCGTACACAAAGGGTTTTTAAGGCCCCAAAAAGACGGAAATGCCTTTTTCGGGTGCAGAGCGCTGCGTTTTACCATTACCCGCCCGAATGACACCATACAATTACGAGCAGTGGGCACAGCCCTTACACACGGCTCTCAATCTAGTTTGCATAAGAGGCTGCTTATAAAGAATTAATGACTTTGGAACTGCCACCCAACCCCTCAGGGTCCATCAAAACAGAGATTAACACTCCGAACATGCTACATAAAATATTTTCTCAGGCCTTTTCCAAGGAACTGCGTTAATTTCTACCATGGTATAAATTTGTCTATGTGGTGAAAGGAGGAGGAAGAAACAGACAACTGATTATTGTGTGCAGAGCACATTAATAACAACCTGAATTTTTACTTCTTGTGCCTGTTAATTGGCGAATTCCCTAGAATTTTTCAAAGGTTCTATTGCCACAAGCTGCCACGGAGCAACACCAGGCACAACAGTACATCCCTCCCACTGCACTGCCAGCATCAGCTCAGGTCAAGGTCTGAACCTCTCCAGTTCATCCCAGTTCGAGGAGCAGGGAGGTTTCCCTGCGAAGGACAGACTGTCCTCAGGATCCGTTTCCAAACACTTCCAGGTTTCCTGGTGAAAGTGGTCAGTTGTAAAAACACTGACGTGTTTAGACTGCAAGTAGGAAACAAGCGTAAAAATATCCACAAGTTTTTCTTGAATTATCACCCAGACCAGCGCGGTTCTGCTGCTCGGCTGAGCCAGGGGAGGGGAACGCACAGACCTGCTGCAGGGACGACGCCGGGGTCTGCGGGCTGACCGTCACCCCAAATCTCGCCAGCACGCAGGGAGGGAACAACTGTACAGCTCAGCGCTCGTCTCGCTCCTCCCATCAGAGGAAAGTTTAAAGAAAGTCTTTGAGGCAAGAGAAGAACAGAAGAGCAGAAAATTATGGTGTAAGAACTGACAGAAACAAGAAAAGAAAAAAGAGAAAACTTCTTTAAAGCAGTTGGCAGAATACATATTGTGTCCATATAGCTGCTTCTTCAGCTGTATTAAAGGTTATTTTACGCACAAAAAGCCCTGAAGAAAGATGGGTAAGCAGCAACCTCCCAGTGCAGCTCCCCCTGAGGGCAGCTGGTACCTCGCTCAGGCCCACAGCCTGCCCAAGCAGGAGCACGCCTGTCCGTCTGTCCGTCCTCCCACCCCACCGCCGCCGGCTCTCCCACGGACAGCCAGAGGGGCTGCGCGCTGCCGCCAGCGCCCAGAGCCGAGTCAGTACAGGTGCTCGCTTAAAATAAACCCTCCCTAGTTTCAGTCTGATGTCGTTTCATTTGTGCATCACTCTTAAATGCTGTTAAAGAGCTGCACGTGTCACCTCCGAACTCAGGTGGTGTCTGTAATTCACAGTTTGTATATAACCTGCTCGTCAAGTCTGTAAGATCTTCAGGGAAACTCCTGAATATCACTTTTGAATAAACACAACCACTTTCATTATGGATGAATTGGGGTTTACACGTTGCATATGTTGTTATTTCTAAAAAAAATAAAATTGTAATCTGAAAAATGCAGATTTTAACCGAAGGGCAATATTTTCAATATTTTCTTATTTTGTGTGCAGCCTACTCAAGTCATTACTCTTTGGAAACTGCAGATGCTCATTAATTAGTTTGGGAAGCACCAGCGATCTATGGAAATTCCTAGGAAGAATTTTAACGCACAGCACACGCTGAGGACTGGCATTTTGTTAATGACCGTCATAACCAGCGACAGACCTTCAAGGAGCCCTTGACGGCAACACTGCTGACAAAACAAGCAGACAGAATCAATACATAAAATAAAATATGAGCAAACGCACATTTGGCAGTTTTCCCCTTCGCTTACGAACGCAAAGGGCAGCGCCCCCGGCAGCCGTCCCGGCGAGCTCAAGATGCCGAGTGCCGGTTCCCGTGCCGGACCCGGCCGGGGGTTGTTCCCAGCGGCATTTAGCCAGGATGACACCTCTGACATCATTAGTTAACACAGCTCCCACGTCATTCACAGCCTCTTCGCCCACCCCCAAAGACCCGTCTGACAGCAGTTTTCCGTTCCAGAGAGCCGGGGGGCTCCAGCCACGTGCGTTCCCCTCCTCTCCTCCGCCTCCAGGTGCCGGCACACCACGGCCGCCTCTCTTTAGGCGCCGGCCACCACAAACCTGGAGTCGGCTGCTCAGGAAGCGAACGCACGGCTTCTTTTTGCTCACAGAAGCAAGAAAAACATTCCGAAATGGCAGGAGTTCAACACAGCCGCGCAGAAGCCACTGCGTGGGCGGCCTCTCTCAGAGGTCCCGTCCTGCCCCGGCCGCCGCGCTAACGGGGGTCCCACACGCCTTGCTAACGATGGTCCTGCGTGCCCTGCTAACGATGGTCCCGCACACCCTGCGGCTCTGCAGCACGTGCGTCCTGCGCGTCCGGAGGCGACCTGGGCCACGCAAAATTTAAGATGGAGATGAGAACAGAGAAAATCCCCACGCTGCAAAAACAGCGTCAGGAAGAAGGAGCTTGCGTTATCTCTTTGCATCGCGCGACACCTCCAGAAAGCTACGAGCGACATTGACTTCTCTACGCACTAAGTACACAGCAAGGTTCATGGATTTCAGCAAGACCCAAATTTTCTTCTGATTTGGTAGTTCATAAAGCTAAAATTCTATCAAGCGTTTTTTAAAAGTGTCAAAAAAGAGGAAGCGTGGACATAAACACATTAAAAAGCAGTGAGCTGCAAAGGGAACCGTCCTCCAGCTCAAGAAGAAGTGATTTGAGCCGCTCACAGAGCAGCCACAGCCTCATTAAAATTAACCGATATTCAAAATAAACAGACGCCAGCCGATGCCGCGTCCAAGTTTAACAAAAGGCAGCTGGAGGCACGCTCCACGTCGGTCTGGGTTGGTTTAGATCAATAATAGGTACCATTTCAGCAAATGTACCTGGTAGTTAAAAATAGATTATAAGAGACCCATAGTGTTTTACAGCATTTAAAAGGGAAAGGATTAGTAATGGTAAAGAACCTAATGGGTTTGAGGCAGTATATTGAAATGTGACTTAACTTCCTGCAATTGTGAGATGCCCTACGCTCACGCCAGCCTCTGACAGGATTACATTAAGTAATGATCAAAGAACAAGAAACTTGCCACTCAAGCAGTCTTCAGTGACAGACTTCTCTGAAGATAAACGCTCCTACAAGGCTCCAGGAAAATTTTTACATGATGCAAGTATTAAGAAACTGTCCGTAAAACTTAATATTATAATAAATCTTTTAAACCTCATTATCCACTTACAGGAGGTTTTTTTTTAAAAAAAAAAAAAAAAAAAGGGGGTAAATTTGCATCTCTGAGAAAGAGAATTACTATTAGAAGGTTGGTACCAATTTATTTATTCTGTTCTACAGTGAACCAACAATTGAAAAAATTTTAAATGTTGTCATAACTCCATAGAAATACGCATTACATCATACATGTGCTATTTTTAGAAATACAAATACTGTTCATTAAAAAAAAAAATCAGACACGAGAACTGTCAAAAATGTCTGTAGGTAATAAATTAGAAAAATCGCATTCAAATGAGAAAAGATTTGAGTTTACAGGTTTGAGGGTCATGTAGAAATTTGTATCAAATTGTTAAACCCCGTTTGGTTTTGGTCATTGCAAGAAATGTAAGTGCAAAACTTACTAGATCAGGTTTTATTTTTTTAATTATGAAGATAAATACTTGAACCATTTACTTTCCAATTACTGGAGCCAAGATCAAAACAACAATTTAACTTTTATAAATTACCAGAACTGCCATTGACCATTTTTTCCTAAAAGTGTTAATGTCCCAAAGTCACCTGTTGGTAGTCTGCTGTAGTTTTGTCAGCACCTGCTGCACGGTCACCACAGCCCGGGCCAGAGTCGAACAGAGATGATGACAATTACTTTTTTCTTTTGCAATTAAGAAACACGGTTGCGTTACTGGGTTGAGAACTAGACTAAGAACTAGAAACGACTACGTATTTATCTCGGTTGTAGTAATGCCCTGCTGCACAACCCCAGTTCCTGTCTGGATTCTTATCTACATCACAGACACTAATACGCACAGAGTGCCTATTGCCAAAAAGATACGCAACCGTACTAACAAATACCACCTGAAGCAAGAGCAGGCAGAATTAATACCAACGGCAGGTTTCTTTCTAATCCATTAAGTCTGAGCAAGAACCTTCTCCCAGCGACTCCAGCCTCACTTTCCCCCCCAGTCAGGACATCAAGATTAAGTGTCAAAAATGAACAAGGCAACAGAGATCAGCAGTGCGGAGGGATGGAGACCCCATGTAATTACAGGGACGCTCAGCCCTGCCCCAGGTAGACAGCCGGCCACACGCGCTCGGGCTGCCACCGTGGCCTTTGCCTTGCACGTCGCCCACCGCCACAGAGCCACCTCCTCCATCACTTGGTGGGCAGCGCTGCTATTTTACATCCTGAAAAAAACCAAGCACATTTGAGAAGTGTTTTGCCAAATACACCTTTATCCTCAGTATCTTGCCGGCTGTGCTGTAGAAGGGAAAACCCCAGTGCCAGCAGAACCTCGCCATCTGGGAGGGAGCAGCAGCTTGCCCTGGGGTTCTGGCTCTTCCTTCAACCCCAGTCCATTGCAGGACTTCATACTGTGTGTTAAGCAGATGCTGCAGACCAGGGTCTGTCATGCTGATGCTCAGCAAATTATGAGACAAGCATGAGTTAAAACACAGGTTTAACTGGCTTTGGACATGGCCCCACTTACCTCCCCCCTGTTTGAGTGCACTTGCCATGGCAATAGGGACAGGACCTTTGGTTTGGCACTTGCACCTCAGCTAGGTCTGATGTTGCCTTGTAAGGGGCAAATTGCCTTAGGGAAGTCCCACCAAGGCTGGAGAATACTGGACAGGGTCTACTCACGTGAAGCACATCTCCAGGAACAAACTGATAAAGAAGAAGCCTTCACAGACAGTAACTGCAACCCCTGAAAAACTGAAAGGTGGAGCTGTCAGGGGGGCAGGGCTGGGCTTGAGTATGCTCTCCAGGTGGCAGAAGGAGCACAGAGGGCCAGGGTTTACTATTCAGTTCACAACAGAGTCAGTGTGTTGGGGTCTGAACACCCTCTGCTCAGCTGGTTTGTGGAGGAGAGCTCAAAGCCCTTCTGCCCCCATGGGGTCAGCTTGCAGCCAGTGTCACCTCTGGCCTGGTCTACAGTAGCATGGGTGATGCAGTAGCTTACCTTTCTCTAACAAAAATAGCTTATTCATCTGAAACCTAGAGATGGAGATCTGCGCGCCCCTGCCATCCTCCGGCCGGAGCCTGACCGAAGTCCCCGCAGAGCGGCTGGAAGCAGGGAGCGCTGCCGGCGCCAGCAGGGCTCACAACAGCTCCATCAGGGTACATTCAGCATCTGTCAAAGAGCATTTAGCAACAGGCTGGAGAGCGAAATACAACGCTGCGTTTATTCATTAGCATTACGCCAGAGAGGAAATCTGCCAGCGAGTTTGTAAACAGTTTTCCCACTCTGGCAGAAAACGTAATTGCAAGTTCTTGTCAAATAAAAGTTTCATTCAAAACCCCTCCTCCTTACCCTGCCCCTCCTCACACGGGCTGGCATGATGGGTTACAGTAGAAAGCCTGCGTTTCAACACCGCCGGCAACCAACGGCCACGTACGAGCAGACTCCTATAGGGAAGAGTTAAACCTAGGCACAGAACAAGCCATACCTCAGAAAAATCCATTATTTTATCAGATTATAACAGAACATGGAAAAAATATAGGCCCCCAATTTTTATTTACTTGTCAAACAGGCAGCTGGTTATCGTGTTTTGATTTCTTAGTCATCTGTCGAGTTACAAATTACTTTTTGCTGCACCAAGTACTGGGAGTATGACACTTTCCAATTAGGAGCTCACAGTCTACAAAGCAAGGATTGGTATTTCAACTCCGACTGCTGAAAACCCAACAGCTTGCAGATTTTCTGTCGGAGAGGTGGTTGTTTACTCCTTGCCACTTAGCACTCACTCATCCGGCAAAACACCTCGCAGCGCAAACAGGCCTCTTGTTACGTATTCCTAATTAACGGACATAAAAGCAGGTTTAGGAATGTGCTGTTGATTTATGAAGTTTATACCATTTTCCACCAAATGCTGATCAAAATATATGTATTCATAAATCTGAGGAAGCCACCAGATTTGCAACACGAAACCATCCGCGCAGACACGCGCATGCGCTCCGTGTGGTTGGCCACATAAAGAAATTAATCAACATGAAGAAAAATCCTAACAAGGCCGTAATTTGTCAACTAATCACAATCCTGCGATTGTACCACACCGGCTCCTCGCATCAATAACCAAAAACCCCTGAAATCATTCACGAAGCATTATAACGTGGTCTTTCTTAGGCCAAAGATGCCAGAGTCCCTCCGGCACCCCTCGCGCACGCTGCACAGGTAGCATCAGCGTCGGCTGCTCCTCTTCCTCTGAGCACTGAGGTCCGAGAATTACTTTCTCTGTGCTTATTCATTGTCACAAACACCAAAGTGAAAGAGAAAGGTTTTGTCATATGCAGATTGGAATTTAATTCCTAATAAAGCCTTACGCATGACTGCCCAGAGCACGAGGGTCCAACATCTCATTTCGTCAATAACTAACTCGGATGACTTACTAATGATAAAATCCAACACGTGTGACAGTTCTCGAAATGAGATGGCAGAGGACGTTAAACTTCAAGCCGCATATTCTCCTCCTGTCACAGCAAGGAGAGCTCTTCTGCTTACAAGACAAAAGCCCAGGTAACCTCTCCTCCCAGACGTGCTAATGCTGCGGAGAGTCTAAAATCACCACCCGCGATCCAACAGCTACCAACACGCAAGAAAACCAGCAGTTTATTCAGCAACAGACACCTAACTGCACAGATCAGGTATTCGGAAGCATACCAACTAAGAAAAGCTTTGTACCTTTCGGGGAGATGAAAAGGAAGATGGGAAAAAAGGGGAGAAATTGCAGGTTTTTTTTCTTTTCTGTGCATGAAGACTACTCAAGGTTTGTGTACTTCAACGTTAGCACTGTCTTTTTTAACTTTTGAGTTTCAAGGCAAATTAAAGTATCCAGAACAATTATTTGCAATGAAATAATTTGTCTAGATCACATATATATCCTGCCACTGAGCAGGAAGTTTGTATGTGAGAAATAACGGCAAAGAGCAACCTGCATAAAAGCATTGTGGCCTCTAAACCACAGCCGTACGTGCCTTCACACAGCGCAGATTATACAGCCTGTGATGTTATTTCAGAGCAGCAAATGTGTTGCCGTTACTCTTTTTGACGCTTGAATTAGCACTATACTATTTTTAAGCAAGTAAACATAACCAAGTACGATAGTGTTAATACTGCATTGAACCGCATTTGGGATTGACTCAATTCCAAAACATAGTTCAAATTTATCAAGGAAAAAAAAGAAAACCACCAATACCTACATCTTACCAAAAGAACTCCAGATAAAACCAATGTAACCCAACAAAACCCAAGAATGACCATTTCTCTGTCCAGCAAACATGTTCAGATTTATTTATAGTTCTCGACTGAAAACCTCTAAACCAAAAAACCTTTTTTCTAACCAGTGCCTGAGTCTCCACTTCCACCTATGGTGTTCAAATCGGAGGCGCTCTACTGCTCCCCAACAAGACAAAAAAAGTATTCTCAAAAATGAGAGACAGAGACCATTTCACCTCACCAGCTTTCCTCCATCAAGCGAAAGGCCAGCCGGCCGCGCAGACGGCGCGATGCCAAGGCGATGGGCCAAGGGAGAGCAGACTCACCAACAGGTAACTGCTGGAATCCACGTTGTCGGTGATGGTCTGACGCTCGCCCCTCTGGTTGATCTTCCGAAACCTCCGACGGGACTGCCTGAGCGGGACTTCTCTTTGCAAGATGTTTTCCTCATTGTCTTTGGAGTTCTCCACCTGAAACACATGTTCAGGCTCCTGGTTAAACATCCAGTTCTTCCATATCACCGAAAGGCGATGGAGCCTTATTAAGCTCATGAGGAAGGAACAAACATAAATTCAGAGCAGTTAAACTTTTCTTGAGAAAACGACTGCGGACGTTTCGGAGAACCACTGCTGCATGTCTCAGAACTACGTTATTCAATGAGCCGGAGGCCACAGTTTCCTTCCAGGAAGCAGCTTTTTTTTAAAAAAAAAAGTAAAAAAGGCACACGTATCCTCTAAACAATGTCACTCACCAGCAGAAGCGCTTTTGCACCCACGCGTATCGTACAACACAAGTTACAGACATGGCTCATTTCAAGTGTATCTTCAGCACAGAAGTTACCATTTTTTGAGTATTTACAAACTGGTAAAGGCACTGAATTATATCCTATTTTTATTGGTGTAAATTTTAAAAATATAACTTACTTCTAGTACCAGTCACAGCTAAATAACTTTAAGTAATCCAGCCTTTTATAAATAGCTCCTTCATCTATGTCATATTGACTTCTAATCACTTCCAGCAGATTATGAAGAAATAACTGGAATTCAATTAATATCTTGATATTATTTGTGACTCAACATTAAAAATTAGGTAAATTTATCTTGCTAGTAAACGCCAACATGAAACCTTTTTATCTCACTAGTTACAATTCCTTTTTTCTATAAAAAGCAGTCTCATCCTTTCCCATTTCCTTTTGATGTTTTGGAAAAATATCTCCTAGCAGGAAGCAGAACAGACGTGCATGCAAACAGGCTGCAGCCAGGCAAGAAGCTCCTCTACAACACGTTTACTGTAGAGGAGTTTCTACTGTCCTCAATCCATTTTTTTTTTTTAACCCCCCCCCCCCCCTTCTAAATGTAACCTGAAAATCCTAAACATAAGACTTAAGTATTGGAACAGGAGAAGAATCTCTATGTGGTCTTACCCAGCCCTCGCTTCACATATTTGGGTTAATTATCTCAAAATTAAAATTCAAAAGGTAAAAAGGAATGAAAACCAGAAAGGCTTAGCAGACAGGAACAAGAAAGTAACCAGAATATCTAAACCATCACAAAAGCAAGATCACATCTACTTTCCACATCGCTTTTTCCAAACAGCTCAGTGTGTCTGAGGTCAGAGGAAGGTGCCAGCAGCTGGGCTTGCCCTGTGGGTTATTTTGAGTTCCATAGAGAAAAATATACAGTGACAACATCAGTTAAAGACACAATAGTTAAAAAAGAAGAGTGAACCTCACACCACAGAGTTGTCAAAAAAAAAAGCAGAAAAGCGGAGTTTCCCTACCAGGGGGCAACCACACTTTTCACTAGAATTTTACTATCTGTCTGCAAAGACGCAGGACAATGAGCAAAGGCATCTGTTACCAGCGCCGCTGTGAGCACCACGGTCTGAGGATGGACAAAAATACAAGGCATGCAGGCAGACAAAAAATAACACAAACAAAAAAAAAAACCCTTTTAAACAGGCCACTCAGTCTCATCCAGAAAAGTACTAAGACACTGGCTAAAAAAGTCCTTCTTCACCCAGCAGAAAAATGTGGAGTTCTAGTTCGCAATACGCATTTGCTCTCCCATTATACAGAAGGCTTCCAGCAGGAAGGAAGTTCAGTTTTGTAAATAACCAAAATTGTGTTGATTTCAATTTTAATTTTTGTATGTGTGTTACCATACACGATCTCCTTCAATAAATTCTCCTTTTTTTTCTCTGGTTCAGTCTTCCAGGATCACAGAAACTAAAGCAAGCGCTGAGCTTCTCCAATACCACAGACCAACCTGGACGCCGAGCGCTCGCTGAAGTGGCCGGACAACGACTCTCCCAGTGCTGATGGCCTTTACTACTAAGAAAGTCCCAATCCGGACAAATATTTTTAAGACTAAAGTAAAACAAACACTCGCTGCAAGGGGAAGTTATTTTTCTTCCACAATTCCAACTGTAAACTAAGAAGTGAACATAAATATACTATTCGTTAGCACAAAGGCCAAACAACCAACTGCTGGTGGAAACTCAAACTGAGACCGCGCACCTTCGGTTAACGCCGCTGCTACTGACAGAAACAACATGAAGATCAGAAACCCAGGGAAGACCACCACACCACATAGCTTCCAGTTTAGAGCCACCAGCACCGTCAGTATTTTGAGTCCAGCTGACCATCAGATTGTTTGTGCTCATGGCTTACAACGACGTATCCCAGCGGGTTTTGATACGCTGCACATGAAGAGGACAGGCAGCCCGGGCTCCCTCACGCTGCTCGTCACTCAGCTGTGCTTTCACCTGGTTAAAACTAAACATTTCCGTTGGCAGAGAGCATATTCAACCTCCTTGCAACCCCCCGAGCGGGATGAACAACCCTACGGAGGAATTCAGCATCTCTGCGGAGGGAGGACCGCTCCCCTGTGCCACCGCGGCAGGGGAGATGCCACCAGCTCAGACGGAGACTGCTGCCCTGTAGACTTCTGCGTATTATTTTGTTCTCAATACGTAACAAGAAGTCTGGAATAGCATATTAACTGGCTGGTATCTAATCAAGGGTGGTGTTTTTATTAACCCTGAATACCGGCAGCGGCGGAGTGCTTCGGCATCACCGGCGGCACTGGCTGCCGTGCGAGCACCGGGGCTGTCCTCTGCTCCACTCGGCTGCCCCTGCCAGCTAGGAAATATTTTCCACCTCCAAATATCACGCTGCTCTTCTGAAATCTTACGCTTAGATCTGCAGAAGAAAATCAAAGCACCAAGGAACAACAGAAAGGAGACTTCAGTACATTGAGATAGGCTGCAATTCTGGGGCATTTTCTTAAGTGATAAATGGACCTATTATTAATTCAATAGATTGCTCAGGCTCCAAAAATATGAGCTACAATGCCCATTCACACATTATCTGTTATTCTCATTAACTTAAGTTGACCACATTTTATGGCCTTTAAAATGGGTCAGCTCCCAGAGGATTCCCGCTACAAGACTGATTTACATTCTAAAAGGAAAGAGGAAGAGGGGAAAAAAAAATTTAAAAAAAAAAAACAAAAATCAGTCAGCAGCAGAGAATGATGGTGTTCTTTAACTACATTAAAAGTAGCTAATTCTTTTGCTTGAAGATAAATATCCAGTATGTATTAAAACTCATTAGTATGTTGCAAATCAAAAAACAAAGAGAGAAAAATAAAAGACTTAGGATAAATTAATAAGAAATAATCAGGAAAATGAAACTCAAGTACACCTTGTGTCAGTGCGGATCATTAGTAAGGTGCATGCCACCACACTGATGCTTTTTTCTCACGTCATTTGAGATCCTACCTAGAAAAGTGACAGTTAATAGTACCTTTAGCTACCTTTACCTGTAAAACATGAACATAAAAATAACGAAGAAACAGCTTCGCACTTTTAGTTCTCTGATTTTCCTACAGAAAAAATATAGTGAAATTCCAGAAAAGGATTTAAGGTACTTTCAGGTATCTCCACGTTCTCTATATTCTTAGTGAAACTTAACTACAATTAGAGAAAGTTCAAGAGCTTTAAGATACAGAGGACAGTTGCCCCAGTTGTGCATGTGTCTGCAGGAACAACTGCTGGCATTTGAGGTTGCCGCCACAGCCAACGCTGACTTCTCCAAAGACTGTGGCAGAGCGCTCCTCTGAAGAACACTCATCACAGCTTTAGCTACTCAAACTACGCACACACAAAACTCCAGTGTCTTCATAAAACATGTTAATGAAGTCATTTTCTCTCTGGTAGCACACACTACACAGAAGCTACTCTTTTGTTTGCATCTTCTATTTATTTTTCATTACGACGATGGTGATAAGACCAGATAAGGATGTTGGTATTGCCCAAGAACTTTGTATTATCACGTATTCTGCCCGTGGAATGTATTTCATGTAAACTCGCAGCTGCGCTTGCGGCGAGTGAGTCAGCAGCCGGCCCTGTACGGAAAGTCGCACGCTTCCCCTGCGCGCTCCAGACTGCTCCCGCTGCCAAGGCGGCTGCATCACCTCCAGCAGGCTTTCGTGGGAAGCAGCACAGCAGGTCTGGCAACGTCCGCAGCACCAGTCCAGAAGCTGAGAGTTGTGTAACTGGTTTGTTAACGACACTGGTCCAAACGGACCAAATTCTTCTCTCTGTTCCATCAACTTGAATGATCACAGAGGTACAAAAGGTCTATATGTGATCGGGTAAGTGAGCGTTTGCCATTCTGTGCTACAAGATGCCGGGAGAGTTGAGGTGCAGCGCTCAGCCCACTATGGGCAGAGGACACAGGTGTCCTCGGCACACCAAATCCTCAGCAGCAGCAGGTAACAGGCAAAACCACCGAGCAGCAGTGGCAAAGCAGAGTGCCTGGGGCATTCACGCGACACGGCTGCACATACCATCACCCAAGCAGCCCTGTGGCATCCCTCAAGGCATAAATCTCTCCCGCCAAAACTGAGGAGAGACTGGATAATTGGGAATACACAAATGAACTATTTCACTCCAGAGGACTGAGACAGGCTTCTTGCACTCTTACCTGCGCTTATTTCATGACATGGCAGAATGTAGCTTAAAAACACGTGCTGCAGCAGAGAGCGTATTAGCGATGCTATCAAAGCCCGTGGGCAGAATCAGAGTGATGCTGCACAGGATGAATGGCACAAAGGACAGTGAGCGTACTCGGGGCAGGACATCTCCATTTCTCATAGCAGCTGAATATTCATACACTCAATGAGTAAGAGACATCATCAAATATTAGTTTTAATGTTCTGTATCTGGACATAAGGAAGGTAAATCAATTGCAGTTTGGAGATCTAAGCCCGCTTAACGGGCACACGGCTTCTCAAAACAACAGACATTTCTGTTCCAGCTCCATCAGCAGCATCTCATAAGATCAAAGTTGAAAGAGATGTTCCCGAGTGCCCAGCCACACTGCGAGGGTACAACGTCGGTCTGCACTATGGAAAAGCAATCCTAATATTCCAGCTGCCGACAGCGTGTGTCCATCAACCTGGGAAGGACCGAGCTACAATCTATACGGACACGTGAACTTGGCAGTATCAGTAAGCATTCTGAAGGAGCCGAAGGAAAGCTGGACATGGAAAAGGTTGATGACAACTTAGCTGAAAACCTTACCCTTCAAGCTTGGCAAAGCGCTCTTATGTTCCTTCTCCTCTTACCTAAAAGCCTTCACACGGTGGGGACCTGCGAAGGCTCGGAGCCACGCGGCCCTTCCTCCCAGAGCCAGCACGGCTGGCACGGCCCTGACAAGCAATGAAAGGGGGACGGGGGGCGAAAATGAAGTATTCCAGATAACAGTCTATCGTTGCCTGACTCAGGAATGCTCAACTCAGCCATAACTGGTAGGCTTTTGAAACTCAAGTAAGCATAATTTTAGAAAGAATGACCTAATCATCATCATCATTTACCCATCTAGATTAAATTTACATAGCTATTGCTGTTACGATAGCAGCCATAGGTATAATTGAAATCAAGGCAATTTTGCTGCAATTTTATAGAATACTTTACAATAAGCTTTCTGCTATAAAACAGAAAGAATTTGCTGAAACCAGCAATAGATTTAAATACATTTGAAAAATCTGTCTTACCACAATCATTTCTGAAGGCTCCAATATGATACATTCGCATCCTCGTTTTCCTCCAGACTGCTTGCCAAAACTAGAGTGGGATGGAAAAAAGAAAAGCAAACGAAAAAGAATGAAATGAATAGCCTATTTTACCTTTTCAGTAATAAAAATAAATTGGCAATAGTGCATGTTACAATATGCTTAAAACCAAAAAAGGACAAAGAAAAATTGATGACAAATATTGTGTGAAAAAATTTAACCAGATAGTACCATTGTCATAGTGTTTTTAATTTAGTCAGCACCTCTCATCATAGCTTGCTATGTAAAGCCTAAAGATAAAGAACATTCTTTTGTAAAATCATTATTACTTGCAGACACTCAAACCCACTCACAATGCATTTCAGTGTTGACAAGAAAACACTAGTAAATGTTAATTAAGCATTAAACAGGCTTTGTAAAAACAAATCTACATAAATTCCAAAAACTCAGAAGTACTTCTTTGCACAGAGCATCTCTAATGAGATCTCCCTCAACTCCACATCGCCCCTTCATCCTCCCAGAGACCGGGAGGACAGAGAACCTCTTCTCCAAAACCGAGCCCAACTTGTGACCGCTGGCTTTATGTCACTTCTTGTACCATCACAAGGAGCATATCATCGCCGCAGGTTCTGTTTGAGGAATATGACAAAATACAAACGCAACGCAATGTGATGGGCAGCGTAATACAGCAACTGAAGAAAGCGGCTAACAGCAATCTGATGCACTTCAGCTGATGGACCCTCAAAGGCGGTGACCTTCAGGAGACCAAAGCAGCGGGGTGACTTTATGGGGAGCAGCTCTGGAGAAGGTACCACGCAAGCAGGTCGGAGGGGGCTGGAATACCAGCAAAAAAAAAGAGTCGAGCTAGATAGTGCTGGGGGGTGTGCGGGATGCGTTACAGACCAACCACCTCTTAAATCACTTGATTTGTGACTGTAGTAGCACCTGGAATTGAAAATATCTGCTTCACATATTGAGTAAGTTTGTCTTCACTACAGACCTGTTAGCTTGAGTTAGGTATGCTCGACCTACCCCACTCCACCGAGCCAAGTGAAAGCGATCCCGTACAGATGTCAAATGAGAAAAAAACCTACACGATTAACAGCATCATGGCTGGATTAGCAGTTCAGTAGTTGTAGCTGCCGTGTTACAAACCCAGACTGTCAACAGCGATCACGTTTCAACACGTATCAGCAGGTGAAATAACTGAAGAATCACTTAACTCAAAGCAGAGATTAATGTGTGAATTAAAAGAAGGCTGAGACAAGTGTGGAGACAAATCCTAAAAAAGTGGGTCAGCTCCATCTGTTTGCATGAAGGTTATGTTTGGAAAGTACATCTGAAACTTCAGCCACACAAAACACTGGAGTTACATACGCGGTCATCTCTACAGGAGATATCCACTGAAACACGACCACTTTGTAGAAAACATTTAACAGACTCGTGCTTATAAACTACCTATTAGGGGAGTATTCAAAAACTTTTGTAGGATATCTGCATATTCAGGAAAGGAACTTAAGCAATTAAACTGTGAAGTTATTCAGGGAAGCTTCAGAATATTCTAACAAAGCAATTATCAGTGTAACCCAGTTGGGATAAAGTATTGCAATTATCAGGAGTGCAGCAGTTTGAACTGTTAAGTTTTGATTTTGCTGATGATCTACCGGGGAGAGGAAAAAAAAAAATAAAATCATTAAATTACACGTTTGCCATGGAGTCATAAACGACAAGCGAAATTTTCTCACCCCATGCTATAGCAGGCCAGAGAAGCACAAGTTTCACACGGAAAACTGGTGTTTTCACACATCTATAGTAAGCAACTCATAGCTAAAATTTTCATGGCTTTTTCCACGCAGCATGTGATCCAGGCATGACGCTCTTGTGCATTTGCAATACA
This sequence comes from Charadrius vociferus, assembly GCF_000708025.1. Classification (NCBI taxonomy): domain Eukaryota; kingdom Metazoa; phylum Chordata; class Aves; order Charadriiformes; family Charadriidae; genus Charadrius; species Charadrius vociferus. The sequence goes on along the minus strand of NW_009646744.1, from coordinate 1,769,789 downwards.
TCAAAAAGAAGGGCCAAACTACTCTGACTACTACAATAAAGTCAATTTAGTTCAGAAAATACAGAAATGTCATTTTTTCACGTAAGCTCTAACTGTGAGGTGAACTGAAATTCCATGTTTTCTCCAGAAACCAAAAGCAAAACCAAGTTTGCTAAGGCAGCACTCGCAATTGCAAGAGTTCAACAGTTCGACTTCTATTCCATATAATACAAAATTGAGCACAATGGATTTATTTTTTTCCAAACAAAATTCTAAAGCAATTATGTGCAACTGGAAGACTCACTTTTCACAGCTTTTTAAAACAGGAATAAACATTATCAGTTTTATCACAACATAGATCACTACTGTTGCTATATCCCCAGAAGTTAGGGGAAAAGCTACAGTTTTCCACTGCAGGTTGTTCAAGCACAGTATTTTTATTTTGTAACAACAATTTATCAAACTACTGGAAGTTATTTTGTTTTATGTAAACATATCCATGACATACAGCTACTGTCAAGCTCCCCTCTTCTTATGTTGCCACATTTGCTAATTAAGTAATGGCAGTAAACAGCAACGCTAGGAAGAACACCGCTTGTAACAAAGGTCAAGCTCTTGGCACTATCATTTCTGGTCCATCAAGCACTTTACAACAACCGAACGCTCAGAAAAGGATTATGTTCCAAAGACAAAACCCACCCATCTAATCCTAAAGAATAAACTACTCATATTTACAAGTCAATAGGTCAAGTTTAATTATTTCCTGGTGCGCATCATGGGATGTTTTATCGATTACACCGCAACAGAGCTCCTTCAAAAAGAGGAGGCGTCATACGGTTTTTCCCCAGCCACAACCACCACCATGTTTTAAAAATGGCAATTTTTAGCATTCTTCTTAATTAACATACCCAATGTGTTTTAAAAACACGGATTTTAACTTTCTTAATTACTTATTCCATATTTTTCTCTAGAATACAAATGTGTAGCTCCTCTATCATTTAAGAGGTTTGCTGACATCAGTATATTTCTCTAACCTGCCAATTTTGATCAAGGCTTCAGAACGATGTTCATTCCTAATTGTCTTGTAAAATTACACAATGGAATGTTTCGAATAAACAGAAACTCAGCCCCGAAACCATTCACCAGGGAAGACTCTTTCTTCAGTACTAACATCCACTGGCATTAGTGACAGGCAACAAGAAAATATCATCAGCAAATACGGAAGCAAAGATGTGTATGTGTTTGTCTTACTGATAGAAGGTGGTGATGTATGACATTTGTCACAATTTATTTTTTTTAACTAAAGACTATTAATCAACATTAAAGTTCAAATATTTGCTTTATTGCCACAGAATTAGAATCTTAACTAGTTCAGGCGAATACATCAGGAAAAATTAAAACCAGCCAGAAGCAGAGTGTGTGTTGTGAGACTTTTAAGGAGGCACAGGGAGGAGGAAGCAGCAGCGTAACAGTCCCAGGGTCACCAAAATCTGCTTTCAAGTGATGGTTTAAGTCTTTGTGGGAATCGCAGGTAATCAGCAGTTACTCAATTATTATTTTTTCTTGAAGAAATAATTTCAAGCATTAATTAATAACAAGCACGATGTCAGTAAAAGAACAGCATAATTAGGTTTAGGAGTCACCTAGTCATGTCTAGTATTAAACTTGCCATCTTCTGGTTAACAAATATTTACATTAGAAAAATTAACAGTACAGTACTTACAAAGGTATGGAAACGCTGGAGAGATTAATCGATTTCAGTATTAAAACATAAGAGGATGTTTAGAAATGGAAAAAGTTAAGTTGAACAAAGCTTTGGAAAAGGAAGAGACAAAATCCTGTTTGGAAAGACAAGAGGAAGCTTCCGTGCAGAGCATTCTTCCCAAGGAGAAGGAACATTTCTGTGACAACAAACTATTCAGATAGGTCTTTAGAGTCAGATGTTTAACACCCGCCCAAAATATGCTCCCTTCTCAAAGAAGAGAGCTCATAGAAGTTGTACACGTAATTCTGGATGAGATAGGGCTACCTTTTCTTCTGGGACTAATCCATGCCTTGCTGGGAAGCCAAGAACACGTGGTGTTGCTTGCAAGACCTGTCATTCCTTCGCCTTTCAGCACTGGTTACCCAGCTCAGGGCTTCAACAGACCACCAAGTTCCCGCGAGACCATGACCATGGCGATCACGTCACAGTGCCCGATGTGCTCCCAGGGCAGCTCCAAGCCCGTTCCAGCCGACCACCAGCACCTCTGCTTACAACCCCCGCGGCAGCATCGCCAACCTAAACACGTCCCTAAACATTACATCCCCTTGATGTCTGTCATATGCGGGGAGACAGGGAAGGAAAGTGCGAAAGCCTCATTAAGGTACGGCACATTACACGTGCTTTAGAGCTTTCAAGCAGAGAGTGGGAAAAACAAACCAACTATTTAAACCAATACAAATACTGGAAGTGTGAGAAAACACGAAACTAATGTAAGTTAAACTCTACTTACAATGCAGTAAAAACCTATGTTAAAGGACGTACTACCAAAGGTATAACCATTAAAGTTTTAAATGATCCAACAATTTGAGTTTTGCTTGATCTGTGTATTTAATCATACATATTTTAACAGGGTCTTGAATTTAACATCATTCTTTTATAGCTTCCCACTGTTGGAAGCCCAGAAAAGTCAGTACTATAAACTACATTACGCTTTTTTAATTTATAATTTTATTGTACGCTCCTGTCACTTGATATTCATCTATTACATCTGCATCATTAATTTTCAGACACACACTCACTGGCTTGCAACACTGTCATGGGAAAAAAATGTCTTCCACGTACCAAAGGCAGCTTTGTTTACCCTTGATTTATGGATGCCTCGTTTGCAAGAAACCTTGTTTTCCTCCTGATTCACTGCTATTCATAATTAAAAATGCTTAAGCAATTGCATCATGTGAGAAAGGAACGTAAGTTAAACTGGCATGGTATCATATACCAACCACTAATGGGCGTTCAGGCCACGGGAGCGGACTGGAGCTACTGAAATGTGAAAGCTCGGAGCTGGAAATGACACGGTTCTCAGTATCAGCTGTTTCACTCGGTTCATCTGTCCCTTCTCCACTGCATCATCTGCTGCCTTTGGTATTTGACAATACTCCAGTTTTCAAACTCATACCCACTCCCCAAAACATTGCAAGGCATTAAAACTTCTTTAAGGCACTGGAGCTGTTATAACAAACCTTACTTTTACAAAGCAAACTACTTCGAAAAGCCTCCATCATAACTTATTTTGAACATAATAAATTAGTTCTTTAAGCAGGATGTATACAAACACAGCTTTCTACACACAAATGTTTAAAAATGCTTAACATCCAGCTGTTAAGCCACCCGAGTATTTGGTGCTGAAATACATCTGGAAATTCAAGACTGGCAAATTTCAGGAATGGCAATCACAATTAACTTGAGAATTTCTTGATTTCAATATGCTGAAGTTATTCATTACTGATGGCTTCTCATTATTTACTCAAAATACAGTACATACTTTAAAGGTAAAAAACACAGCCTGTCCTGAAGAGCTTTCAGCCTACAAACAGATGGAGACTGAGCCTGAATGCCTTATTATTTGTTTGAACACTAATTAGCAGGCATCTTCAAATTCACAATATTCTACCATTTCCTGAAACAGTATTTTCAGATAATTCACGCATCAAAGCCAGAAAACGATGAGGCGTCAGGCACTTTGAGGTTTGTTCGGTATTTTCCAGGAGCTCCAAAATCAGCAAATGATCCTGGCAGTGTAGGTGGGTATCAATAATGCCCAGAGTTACCTGTGACTGTCGATACAGCTATCTGCAGCGACGCTCGGTATGCGCAGGGCTGGGCTAGGACACTCACGTACCAGTTTGTCAGCGTAACAAACAAAGCGTTGGCAATTTTTGCAGATAGTTCTTTCTTATGAATACACTTGTCTCTCAAACTGCCTGTCTGCCTGTCAGGCTGCTTTTAGGAACATAAAGATGAAGACAAATTGTACTTTTGGCCACTGCGAAGAGAACCCCGTGGCCCCACGCGCCCAGTAACCTGGCCGGGTTTCTCCAGTGCGGATACATTTCGCATGCAAGTGCGCAGGTTGGCCCGGAGGAGACGGGCTGCATAAGCAATGGACGTGGGGTTTGTTTGGGGGTTTTTTAACAGATGAAAATGGTTTGGGGTTTTTTTGGGGTTTTTTTTTTTGTTTTCTTCCACAAGTCAGGCTTACCCTTCGTTTGAAAACGCATTTCCTTTTTCCTCTCCTCAGAGTGCCACTTGCGCAGAACACAGCGAACACCCGGGACATCTTCTGCACGGCAGCTGCTGCGCAGCTCCAGCATTAACTCCACTCAGCTGCCACCGAATGTACTATACAGGAGTATTAGGAATGGCTTGGAACAGCCATTAGTATTATTAAATCCCAGTCTAAATAATCTAGAAGGGCAATTTTACACTTAAATTCCTTGTCATCGGCTGGGAAGTAACAAAGAGGGGGAAAGCTGCCCAGCCGCACGACGGGCAGTAGCACAACCGCGCCGGCTGCGGCGACAGACAGCGGAATCTGCCCTTCTTCCGTTGCAGCCGTGGCAGATGAGTGTAATTGACACCAAAACCCTCACAGGAATAATTTGTTTTTCTGGGCATCCGCATGAAGGTCTTAATTTCTCTAGATTTTTCTCGGATCGACCATCATCTGAAGAACTGGGCTGCTGGGGAGTCTCTGGGCTCCCTTTCTGCACGGAGCCGTCAGGAGCCCCGGCAGCAGTTTGCGGCATTTCCCATCGCACTGCGAACTGCCGAGCAGCCCCAAACGCACTCTAGTTGCAGAAGAGAGGAAGGAGACAGGCACGAAGTTACATGAGTGCAGACCAAAAGTTTCAGCAAATGCAGGTGGTGGGGTTTTAAAGATAATACTTGCTGTGCAAGTCTTGAGCATTTCAAAGTAACTTAATTGTACAAATATTAGAACACTTAACTCCATCAGAAAATGGTTTAAAGGAAACCTGAAACCACAAGATACATGGCTGAATGCAAATTACCGATTTCAATTAATGCTCAGTCATCAAAAACCATTTTTGCATTAGCTCTCAATAACAACAACATTTAGCAGGTTTATCTCTTAAGCTTGCTGAAAGTTTTAATTGGGAATGATTTTGGAGGCTGCACAACGTGCTACACGATTTGCAGGCTGCGAGCTCAAGTCTATACTAATTACTTTATGCACTGAACACACTGATGGTTTGAGGCAGCCGCTATCTTACCGACCACTTTCTGTGAAGCCAGGCAGCTATTCCAGGCCATGCGACTACACGGTCTTAATAAAATTATATTTTCGATATAAACAAACCGCACATTACCCTGTGCTTCCAATTTCACATCCCTTGGACTTTATTTTAGTTTAGCCAATAAAAAACTATTTCTGCGGTGCGACCAGCATCGCTTGCACTCTGTAAAGCCTCTGCAGGGCAGCTGCTGGGAGATACTACGAACCCAACTACAAGAAATTACTGGGGGGGTGGAACTGTGGACAAGATTACTTGGTCATTTAGCTGTGACAGGTCTGAATACACTCTGTCTTTATTTTGTACTCTTTTGGCTTTCTTAGAAGATCGATCCATGTCAAAAAAGATGCTCTGCGTGTTCTTAGTTCGCGACACCTTCCCAGTCCTCACCCAGCAGCAGCACCTCCAGTACGAGGAACCGTGCTTTGGGAGATGGGGACACGCTGCATTGCCTCTTCTCAGCCACATTCCCTTCTTCCTCCGAGTATTTTCATCACAGCACTAACACTGACAGAAGAATTTCAATACAAACAACCATATCTGAATTAATTATTTTTACAAAATACATTTATTGGTCGCATTCCCAAGCTGTATTACAGTGTTAGTTTACTCCCTGGCTGTCAGGCAACGCTACAAGCTCCAGCCACCACTTACAGAAATACCCAGGGAACACGGCACCTCATCTACAGCCACAGATGCACTGAATAACCACCACTTCTCATCCAGCAGCGAGTATAAAATCTATCTGGTCTTGATAAGCACCGGGATGTAAGCCTAAAGCTGTCTTCTTGAAAGCAGAAAAACAGTCTACAACAGTTAGTTGCAAAGAGCTTTGAAGTCTGAAGCAAACACACGTTGACGGCGTATCATCTCAAGACCGCTGCAATTTTTACAGTCGCACAAACAGTAAGAGATGTAAATTGCAATTGTTTCAGCCAGCATCACAAATCAGAACCTTACTGGCAACTGCAAGTTTGTAAAAAAATTCTGTTTATTGCATGCCAGCGGTGGACTGGCACACACAGGCATCCGGACCCCGGCAGCCGGCGGAGGCAGAGCAGCGTCCCACACCACAGCCTTCAGGACTCAAACGGCAGAGACTGGGGGGGGAGACGAGGAAGAAGAGGAAGAGCAGAGGCTAAGGAGCACCGGGACAGAGCTCGGGTACAGCAGGTACACGCTAAGCAGAAAGCGGTATTTAAGGAAGCTGAATCTGGAAGGGAGGATCAGCGGGAGAAAATTGCCAGTATAGCTTTTACTGGCAGAAGCTGGGAACGCAGGAGCTCCGAGCCGCTTGTCCACTCCTTCTGCGAATGGCACCAACTCACAAGAGTCTGCAGAGAACAGCACTACAGGCTTTAGAAGCAAAACTGATCTGGCTTTACATGATACATTTGAGATATAAATATATCTGAAAACAAAGTTACATACATCAAAATTCAAAGATTTCCAAAATACAAGAAATTGAAGTTGTGCAAATCGCAAGTCTTTAATTCTGCATTCTTATTTACCAACATCGACCATCCAGTAAAACTACAGCATTTTCTGTGCCTCTAGTACTTCACACAGAATAGACTGAAACACTATCAACAGTCAGAGTAAGTTTCAAAACATGTTAAAATACTGTTATTCACAAACATTAATACAAAAGTTAAAATAATTTCAGCCCAAGCCACTGTTCATAATGCAAAACTGGAGTTCCTCTTTCATTATGATCATTTTCTCCTTTGCATTTGCGCCTTCTCCTTTTACCCGAGAAGAGAAAGAGAAATGGCTTATTGAGGCATCGACGTGTCTACTCGTGAAAAGATACCACAATATGACCACAAGTCCATTTTGGATAAAGTGGTTTTAGCCAAGAAATGCACTACCTGACTAGGACAATGATGCACCCTTTCTCCACTCGTGAGGTTTTGGAAGGGCTGTTCGTGAATTTCTTGGAAGGGCTTAGAAAAGAGAAGTGTTTGTTTTTAGTAAGACTGTATCTCAAATGTTTCAAGACTTTGTATTTTTCCCTTCGAGGTTCAATTCTCACAGCTGTAGGAGGCTGTCATCCACATAATTGGCTTCAAAAGTTCCTCCAGGCCCTCGATATATTTCCTATGGCTAATCTTGCTGTGAGTAATCTCCTTCAAATATCCTATTCACATGAATTATCTTGATTAACAAGCAAGGTTAACACAAAAACTCTTTAACTTGCTGACATGATTTTCCTTCTACAAAATCCGTCAATCCTCTTCTTTTGTTCCAGCCATCGCTTTCATGTTAGACGCAAATTCTTTTCCTGCTATGCCAAATCTATTGACAAATCCATTCTCCAGGCAGGAGGGTAATCAAGGTTATGCCATCTTCGTACCCGGTATTACTGATTGATCTGCTTCTTCCCTTAAAAATCTTACAGGGCTTTTCTCATCATGATCATCAGTGTCAGAATATTGAATAGATTTTTCGTACCTGGGTGCAAGTTTTACTCCTCTGATTTTTAAGTCGATTTCTGAATTACAGCCCGCATACAAATTCATCCAGTTGAACAAAAAGCCCTTCTCAAGCACAGCGAGGCACATCTTACACCATTACTCATTTGAATGCTTAGAGAAAGTCAATAAGGCAGTGACTGCCCACCTTCTTACGCTTCTGGGGGGCTATGTCTTGTGAAGGTTTGAATCTACAGAGTACTTTTTCAAAAAGATCTGCAGAAGAAAGTTAAGGGCTCCCTGAAACTCTGTTGACTGCGAAACTACCAAATGGCAGACAGTGGATGAAACAAGGAATGCAAAAGAACACCACCTTAACCAAGTTACGTTTACAGTTATCTACTAAGTCTCCTCCTATCTGTGAAGGAGTCACTGGGGAGATGAAAGAAAAAGGACAAGTATTGTGAGGAGGTACCAGGAAACAGTCAGTAAGTCATCATCACCTTCCAGTCTTATTTACAGCAGTAAGTCATCATCACCTTCCAGTCTTATTTACAGAGACTGAAAGTATCTCACTAACACTCAATTCTAACAGCAGTTTCTCATATAATTATTAAACAAAAGTTGCTAGGCAGTTAGTTTACAACACAATCCTGAATTTTGAAGAACGACTGCCAAATAAAACAGATTAAAAACAACAACTTTACAAGAAAAGAGAGCCTTAAAACCCCATATTGCTCAGGAAACCAGTTTCCTTTAACCGAAAAACACCGATATTGTGCTTCTCATTTTATAAGAAACTGTTCCAGTATTCCTGGCAAAGAACCCTGAAGTTCTTTAAATATGAAGTGTTTGTCAAATGCTCCAGAGGACAAACATAGACTTGAAATTACCATGTCAACATTACAAAGGGATAACTGGGGAGTGGAGATGTTATGAAGTATACACAAGGACAGAGTCTCAAACTAGAACCTACTTGCTAAATATTATCTGTTTTACAAAATGTCTCTGTCTACCCAGTTCTTCCAGAATGCCAGTTGTTCAAACCCTGCTCTTGACCTTTTCAAAGCACTAGGAGGTCTCCAGATCAAAGTCTAAATTCTCATCCTTGGTAGTTATCACCCTCCTCTCATTAAGGATTTTATTTTGGTCCTTATCCGTTTTCCCCCAGGACATCTCAAAGCCATCATCCATCTCCTGCATCACTTCTGTGCAGATGACACCCGTCTCCAACCTCGCTCACCTCTGCTCATGTGCTGGCACATTTATACCCTATCCAACAAATCACAGCGCGAGGCTGTATCTGATGCCAGTGTCTGAGCAGCAGTAAGTCTACCAAAAACCCAACTGGTTGGAAGATGTCTCCATTCCCCTCAGCAATCTCAGAACACTTCAAGCATGGTTTTTGTTTTACTTCCCTACCCTTGCCCACCATTTTCCTGTTGCAGAAATAAAAAAAGCACGGATAAATCAGTATCCACAAAAACCGTGCTCTTCCATAGAGCTTATTTCACTAATATCATACAGGGAGGTATAGGATCATATGCTCCCTCAGCATAGACAGCATGGCACCCAGTTCTTCATCAGACAACAATGAATTCTTTGCATGGACAAGAGTGCTTCATATCCTCTTTTAAACTCATACAATTTTCTTCCAATTACAGTAAATAATATCGCCAAAGGTGGTCAGGCTTTGATTTTCTAAAAATCAAAGCACAGAGTAACGTCACACTGCAGCAAGAATTCTTCTAAAACTGCAGAAAAACAACCCCACACAACTGTATGTCAAAGATGATTTAAACCCAATGGCATACTGTGGGTCATTTCCACTGTTACAGCTTAAGCAAAAGTAGAAAAAAACCAAAAAGAAACAACTTATTTTTGTTTCTTATCAAACAGAATAGCTCTGTAATACCTGAGGCAATGAGAATGAAGGCAATGTTGCGTTTCCTTACAGATGTGTATTTAAGCCTCCTTTATGAACGACTCACAATCAGGAACTTGGTTGGGGACAAGGAATAATGCATAACAATAAATATTAATTTAAATATAATTAAAATGGTGCTAATTACAATTATAAAAGGATACTCGTAAGTTATCCAAGGCACTGTTTCACATGAAAATAATCTGTAAATGATTGGTGACCATGCAGCTCCCTCAACTAAAAATGCTATAGGAGGTACTCAGACCAGGGAAAGTAACTTTTAAGTTTATCCCACTGTTATAGGGCACTTATGTATCAAGAAAGCATTATATTTTAAATTATAAATTGAAGTTAGACAATGCATCTATTTAGTCTGAACAAAAGGGACAGCAGACTGTGCTCTTCCTTCCCCTGTTCTCCTGCCCAAGGGGTGATTCTCCTTCCCCACCCATGTGCGTGGCCCCAGAGTCAAAACCAGCACCCTTTTCCACTCCTTCACTCATTAACAATAACTTTAGTTTTTCTAATTGTACATGTGTGCATTTCTCCTTCAAAACTTTAGCACAAAGCTCCTCTGACATTTGAATTTTTTGGGTTCCCCCCGGCAGTAACGACACAGTCAGGGAACAACCCGGCTGTCCAGCAGAGGAGTGCGTTCTCTTCCTTTTCACGCGATCTCACTACGTAAGGGATCACACCACATATACTGTAACCTGCCAGCAGTTTCATCTAATACAACTCTGTCAACCTTTCACCATCTTGCAGCTATTTTTCCTCCATTATCCATAATAAAACTAGCTGTAACCTTGTGAACTAGCAACAAAAGATCCAGTTTGCCTTTTTTTTTTTTTTTAAAGGTTTTTTGTAGCTTAACTGACTTATTTCTCAAATTTAGCAAAATAATTTTATCTCGTTTTTATACAAATATCAACTTGCCATGTCCTCATTCCTGGCACTGCTGAACTTAATTCTCCGTGAGCGATTGAAGAGTTTAACATCCAGCCTATGGCTAACCTAGAACAGAGTTGAAAAATCCAGTCCTACATGTTCTTATTAGGACTTACCATGAAATTCAAGTATATGGAAATGTATTTGAGCTGGAGTTGACATTTTTAAGTCTACCAACTCATGGTCAACTCATGCTGAGTAAAGCCCTGCCCATCAATCTGAGTTTCACAGATACCTCGGTACAGGTGCATTTATGAAGACAAGGAAGACGTTCACATGAAGTTGGTATCCACCCTTGCTTAACCTCACTGCACTGTGTTAGGGCCAGAAGGGGAGCAGCCCTACTCCAGCCAGCAGCGACAGGAGCGGAGATCACACTGGCGAGCACCGAGGCAGCGGTCGCTGCAGGAGGGAGCCAGTGCCCCGCTGCCCGTGGGAGACAGAGTCCATCACGGAACCACCACGCAGGGGAAAAGCCTGTATTTCATTTGACGAGGCAGCAGCACTTTCGTTCATCTCATCAAAAACTATTCAAACTGGGTACGAAGGTAAGTCTAAATTTGTTTTGTTTTTTAAACCACTCCTGTCTAGCCTAGAAGTGCAGCTTGAATGCAAGCAACACACAGCTTCAAGATACAGTGAAATAAAATTTGAGTGATGTAGAAGGTCAAGCAGAGTATTACAGCGCAGCGAGGTCCAGCTCAAGTCAAATACTATGCTCCAGTGAAAGCTTGTCACAACGCTCACTGTGCTTCAGCTATGAGATGCAGTCGGACTCCTGTCATCTGCTTTCTGTAACCGATGCTGCTGGCCTCTATGCTCCTGCTTCGCATAAAAATCATATATGCCATTACATACAGCCTCCAACCAAATGGCAGAACCTGTGTGATATACAGTCGTATGTTTTGAGACAGGACTCTATACAAAGCAGTTACACAACAGGAATTATTCAGAGAGTCTCCAAGTTAACAAACTAACTACAAATTCTTTTATAAACTTAAAAAGCCAAATGAGATTTAAAAACCACAAAGTGCCATATTTCACACAGAAATTTCAGCACGCAGGAAAAGTGAAATGGAATTTAAAATTAAATTAGCTGAACATTTCTTCCACTACCAAACTTTAGAAAACAAAATAACAAAAAAGTGGTTTTAAAAAATAGTGAAAAATTTACAGTAACATCCACATATAAGAAAGCTTTTATTAAAAAAATGAACTTTCCTTAAATAATAACAACAACAACTTTACATACCTGCAAGGTGGTAAAAACATGGAATCCTTCATGAGCACAGATCCAGAAAGCAGTATATACCAGCATCTTGCAATCGTTTCTGAGCTGTAAGAAAAGAAATCATCAATATCTATTTTCTTCTTACAGCCACTCAAAAATACATTATGCAAAATGTTACTGTAGTAAAATAATGACCTACCACCCTACCGATTTGGTAAGTGGAGTAAGAAACCTAAGAAATGTAACTGAATGCTACCAAGAAATAACTTTTTTTAAAATTCATACATCCAGAGTGTTTCTTATACTTTACAATTCAACATTTAGGTCAACTTAAAAAAATTTATTAAAATTAAATTATCAATTTTCAGTAACAACATTTAATTCCAGTGACAGTGTACACAAAGCTACAAATACAGGAAAAATGTTATTCCGTGCTGAAGTCGATTAGCAACTCAACGCAGACAGTAATATTACACGGACCTGTGAAGCGCTACCGACAAAATGTGGGACTGTACACCTGACTCCTGCTCTGCATTCCTCCATCTCCACGCTTGCACCGCGTGCACACGTGGTATTGTCTCCCGTTGTGCCACTCGACCCCGGGTGGATGGACAGGGGACCTGCCAACGTTTCAACCCACAGCCCGTAGGTCTGCGCAGAAGTTAATGTGTTTTACCACAGCAGATTTTGCCTCTGCCTACGGCGCTGCATTGACACTTCCCCGGTACAGCCAAACATCTCCTTGCTCTTCCAGCACGGAATCCCCCACGTACACAGACCTGGTACTGGAACGGGTCCGTGTCATGCACAGCCACCACACCAACTCGTAGGTGGCATCTCATGGATTTAGACTCACTGTACTGGAAGGTGCGCCTGACACAGCAAGTCAGTATGAGCTGTGAGAGGATAAATACACCATAACCGATGCTAAAATATGTGGGGAAAAAAGTATATTTGCCTTCCAGTAGAAACCTAAGCAGAACTCTGAGCTGAAATACTAATTCTAGCAATTTAAAGTAAAAGGAGAGATAGTGTTTGAGCTCCATCACTCCTCCGATACCGGATACTCCTACAAAGCAACTGGGCTCCTGACAGTGCAGTCAGGGCCAGCTCCAGGGGAAGAGTGCCACCTACTGAGTCGTCACTGCCGCTCCCACGAACTGCTGAGGTGACACTACCTGCTTCTTCAGCGATCTTGCGAGTGCAGAGACACACACCTCTGTGGCCCGTGGGAGCCCTGCTGTTAATTCATGGGCACCTCTCAAATGTCATCACCGTACTACTGTTACAACCGCCTCCTGTCAAAGCTTTCAACTAATCTGGCCAAGCTTAGATGTTGTGAAGCCGTACATTTACAATTCCTGAAAAAGCAAGTGATATATTGCAGCAGGCAAAACAGTGGTTTTGTTTACACTTCTGTTGATGAACTCCAACAAGCGGTATGTACTTACCAGAAGAGAACTTGGTTGCCCTTGTACCTCTCATAGCGGGCACTTGATGACATTATTCTGAGGGAGGAGGAGACATTTAATTTCAATTTTAATCCCCAAAGATCATAAGCCAGTAATCACCACATTTCAGTAGATTCACTTTAAAGCTCTAAGACCTCAAATTCAACTATTTTTTTTGTTCTAGACAAAGGACGTGCTTAACCATAAAATTCAGATTATTACAGTGTTCTTCATTATCCAAATAGATAATATACAGCATGTTCTCTAAGTGTTTAAATGACTCCCACACACTGGAATTACCCATAGCAACAGAACTGAAGGAACTAAAATACTTCCAACGCACTTTTTGTGCTTTGTTGGCCTTCCATTTTATGTACTCTGAGATCATCTGAATGTCTGAAGCATTAAAAAGCTTTTGTAATCTCGAGTTACCATAGGGCACTGTCTACACAGTCCTTTGTAGGCAAATGGAAGTAAGCTCTGCCTTCGTTCTTCGCAAAGCTAATGAGTTTAGAGTCCACGCCGTGTTATTGCAATGAGATAACTCAGCAATGGGCTTGGCCAACGCTCTGCCACCTCAAAGTGCGGCCAGACAAAAGCTTTGCTCATCCCCACAAGAATACAGTCACAGATAGCAGCTGTGCTACACACCACAGTACTTTACCTTAGCTGATGTTCCCTGAAATGTGAGAGGATGTCCAGTCCATGAAGGAAAGAATAGATAGTATTTAAGTCCTAAAAAGAAAGAGAGGAGAAAAAAAAAAAAAAAAGACATGAGCAACTTCAGTCACAGCATTTAATCGTTTCAGCATCATCTTCTCAGGCTCTGCAATACATTACACAGACTTAGGAGACATAACTCAAGAGACAAAGCCCAAATTATTAGATAGGTCAGGACACATGCAGACTTGAAGAACCCTGTCTGCACTTCAGCTGGGGAAGTGAAAAGAGTGAAGTCCAACTGACACATGAACACTTACCTGAAAAAGATTTATTAAAAGTACCTCTGCAAATATTTACATGAACAGACAGGGCAACAAGCAACACGTGGAATAAACCAAATAGGACAGTCCTATTCATCCAAGGTTAAAACCTTGTAACACCTCTTTAGAGAGGGAATTTTGCAAAATTAATTTGCTAATAGCAAAGAACCCTAGAGAAAACCTAAACCACAGACTAGCCACTCTATATGGCGCAGAGAACCACAGTACCTTTTCATAGTAAAAGTGTTACATTTACAGAAAAAGCTATTTCGTGTCTGCCTCGGATCTAGCTGGTAGCCCTACCACAAACTCTGCTCCATCCTGCTGCCTCTCTAACTCAGCCCAGCCCTTGTCTGGAGGGTAACATTAGAAGTTACTCCAAAATACTCTTTGGCAAAGACGAAGACAATGAAGATTTAGATTTGTCTCCCACCTCCTGCTACCGAGACTCAGCATCCCATCAGCGCCATCCATTAGCAACCACAGAAGCAAACAAACTTTTTTGAAGCAATATTAAAACACGAAGATTATTTCACTCTAAAAATTGGACTTTACATAGAAGCTGCAATTAGAAGATACAGCTGTTTAAACTTCTCACTACACAGGATCCTCTTTCAGTCACAAAAATATCTATGCTGATGGTGCAGACCACATGCTGGGGCAAAGCTCACTAGGGCTATTCATCATTTAATTTGCTATCCTAAACAGGTGGGCTGTTAGCATTAAATACACGCACAACAAAATCATTATATACCACACAGCAGTCTCTCCAGCTTGGCCTTGGAAAGTATGTTCTGGATTTTCAAGTGCTGCATTTATACAGTGTTTACAAAAGATAAATCAATATGAACGCTAGGCTCAGAATTTACAATGGATTTACTTTAGAAAAGTTCTTTGGCTTAATAGTCAATGTTTAGAAATATAACGGATATAGACTGTTATACCAAGTGAAAGGTCATACGTAATTGCAGGCCGCGTAAAACCAATAAAAAACTGATTTTTGGGTTTTTTTAAATGTCATTACCAAAACCCATGAAAATTAAACAGAAGGCCTGAATGCTTAACACACGTATTTATAAAGCACCCATTTCACGCAGTCCAATCTCATTTTAATCCCCCAGCTGTGAATTGCCCCAAACTTGATTTTCTTAGTGAAACACCCAAGAGCACCGGCTATAAACGAGACTCCAAGCACACCGCTTGCTTGTGCTGATCAAGCCTGAACACCAAAGCCTGTGAGAAACAGCTACCTGGCAGCCAAAGGGTCACCAGAGGTACCGTACGAGCTCCGTTATCGCGCTCTCCCCCTTTCTGAGCAGGGAAATGCCCTCACTTCACCAGAAAACATTAGACACAGGAACGTGGCAACAATATCCTCCGACCATGTAGGACCTTAGTAGTGCTTAAAGAATTTTCACAACTGAAATAATACCCCTGTGTTCCACTCTTCTTTCTCCTCCACCTGGAGGTCCACCTGGAAGGAAAGAGGAGTGGATGCTCTGGGCTCCTGTTGAAGCTGGGCTCCCAGGCAGCCGGGGGGCATCAGTATTTAGGGTCACAATTAAACAAGGAAAGCTAAACTTTTCACTCTTCCTAACTCATTGCTTCTATACTCACTTTCCTATGTTTTCTGCATTTTCCAACATTTCCTACATATTTTTCTATATAATTTAGTCAAGACCAATACAAGACCAATAACAGAATGTCTTTAAAATATGTTTTAGATTAGCAGTTCTATTGTCATGAGTAACAGAAAATTGTAAGCAGAACTGTAAACATATTCATGTTGAATGACAAAGTTTTAAGTTGTGCATATGAAAAACGACCACATCCTTACATGAGAATTATTCTGTACAGCTCCAGAGAGCACAGCCACAGCACGGGCTGTCTCCTGCCCTCCCCCTGCAGCCACATTGGGCTAACAGGACAACCCTACCCACCCACCACGCTTATTTAGGAGCTTGATGAATAAGCGGTTGGTAAATTAAAGCGATAAACATTTGCTTGAAGGGATTCATGCCTGGAAAGCATCCCTCAGCTCAGACTTGGGCTGTTGAGGTGTGCGGCAGCAGAGAGAAGCTGAGCCACAGCAAAGGGAAGGGAAGGTTTCCCATTCCCCCACCACAGCAGAAGGTGCTTAACCGAGCCAGTGTTACCGCTTTAATGGTCATAATTGAAATAAGAAACAACATATTGTTCACTACCCAGCCAGGTGACAGTTCAACAGGCTAAAGATATTAGCTACTCACGCATCAGTTTCTATAGGCGTTTTTGAAATCGGGATCTGTAACACTCTCCCTAAAAATAACTGACTTTAAAGCAGAGCAGAGCAGGTGATTCCCTCGGGTGCCACTGAGCACAAGAGGTAACTCGGCGATGGTGTCTGCCAGGAAAGTCTGCGGGCTGCCTTTCCCCCAGTGTGCCGAATGTACCGATCCCATGGGGTTTACAGGGCTTACCGAAATAATGCTATTTTTCTTTGTTTCAATAGATGCTTTACAGACAGCCAGGTGAAATTCCTCCTCTCCCTCGCATGCCACTTCAAAGTCTAACAAGGGAGGCTATGTGCAGCTAATCTAGCTGAGTTTTTCCTAACAACAGGAAAATTTCACATCAATCATACTTTATGAAGTTTCTTCCATTACTCCCATCTCGTTTAAGAATAAGTGCTTATAATAGCACTGAAATTATGTTTGAGAGACCACATTCAGAGTCTCCTTTTATATTTTTGCAAGCGAGGACCATCACTTTCATCCCCGTGCGGCCGGAGGCAGCGAGTGGCTGATGAGGGGTAGGTGCTGTGGCCACCTCTGGGACAGACACTGCCCGCCCGGCCGCACCGCGCACCCAAAAACTGCCCCTTCGGAGATGAAAGTGTTCATTTCTCAAGCTTTTCAAAACTGAAAATAGGACTAGAAGCTGTTTTTTTTTTTTTTTAAATGGATTTACGTTGCCACACCAGTTATAAACAGCAGACAAACGCATAACCGCAGTGCAAAGGGCAGAGATAATTTTCACAGATACCCACTGTGAAAAGAACGGGCTATAAAAGGACAATGCCAAAGGGCAACAATCAGCGCTACAACAGCGGAACACAAAGTATTTGCTGGAAAGTTACAGACCCTTTAAACACCCTTCCCTATAAGCTCTTCACATACTTCTTTCTACCAAAACCCAACCGAACCAGGATTATTGAAAAAAACAGTTTCTCTACATGTGCTAAACTAAAGACCAAGGTCACAATTCTTTTATTTTGTAATCTTTATCTTTAGAGCTTTCCATTAGCTGATAATAATAGCTGAAACTAAAGTACAGTATCTACCTTCAAATGGTATGCCCACACATATTCTTCAGTCTTTGACAGAAACTACCTTGCTTAAGGAGACATTAACTCACATTTTCTATCCAGTTAGCTAAAAATGCAGCTCTGGTGAGCCAAGGGAAGGAGGGGAACTGGGCAAAGAGTGGAGGGAAGCAGGCAGTCATTGTTAATCTTGCTGGGAAGGAGGTTTTCTAGACTACAGAGGGCCAAAACGTGAAATACTATGACTACAGCGATCCTGCACAAAGCTGCCCGGGACGGCTTATTTTCTTTGCCTCCAGTTCTCACGGCACCGAGTTCACAAGCAGAAGTGTTCTCAGCTGCTGCCTCTGTTTAAAAAGCAGCGGACATCTGTTTCTTCATATTCTTCACATGAAAGAATACACTGAACAAAATAGCGTGTGTCTAAGCAGAAGTGCAGAAATCAAGGGACCGCTCTGCGGGTGGCACTGTTATCACCAAGCCTGGCCACAAGGCAAGCGTGGCCCAGCGCCGATACACCAGCAGCCCCAGCTTCATTCAGCAGCAGCTTTTATCATCCTCAACACACACATCCTTCCGACACAAAGCTGAACCAGCTGCTAAACCAAAGGCCGTGTAAGAACATGGAGATTTTAGTAACAACATAATGTTATATAAATCGGCTTTCTTTTATGGTAACACCCTCATCCAAATACACTATGAAGTGAGCCACTAGAATAACTAGATCACTTCTCGTTTTCCCTGCCAGATGCTAACTCCCGTAATCACCACAAGATGCCACAAAGGCAGCACAAGGGAAAATCAAAGAAGCACCAGTAGCATCAACTGAAAACTCAGCACATGAAAGCAAGCCAGGTAACTACTACCATTGCCCACTTACCTCAAAACACCTTTATTTGAAAATAATTTGCTATTTCATATTTTTACGAGGATGGTAAAATATTAATTTCTTAGATGCCAATATGTAACTTTTAAAAATAAATAAACAGTCTGCCAAAAAAGTTATCATGAGAATATATTCAAAACCCCAAATTGCTAAAGAAGTAGCGATCATCCTTAGTTTTGTTATCAGCATCGTTTTTCAAAGACAGCCAAAGATCTGGATGCTTCCGAACAAGCGCAACAGCACAGCAGCACCAAGCGCTGCTGGAAGTGATCCTCTCCCCTATGGCCACCTCTACTTCAGCAGCGTGCCAAGCAATACGACGGCCTGCGTACCCTTTTATTAACCCGGGAAGCTTGTTGAAGCGTGTATTACTGGTATCCTATTACTGGTATCCTAAGGCTAAAGTGATTTACGCAGCCACCTTTGAAGTTTATTTGAGTTAACTTTTAACAATGTAATGTCCACCCTCAATAAGGAGTTTATCCCTGCCTCTCTGTCACCTGAGCTGATGACCAAAGTTTGTGAGTTTGTATCGTTTCTTCCTGCTTCCCTCTTTTCTCTCCCAATCATTCGCCTTTAATCCAGTGAGCGAACTTTTCAAAATTTGCAATTAAGGATCCAATGGAACAACACTGGTCTGGAGTATGGAGTTCTGAATACACAGTTTTCTAACGAACCAACAACAGCAAATCCAGCCAGTACAACTGTAATTCACAGAAATTGCGTTCATACGCTGTAAGTCCGCAATAAGGTCCAAGACAAATTCCCCTGAAGTGTTAAAAGTGGGCAAAAGCAGTGTGACGATGCTCTGGAATGAGGATGAAATGACTGCAAGAGCAACTTTGCTCTTGGTAAACATAAAATGAAAACCTGATGCTTTACATGATGTGACCCCAGCCAGGTGTTCCAGTAACACATAATTGTATTAAAACATTAAGCAGGAAATCTGTTCTATTTCGAAGGAAGATAGAGTAAATTGTTCCAAAATGAGCTCATAGTTACAAATTCTGATAGATCTCACATAGAGCCATCCTCAGTGACTGCACCGACGTATGAGGGAAGCTGAGGAAACCATAAATCCCCGCAGACTCCCTTTAGCACTGTCCGGTACGTTACGTGCTTGGAGTGGGGTGAGAGGGTTGAGGAAGCACAGTCCCCGAAGAGCTGTGCCCGGCCACAGCCACGCTGCGCTAACCATGGGACAGCCGCTCGCTGTGCCGGCCCGGGCATCCACGGTCCAGTAGACCCCTTCCAGCTCCTGCATCCCAATGGGCTTGGACATCATAGATGCCCTAGATCCACGCTGAACCTGAAGTGAGGGGTCTCAAAGAAGGCAAACGAGCAGGTATTATTCACAGTCAGTCCAGAGTTTTGCCCAGGGAATGAGAAGAGAGCAGAAACTTGCACAGCAGTACCAGCGCTTCAAAGCCGCAGGTAAGAAACAGCTGTGTCAGCAAGTTCCAGACAGATTGCTCTCACATGCAAACCTGTCCCAAAGAGCCACGCAAAACCTGTCTCTCGATTCCACCCCAAACACATTAAATTCCTGTTGCAAGCCCATACGCTTGGCTCACTGGAGGCTCCCCATGTCCAGCCCACGCGGGCGGCCAAGCCACCCGGGATGCCCCGGTTCACACACAAGGACCTGCTCCTTACGGAAGCACGAAGGACGGCTGATGGGATTCTGCACTCGCGCTTTTTCCAAGATAAGGCAAGACAGCTGCCAGGATGCATATTTTACATGCTTCAGAGCAAAAAAAAAAGTCAGTATTTTCTAAAGATGTGTTACAGATTCAGCTGTATTACCTATTATATACTTTAAAAGAAACAGACACATTTCTGCCTTTGCAACAACAGGTAAGCCATATGGTAACAGCTTCCCAAATTCCACTGACATTCAAGACAACCACCAGGTACAAAAATCTGCCAGGGAAGGATGCTGCGTGGTTGAAAGCTGCCACAACCTCCCTATCTGTCTGAGAGCGCCGCTGCTTTCTCTCCAGTGCTGCGACCAGAAAGCGCCAAGCGGGAAACAAGGCTGGAAACAAACTTCAGCATTTTTAAGCAGGACAAGGATTTTAAACGCGCTCTTGGACAGCTGCTGAATTTCTCTGTATTAAATTTGTTATTTAAAGTGCCTAGATTTCAGTAAAGCAAACAGGAGTAATTCCTGGAGCACGGAGAGCAGGTTGGGTAAGCTGTAAGTGGGAGCCTTTCCTCCAGCCTGCCGCCATCGCTTGCTCCGAGGTGATTCAGCAGGCTCCTTATACAGACTGAATGCATCTTTTATGAGAAGTCTCGTCAGGCTCAATAAAGACTTTGTCACCCTTAGGGGGGTGTAGCAGAAGAGAGGAAATGTTACTCAGCACGGTTTATGGTTTTCATTGCTTCCCTTCCTGTTACTTCATCGAAGGCTGGAATCCGTGCTGTTTCTTTTATTCCCTGTTTAAGGCCAATTGTAAAAATAGTACTCCCAAATTCTTTCCTGATAATGTAATACCAGAAATAAAAAAATACAGAAACATGCTGAAGTTCTCTGATCCACGTTTCACGTAACCAGATATCTATACAGCAAATTCACCAACCTGAGTGGCGCTGGCTGAAGAAGCCCAACCTACGCACCCAGAGCCAGATGACGCACACCATCACCTACCCCCGAAATCTGCGGGAGGAGCAGGCAACTACGTTTAACTGTGCATAGCAGAGCATACAGTGCCTTGACTGAAACGAAGGTGATGAGATGAACCAGAAAGCAACTCCTCCATCTTCATTATTTAGTCTCTCTGTTCAGTGGCATGAACTTTTGATTTTTATTAAAGTGCAGGTGGTGCAACAGAACATCAGCACAGGGCTCTTCACTTCGAGCTGGGCAGCATACCTGGATTAACAATGCCCTTTAAAGTATCTCCTATTTAGCTAGAGGCCTTTTAAAAAAAAAAAAAAAAAAAAAAAAAAAAAAAACCACACACACAAACCAAAACAACCAGGATTTAAATACAAGCATTGAGGCACTATCAGGGAGGAGAATGGATGCATTAGTCACTCAGATGAATGAAAATGTTCTCAAAAGATTTTAACAAAATATTTTGCAGAGAATGACATAGTTTAAGTAGCACTCATAAGGAACGAAGCGTCATCGTGCCATATAAGAAATACCACCAATGCAAAAGCCTAATTAAAGTACTTATAATAAAACACACTAGCAGCAAACTCCTGCATGATCTCAAATCACTGCCTGAGACTGCACCCAATAACATTTGTATAAAATTAACTGGTTCAGCCACTTCAGAGCCATATTCTGTTATTCAGGAAAAAATAGCATATATTCCATAAAGAAGTTTTCTATCCATGGTAACAGGGGACAGTTCTCTGGGCTCAATTGCCAGTCCACTCACTACCAGCATTTTCAGCAATGCTGAGTCTTCCTAGAACCTTGCTAAAAATTGTAATTCATTTATTATGATTTTGTAATCACTACACCTGATCCATCGAACAGCTTCAAATGACCAAGAACTTGATTTCTTAGAATTGCAGTCTTTCATATGTCCGCAGCCTCCGGGTGCATGTGACCATCAGAAGCTACGGACCATATTATGACCATGATAGAGGACTCCTGCCTCAACTCTAAACTTTACATTTACCCATACAGATGACACATACTGTTTTTTCCGAATGAGGAAATGTCATTCTAGTTATTATAGTGATTTTTTTCTACAGGAGAAAAGAGGTAGAAAGGGACTTCATTTCACTCTTTTGTAAATCCAGGAAGAAATTACAATTGACAGCATCAGTTAATAACAGCATAGCCCCAAATGAGAAACTAAAATCTGGCTTTTGTTTTTGCAGACTGTCAGAAGAACACTTGCACGCTTGGATTTTTATCTTTCTTTTTTCCTGCAAATGTAGCAAGTCTCTCAATGGGGCTAATACAATTTCCTTATGTAGTATTTCCTTATAACATACACACAGGACTACATGCACAGGCTTAAGAATTACCTTCCACTCCTAGGAACAGAAGTATCAAGAAGATCTTGTTTAAGAACAGAGGCCCTAGAGTCACCATTACAGTTTATTTAAGTACCTCCATTCAGCAGAATACTTCTGAAAATAAGAATAAATAGAAAAGAAAAGAAAAGTATTTCTACATGAGAATAAAACAAAACGTTTTTCTACTCACCAATAGCTCCCCACACCCAATACAGATAAACACCTTCCACCTAAGAACCCTGGCCTATGTTGATATAACACTTCGGTAGAAAGAAAAACATTTAAAGGAATGAAGAAGGGGAAATTTTATATTATTTTTACTGCTGTTTCATCACATCGAGTCAGCATTTCTAGAACCCTGACTTCGCCAGGAAAAAAGCTTCCTTTGGAAAAGCTGATTTTGCAGAGTGAAATACTAAGGGCCCTGAACTGGAGAGACGGGAACATCAAATGTCATTGCTTCAAAGCGAGCAGTTTATGGAGTTTTGAGTATCTGAAGTACAGTTCAGCCCTTATCACAGTTCAGAACAAAAGCACAGCTATGGAGAAGTATCCTCAAGCGAAACATTACTGTAAAGTTCCCAGACACTTATTACTTAGTTTCAAAAATAACTTTCAGACTTATATGCTGATAATAGAAAACCAAAATCAAGCTGCCTTGAAAACACTGAGCTCTTAAGAGTTCAACAGGACGGGAAGCTCAGAATACCCAAAAATTAATCTCAATGCTTACATCTATCAAAGAGCAAGGTTTTATACCAAACATTTTTCAGTAAGAGAGCAGCCTCCTTACGCAGGCTATTGAAAAGTCACCCAAAATCAACAAGCAAAACGGGCAATTTCAGGCTTCCAGTTCAATCAACACTTTGCTAGTCATGCAGCTGACTATTTGTCAAGATTAACAATCTCCCTTCTAGCAAAGTATCCATCAATAGCAGTATTTCAGTTAAACCTTTTTTGTCATAACTCCAAAACCATCAGCTTGCCTGATTCACAAAGAAACTCCCTGCTCTTTTAAAAGAAGCAGGCAAGAAAGTACCAACATCTGAAATTTCCTTTTAAGAAAAATAAAAAAAGGCATTGCGGTAGGAAAGGTCAGAACACTGAAACACTAAGAAAAAAGGTAGATTCTTATTAAATTAGAAATTCGGTACAGAAACCTGGGGATGAGGAGAGAGGAGGTGGAGGATGAAATCCAAAGGTCAATTCTGCACTTATCAGTGATGACCTTTTTTGTCATAACTCCAAAACCATCAGCTTGCCTGATTCACAAAGAAACTCCCCGCTCTTAAAAGAAGCAGGCAAGAAAGTACCAACATCTGAAATTTCCTTTTAAGAAAAATAAAAAAAGGCATTGCGGTAGGAAAGGTCAGAACACTGAAACACTAAGAAAAAAGGTAGATTCTTATTAAATTAGAAATTCGGTACAGAAACCTGGGGATGAGGAGAGAGGAGGTGGAGGATGAAATCCAAAGGTCAATTCTGCACTTATCAGTGATGACAACTTGGGAGTATGTCTGTATACAACTTAGTCTTGTTGAATGTCTGAGTTCATTACCTATTTATGACTTTCCTCTTATTGCAGAGAATGGTCTCGTTTTTCTTCTCTTTCCTCTCTCCTGGACTAGAGCTCCACACTACTAACGGAGATTCAGACTACTTTTTTACTGAAACATAAGCCTGTTAACTCTAACCGAGGTCCCGTTGTAAAAGATTAGCCCCGGGAGAGGTGCTGCAGGAGGGCACGGAGGCAATGCTGCGTCTCCAGACACAAACCGGTCCCACGGACACGGCAAGGGAGAATGAGCTACAGCCAAGGAGACAGGTAGACAGATCAACAGGCAGACAGACAGATGGCTAATAATAATACATACAAACAAAGGCAGGAGGATGTGCTGTTCTGAAAACCATTACTGCCTGCTTCCACCCCCCCAAATAAAGCACTAAGCAACTGCTGTTTCACGTTTAGCACACACACACACACACACTACATCGTAGCTCACCCATTTTCATCGGGCTTTGCCCAACACACCTTTGCAGCCAGTGAACGTTACTATCAAGGTCCCATAACTACAGCTCCTGTTCAACAAGTATCTCAAGCGGAGAGAGATGAACAGGCAGAATAGCACTTTACTGCAGTTTGTTTCCACCGTATTAATGATCAGATTTTTTTATACAAATCAGTAAGAATATTGCTTTTTTTATAATGGCACTTTTATGATTTTGCAGTATATAATTTCATATTTCTTTGTGAATTCAACCAAGCAAAGATCATGTCTGTCAGGAAATTAAGTCCCGCTTAATAAATAATAGTGAAGGCAAAACGAGTTCTCTTATCAATGTTGTAACTTAAGTCACCTACTCAGTATCTAGGTAATGGAGAGGAATACAGCTCTACAAACTGGCTCACAATGTTTTGGAAAATATTACTCAAAACGTTTTGGTGCATCAGGAAAATATTACCATCACCACACTGCTTCCAACTAAAATATTCTCTTTTCATTCAATGTTGATGATAATGCACCAGCACATTAGAAAAAACATGAGAATGAGATTACGATTGAAGAACAAAATATCACACAGAAGTGAAGCTTCCTACAACCTTTTTCAATAAAACCACTGTAGAAAAGAGAAAAATTAAGCTCCAGCTACTGTATTCCCTTAATAATACCATTACAAACTACGAAGGAATTCCTGTAGAGGATAACAGTAATATGTTTACCTGTAATTCCTCCTGCATCGTGGTGTTAGGGTACCCAAGCACAACCAAATAGAGCAATCCCACAAAGTTACTGTAACTACCAGCAGGCTATAGCCCTTAGAGAGTCGTAAGTTATCCCAATGCAGGGTCCCACAGTTAAGTTCTACTCCTGCCGCAACTCCCACAATATCCTCTCACATGCAGAGAAGTGCTAATATGTCTGCGTACATGTCTGTCCATGTACCGGCAAACATACATATACCCCTCACCAAGCAAAAGTCAACTCAGTAGCTCTTAGCATCTTAACAAAAAAAAAAAAAAACCAAAAAACAAAAAACCAAACAGATTTACCCTACTGCTACATTTGAATGCAAACCACCACAGCAAAACTCTGAAAACTAACACTCTGCCACTGCTTTAAGATCTGCTTTTGTATTTCTCAACAATACCCGTCCCACAAACCACAAAGAAGCTTACGGATCTAAACTGAGGAGTTCTATTCTATGTATACATATTCATATATCTAGGTTAACAGGTTTCAAGTTTGAAATCAAATCAACATAAATATCAGAGGTACAGATACCTGTGCAGTTCCCTAGTAATTACAATTGATCATTGATGCATAACATTATAAAGGGAATAATTCTAATTAAGAAAATTAACAGCTTCAAGATTAGGAGAAACAACAAAGGAGTGTACTGTCAGGGACTGAATCAACCGCGAGATAATGTTGTTACTCAGGGATTTCTAGCTCCAAATCCTGCAGCCTACCCACCAGGCACCCAGCTTCCCAAAGTGCAAACTTCATGACTAACATGCACAGAACTACATACGAGAGCAACTGCCTTCTCCACCTCCGTCCTAAATCAAACAAGTACTAATTGATTACACGTGAGACACGGGCTACTTCAGTCGGGTTGTAGTATATGAGATGATATGGAAACCTCTTCTCCTCCAACCAGCCATTCCATCCTTAAAGGGACCAAAAACTTCAGAAGCTATAATTACCTTTAAACACACATCCAAAACAAGCCAATCTCAACTTTCTCATTCCTATGAAACCATGATCAACACTAATTTGTAATGCAACATGCCAGAGATTCCTCCAACACCTCACTCTTCCAGTGTTATTCAACCACAGCCTCTATGGAGGTACAACAAACCTGCTTTTAAACAAATCGGTGTTTCATCTGAAAAGACAACTTATGCTTTCAGAGAGCAAATCTACAATTATTCACTAAAGATGGAAAAAAAACCCAAAAACTAATACTAAACTTAATCTGAGTACCAAACTTAGGTTTATATGCAGCAATGCACCGCATTAATTTAAGACTCAGACTTTTGACTCATCAGCTCACATTAAAGGAGAAGATTTGTACAGGGCGATGAAAGTCAAAGTCTGGACCCAGCAGCAGAGTGCCGCAATCAAAGATTACACCACCACGATCTCCGGACAGTCATGCTTATGACTACAGACATTCTAGATCCCAGCCCACCCCCCCAGAGAAACGGAAGGATCCAGTATTGCAGTTCAGACATTTTACACAATAATACTGAAAGACACCTCTGCCGTGTGTTTTCTTGAAAAGCAGTGCATTTAGAGTATATTAGCCTCCTACTCGAGTAGTTAGTCCTCTGCAGTACTTATTAGGTGCACCCTGTACAAGTGTCAGAAGGAGGGGAAGACCTGTTATCTAAAGCTTCTCACTTTATTACATAAGTATTCACGACTGTGAGAACTATATAATTATTTCCGATAAAAATACATAAAAGAAATGTTTGACTAGAGCTTAGAAAAAAAAGAAAAAAAAGTCAAAGAAACATCACTGTTCGCGATACTGAACACTGAACTCCACGACCTCCGAATTCTACATAGCCAGATTTGCTGGATTTGAGAGACCTAAACTAAGCACAAGGGAAATTCTTGGCTTTTCTTAAAGACACGGTTGTGATAAACTTTGACTGGTTATGCAGCATCTATTAACCATAGGTCTGCTATACTCCATAACGCCCTTCTTTTAGCTAATGTGTACAGGGGGGAAACAAAAAGCACAGTCCCTCTCTGGAGCTGTGAACTCCACCCAAAAGCACAACCCAACGGCGCAGGAGCCAGGTTGACACGGTAGCTAGCACAGACACGCGAGCTCACAGATCTTTCCTAACGATCACACCAGCCGGATTATGCCCTTTGACTTCTGTACGAAGACTGCCCACCAGTTAGGAGGTACCAGCACATTTTGAAGACTGCTGAGCACCTTCCAAGTCACACGTAACAGCATCTATAGGACAGTTCGCTGGAAGCGTTCCCATCCAACACAAACGGAAGTAACAAACGTATTTGACTGGAGGTCACCAGTCTAACACAGGACTGCCAGTTTCCTTCCTACTTCAAATGGGAAACAGGAACAGAAATTCCTGCAACAGTTGGAAAGACCACTTCCACTCGGCCAAACCAATGCAGTCTGCTGTAAACTGGATAATGTTACACAGAACCCTGAGAGCACAGGGTGAAGCAAATCAGCTTTAAGTGGAGTATCTTCCCTAGACAGCCCACAATACCTAGCAGCGACTGACAAGCACAACTCTTTGTGACAAGAGCATAAAAAACCTCCCAGAATCAATGTTCAACAGCTGAAGTGACCCCATCACCTTTTAATGCTAAATACACAATACTCACTGTCCAGCTCTGTCAAATGCAAACTGTCAAGGTGAAAAATATTACAACAGCTCTGGAACTCTCTCTTTGTAGAAATTCATATTGGGCCAAAAGGCCAAATTGTACATGCCTGCAACACCACACAACACCACACCACAAGAATTCTTTCCCTCCAGACCAAAAGGACCAACATTTGAGGCTCGTTTTTAATCAGTCTATGGAGGACGGACAGCTTAAATGTCAATGCTTTAATCAGGCACAAAAAGATTACAAAGAGAGAATCCCTTAAGGCAGTTATTTTTGTTCTATTCAGCAAGAATTTGCTAGACTCTCTTAACATGTTAAAAGATAACCAATAATTAGCAGAGCTAAGGAACCTAGAGAAACCAGATGCAGAATGCTAAATAATTTGCGTGTGCTTCCCTGAACTAAGGGTATTTCCAAAATACTGTATTGAAATCATCAAAAGAGGAAGAAGGCTCTATCACAGTTTCATCAAACAAAGGAGAACCCTCTATATTTTAAGCCTGAGGTCATTGGAATAAGAAGACCTCCTGGTTTTAGAAATAGCTTGTCTGGCACTACCAGCATGAGCAAAATGATTCTCTGGCAACGGCAGGCCTCTTACAAGAGAGGACACCAGAGCTCCGGAGATCCTTTATAGATCCACTCTCCCGTACACTTCTCAATGTAAACTAACTTTTGCATGTGCTCGGGGGAGGGAGGATAAACCCTGCAAACTGGAAGTTTATCCAGAACGCATGGTCCTCGCAAGTGTGCGGATTCTTTGCCGTTGACAAGACCACCACAAGCCACCTTTTAATGCCAAGAGCCGCGTTTCCACCTGAAGACTGCCAGCTCTTTACACTCTTCTGACGGGAGTATGAGCACAGTCATGGAGGAAACACCAGCACGTCAGGGATGCTTAGACAACTGCTTAAAGATAGGCAGCTTCCTTCCTTCCCCTCCTGAGAAGCAGTGCCTGGGCACAAGCAGGCAATAGCTGGACACTTTTGCCCCAATTTCTCCTCCAACAGCACACATGCAAGTTTGTTAAGAGTGAGTATTATTTTCTTACTCTTACCTGCACTATAAACTGATTGCCAGTTCTCCTTACAAAGAGGGGCAAGAATTGACTTTGTCAAAATAAACATTACAGGAAAACTCCTCTGTAACACTTCTACAAAGTACATTTTGGTATACTACTTGAAGATATTTTCTTTCTCAAATTATTAAATTTTTTATTATTGCTTTTATTCAGTACGTTATTCGGTGGCTTTAGTCCTGTTTCTAGAAGGAATTTAAACACCTACATGTCTTGACTGCTTGCCCTCCACCCTTTGCAGTTTTGGAGAACAAAAGCAGAAAAGAAATGTATTTTTCTTCCATTTGGCAACTTTTCTGAATGGCAAGTGTACTCACAGTTCTCTCCCACCTCCTTCCACACCCTTTCCTCGCCCTTCTTCACTATTCTAATATCTCCAAGGAGTTCTTATTGCAAGGTCAGTAACAAGGCACTGGGTTTGCCTTTTAGTTTTATTAAACACTCCCTTACTACCTAAGGCCTCCCTGAAATTCACTTTTTAAATTCAGAAAATACACCAGAAAATAGGGTTTTGGAAAAATGTTACGTTATATACTTACATTTTAATGCATCAGTGAAAACTTTTAGTTAAATTATCACCCCGCAGATGAAACTAAGAGCGTGACCCCACTGCATGGGGAAAGGTATATACTACAGGAAGTCAGTTCCAACAAAGAATTCCAGGACTCCATCATAATTTCTGGTTTCACTCTCAGAGCTGTCACAGATGCCATTAAAATGAAAAACCAGTTTTTCAGGAACAGTAATTGGAAGCAAGGATAGGAAAAGTAATCTTAGAGCAACAATACTTCACACGCTGCCTGGAAGATCACCGGGAAACTGCCTGATTCACTCTAACTCCATTTGCTCCTTTAACAAGGTTTAAGGTTCATATGAAGCAGAAGGCTTATCACCTTCTGAAAAGAACCAAACAGAGCTTGATCCTGGAAGGTTACAGGTACTGGATTGTCACCGGCTTGACCTTAGCGGACTGGAGTACAAACAAGGAGACACCGCAGCCGCTCGCTAGCCGCTCGCCGAGGACCGCTGCGGCACGCTCGCCGGCGTGCCACATCCCCACAGCTGTTCTGTGGCATTAAGAGCCTTCCGTGATAGCAACGTTCTTAAAACGGGAGTCACTTTTCAACCTCCTACAAGCTAAATTTACCGCCACCCTATCACCACAGTTTAGAGAACAAGGCCTCAAATTATTAGATCAATAACAACATGTGACATAGCCTGCAAAAATCATGTCTGTTGAGCCCTAAATCCTGCATTTACTGTGAAGATTATCACAAAGCAAGCTGCTGTGACCTCGGTGCTTTAGTTACAGTTACTTTGGCCAGCAGCTTGAAAGAGATCCGTAAGTACTGTCCGTGTAAGCTTCTACCGTACTCTGACAACCACGCAGTGAAAACAGCGACTTTCTGGTTTACAATAACCTCCCAGATACAAAAGCCTTGTTGACAACTCTATCCTAGGCCAGAAAACCCCAGAATCACTCCAGGCATCTTCTAAAGCCAGCTTCTTGGAACAACAAATAAATAAGAAGGGGAAGGATGTGCGTCCCTTTCAGGACATCCCTGAGAGCTTGCTGCCGCAGAGTAAGGGGCTGAAGGCAGGTACACGGCAGGGTTGCCACAGCCCACATCAAAGCAGAGGCCACCAGAAAGACAAGCCCAGGAGCTCAAGCCTCCCTCCGACCAGCAGACCCCGCTGTCAAGGCAAGCCGTGGTGTGGGAGCTCCTCCTGGGCCTGCGGTCAGGACAGACGAGAAGCACGAAGCGGTGAGAGCTGTTGGCACGCCGTGTCGCGCGGGCAGCAGCACCGGCACCGAAATCCTTCTCCAAACACAAGCAGCCCTGGGCAGAGAGCTGGCTGCCACACCGAACCACTCCCTGCACTTCCTGACCGAGGTGAAGGAGAGAGGAGCGAAGGGCGAGAGACACGGGGAAGACTTTGTGCTCTGAGAACAATTTCACGGGAAAACTAGGAACTTGATGTATTCCAGAAATGTTTGATTAAATATTCTTACCTACACCCACACCAGATTCTGAAATTCCTTTAACCAACAACCAGCACTGAATCAACAGGCACGACGCTAATGATATCGCAGCTGGAGTATCTGTCTGATGGGTATAGAACAGAACGAGAAGCTTAAAAAACAAACCCGTAAAGGCAATAAGGCGAGATCAAACCACTTCTGGTAACAGGGACTTCAGACAAAGCTGTTCCTACATATCCCAGACTCTGGACGCATTAAAGCATGACGTAAAATACTCAAGAGCATTTCTTTTAGGCCGAGGACTGCTCTTGCAGAGGGAAGGCGAGGGAAGACGTGGCCGCTGCCATCACCATCCGGGGAGGTTCCTCCCCCGGCTCTGGGAGCAGAGGTCCCACGAGTCCCCTCTCCCCCAGCGAGCCCCGCAGCAGAACCAGCAACGCGGGCAGACCACCACTGTCTTTCTTCCTCCCATATCATACGTATAAGAGAGTCTTAGAATAGAATTGGCCTTTAAAATCCTGATTTTATATGTATCTTCCAGAAAAGATACCTAAAAATCATACATACAAGGTGTGCCGTAGACAGCCATATGTACGCACATTCAGACACAGAACACTCATAGAAAGTAAGCAACACCAACACACAAACTACAAAGCCAAAAGGTTTTGTTACTGCTTTTGTTGTGGCCTCACTTCCTTCACAGGAATCCCAACAAGCAGGAGCAAGTAACATCAGGCAATAGCCTCCGACTTTTTTGTGTAACTACACACAAAAGAGACACCCTATGTTCATTACACTTGATTAGGATGTTCACATTCAACAATTCCATCAAGTTTTGGACATAAGAAGTGCTCAAAGCCACAAGACCAGGCAACATGCAACTGTGCTCATCAGTTTAATATCATTCCTCACGCTCCCCACGGCTCAGACTTGTAGCTCTGTCTCTGCTGGACCTAACCGCGCACTCTCTTCTTCAGGACAGCCGGGCTCACGCACCGAGACAGGAGCGCTACACGTTTCAAAAGGCCAAGACAATGCTCGAAGATTCCCATTCACCTGTATCCCGTAACAGAACCACATTCCTACTCGCCGCTTCATTTTAATGAATCAGAATTGGAAATTACGTCCAGTAGACAAACAAGGATGGGGGAACGGCTTTTCACTGTCTTGTGTAACTTAGTGACTCACCAAGCATAAACCCTGAACTTTCTGCAAACAATGCCAATACACATGAGCCATTGTCCACAGAGTTCTTAGCGCCCTGTAATTTCATCTTCTCTTTAATACATCCACGGTCTGTATAGCAGACTTTACATGAAGGAATGCACCGCAGTCAGGACCCAAGAGCAGCAGTTGGGAACTGAAAACGAAGCACCAAACTGGGCTGGTTCTGGCTGGCTACTGGGCAGAGCAGAACAGGTAGGAGGGAGGGAAGGGCCAGGGCAGCTCATTTATAATAACCCTTCCCGTTTTGTACGCAAAACCAAAACACATCGCTTGTCACAGAGGCAACATCTGTACGCTTCGGCTCTAAGACACTCCACAGCGCAGTATCAGCACAGGGAGAGGTTAAAGCCTGCAGAGATTCACACCAGCGGGGACAGAGAAGTTTGGTGTAGAGCAGCAGGTCCAAGAGGCCACTGCGGACAAAAACCCCCGGCTCTGTCCACGCCGGGGAAAGTCACAGCAACGCAGTCCCAAGGACCCTTCACAGACCCGTATTTAAACAGGATGCTTCAGAAACCAGAGTGACCACAATCAGTTTTAACGTATCACACCAAGCCAATCACTGGGACTCTTCCAGGAGCAATGCTGATTAGTTTACACCCTAATGACGTAAGCAGCAGGTATCTACTTAGCTAACGAGAAAGCCTTGATTGGACTTCAGCTGCCAGGGAGATCAGAAACCATAAAGGCACAGCCATCAGATGGAAGAACTGGAAGCACGTTCCCAGGTTATTAGCAGTACGTTAAGTGAGCAAAAGTGAATGTTCAGTCTAATTTACTTTTCTGAGTTTTTATTACAGGTTTACTTTCTTTGACATTTCACCCAACCTGAAAGGTAAAAAAAGAAAATGGTTTTGGAGAGGGTTTTTCGTGGGTTTGGTTTTGATTTTTTTCTTTAAACAGCTTTGTTTCATAATGCTCTTACAGAAAGAATTAATCAGGAGAATTCACACATCTACTTCAGAGCACCTTGAGAGTCACAATGTTTCCCTGTTTCCATCTGAGGTTTTTTTTTACCCTTTTCACTCCTGCCTGAATTTTCCTTTCCAGGTCAGTCTGTGACATCCTTACCCACAATACGGGTTAATATGGATGCAGAATCTAAAAACAAGAAAAAAACACCCACCCAGCAACACTCATGCTATTTTCTCTACTTGTTAAATATTTATTATTTTTTTTAACAAGGAAACCTTGTTAGACAAATTCTAAATTTAAGAAAAATTTATTTCTCAATGACACTTCAGTAAAGCCAGTATATGAACTCGGAGCTAAAACAGTGCCCTGAAACCTGATTTATTTGGTTGGAACTATGAGTCTATATTTGACTGAACTCAACAGGCCTTAACTGTTAAGAAATCTGGAAAAAAATATTTATTTCTGTGAACCACTAGCAAAGTTTCCTTGCAGGTATTCCACACAGACAACAGCTGCAGAACAGCCAAACCAGCAGCTCTCCTCTGTGAGCACCATACCTTGTCAGAGGCTCAACACAACCTTATTTGTGTCTCTGAGACATAAATAATCAAAAGAGGAATACCAGCAACACATTTGGTCTTGCTGCAGAAAGCACAACAAAAAAAGCTCAAAAAACTTGTCAAAAACAAACAAAAAACCCTCCTAAGACAGACATCGAAGCTCTTATAGCTGAATATTTACATATATTAACATTTGGTTAAAAACTGGTAAATGCTCCAATATTGTATTTTGGTTCATTTGAAAGAACAGATGGATTTATATTTTTTTTTAAGTGCAACTAATTTAGGACTGATTTCAGCTTCAGAAAGTGTGTTGTACTTAAGATTCCAGCTAGCGATAATCTGAATTATTTGGGTACTGAAACATATGCCAGGTTGCTCAGCACTTCTGGCCCAGAAACAGGCAAATCCACTGTACGTCACAAGCGTGGAGCCGTGTCCACATGGCAATGAAAACAACTATAGTAAAATAACTAATTATCACTGATTTTAAGTAAGACTTTTTGAATTCAAAGTCAATCCTACGATCACCCACAGATTAATAATGCGAAAGGAGGTCAATTTTAATTATCCCGAAGAGAGACTTGACCCTGCCCAGTCTCGGGGAGGAGGACAGCACATTTTACCAGCGCTGGTTTCCCAGGGATGGCTAGTAAGACTGATCAACTACCAGCAAACATGCATCAAGTGATCTCTAGTTGAACTTTTTATTAAAAAAGATTGAGATGCGTCTATCAAAGAGCATCATTCTTGATCATCTCAGAAAGCAAGGTGCAAATACAAAGTTTCAGAAAACGAATTATAAGAAGCATTTTAGTGAGGCAGTACATGAGTTTGCATGCCTGGCTTTTTTATTACAGGAAAACCACAGGTCTAATTGAGATGAAGACTCATGATACTACACTGTATTAAGAAATAAAACAATAAGATACAACTAGACTCCCAAAGCACTCTTAGAAGACAAAATAGAGGAAAATGTAAGCACTAAAAACTTCCGAACTCATCAAGCTGGCAGCTGAATAGACACAGCTCTCCCAAAGCTGAGGCTTGTCGGACAATCCTCCAGAATTGTCAACGCTGTATTTATCATGAGATAAATACATCAATTTAATGAGCAGCTTGGGAAAAAAAAAATGTTTTCGTTTTACCTTCGACTGAAAGCTATGTGGCAGGGAAGTACAGGAGGAAGAGAGAAAGCTTATTACTGTTTCATTAGAAGCAATAAAGAATTTCAGGACCTGCTTCATTAACCAAAAAAACCATACTCTTCTTGTGAATAAGACTCAAACAATCTTAAGAGCGGTCAGCCACCAATATGATATCCAACCTGTCCCTCCTCGGGTACCACTGTTCTAAACTCTAATTTTACTAGATGGTTATAAAAAGAAAAATGCTTTACAACACATTGAATCTAAAGAGACTAATATAATATTTAAGAAAACCTCACAATTCTAAGTCTTTTCTAGTCTCTGAAAGATGCTGATGGAATACGGTGTCAATGAAGCAGCACACAAGACTGGAGTGCATGCACTCCCAAGTCTTTCTCTAAAGCTGCAGTCACTCAACATTTTTGCTAAGAAAACAACTGATTTTTCTGCATTTGATTTTTTTAGTCATACAGAACAAAAATAAAACTGTATCTGTCACCTTCACAGGACTGCTTATAATTATTCATAATTATTATTACAAGGTTTTACCTTCTTGTACCTGTAAATAATAATTGTTGTCATATGAGTGCAGAAAGGCAATCTGCATAAGGTACACAACGACCCAGCCAGGAATTTATTAGCAGTAAATTGCAGGCCTGTCCGTACGTGTTCGCAACCACTTCGGTTATCACCCAGTGATAACCAATACATCGACTTTAAAGGTCTCTTCCAATTTCCAAGTCCAGTCGCATGCCAAGTCGGAACCAAGTCTCCGCAGCGTAAGGGATAAGAGTCGGGTAGCACTGGTCAGTTCATCTTTGACACACGGTTTGGGGAGGCCCTCTGGCCAAGACACCGAAGCACAGAGCTACAGAACAATCTTGAGTATTTTACACCAGATAACCGCTGGTCGTCTTTAGTTTGAGCTGCAAAATTGATATTTGCATGACAAAGTCTTAGATAGCATCAGCTATAAAAGAATAGATCACTAACAAAAAAATAGGAATGAAAATGTGAGACAGACGTTAGGTAGTAGAAAATTATGGCAGGAGTCAGGGTTCCATCACTCCTCTTTTCCTCTTTTGGAGGCCCACATACTCACAGTAAGGAATTTTTATTAAATACAAACCAGCATCTGCAACTTAATTTAATACAAGTTTCTTTTCAGCTTTAGGATAATTGCAAGCATCTAGATTTTTGTAGTGATTCTACAGTTCTGATTATGTTAAATGGCTATCCAAAAAACACAATTGTTATATTAACACTGCTAAAAGCTCACTGCGAACTACAGAAACAATGGATTTTAACAAAGGCTAATCCCCTGTTTCACCTACTGAGTTTACAGAAAATTATTAAAAGGATGAAAAAACCCACTTCAAAATACCAGTTATTTCTGGAAACAAGAAGCAGATGTTCTCCTCTGTTTGGCTCAGCTGTGCTACAGTACAAGAGTGCCTTTGTTATGCTGTCAGCAATAATTTATTTTATTTATTACAGCCATTTTATAATGCCCATCAATGTACTATTTGTGCATGATTTAGATTCACACAGATCTGTTTCTCTATATATAAGCCATCAAGAAGCATCACATACACACTCCAAATAGCAGACCCTGTTATAACACAATTGTGCAAATTAGGTTTTTTCTCTTTCCACTGCATTAATAAAAAGGGAACAGGAAGAGAAAGAGGAGCTAGTATTGCCAAATAAAGTTGAATTAACATTAATCGAGAATTACTGAAACAAGACATAGTACAAAGTTAGGAAAATACAAGAGCTTAGAGTATAAAAATAAATTCCACTCTTTGAAGTTCAATGAAGGCAAAGCTTTCTGAACCATGGAAAGGAAATACTGTCTACAACAAAGTCATGAAGAACTGAAAGGAGACTATATTGGGAAAAGGATCCATTATAAAAAGGAAGAGAGCATACTCATGGGAGGGGAAAAAAAAAAAAAAAAAAAAAAAAGGAAGGAAAGAGAAAGAAAAAGGAGCGTAATCATTTGCTGTTTTGTCCTATCAGCCACTGAGACCTTATCTGTGGTAGGCATTAAACCACTCCCCAAAAGACTAACATCACAGCCTTTGTAGGGATCTGATAAGGAATTCTGGGCCTCAAAAAACTAAACCTTTAATGAGAGAGCATACACGGTGGCATAAACATTCGTCCTTCCCTCCTACTGCTTTGAACAAATTATTTCCTTCTATTAAAATATTCCCAAATTACTAATTTAACGTCCCCACCTGTGACACAAGGAACAGGCAGGATGATGTGCAAGACAAAGCTAAAGCACTGCACGGAAGTACGTAAATCTCATTCCCAACCTGCAAGAACTGGAGGATCTGCACGTATAAATACTCCCCTATTTAACACCACACAGACATCATGCAGGAAGACAAATGCAGGTATTAAAATATGAAACAAGTGTACGAAATACTATAGTTTAAATATAGGTATGATTTTTATTTTTTTTTTTTAAGTGATGAAGTATCCAATTACTGCAAAGGTTTCCTCCATCTGAGAAGACAGTGCACCCAGAAGAGATGATTTGTTAGGATAATCTGTTATCAAAACTAACATCTGACAGAACCCTCGCAAATTCTGCACTTTCAGGCTGAACCTGAGAGACAGACAGACGGATTTATATACAGTGTCAGCACACGGCCACAGTCAACCTATGTAACCGACCAGTCCTAAGTTTTACCGAAGTGGGACTTGCATCCTAGAGTGGCAATCTGCCACATGCATGGAATTCGGCCCACGAGCAAATATTTTGAAATGCTTTCCACAAGAAAGGCCAGCTTGCACCACGTATCGGTACAATTTTATGACGCACCAGGGCAGAGGGAAGAAAGAAATAAACAGAAAGAAAAAAAATTCAAAAGATTGCCCGGACTTGGGTAGTACCAAAGAAAGTTTCTAAATGGAGTAACAGAACAGCAATTACACAAAAATGTATACATCGTTAAACGTTAGCTGCAATCTCTAGGAGTTCATCAAAATAATTTCCCCCGCCAAATAAATTACAGATTATAACACATGAAGTATCTGAGCAACAACAACAAAAAAAAAATCAAGTGTGTACATGTCTAATATGCATAACTTATACCCTTTAACAATTGGCAAACATTGGAATGTTACCACAACACTGAAAACTTGCCCTAACAGAGATTTTTCCAAACAAAAATATTTGTAGCATCAAGAATTGAAATTTTTACTCAAGCAAGCCATCGAGATAATTCCCCAAAATAAGTAAATTACAAAAATATTTTAATACCTCCCTGCTTAGTTCCTTAGATCTTACAAATTAAAACATTTTGTCAGGAAAACATCCTAAAAGTCAAAAACATATGGATAACCATGCCACTCAAGCAAAATTTGACGTGTGGGTTATTTATCTGTATTTTTCCAGAGACTGCTGTACAGATCATAGTTATGAAGCACCAGACCACGCTACTAATCAGCACAGCCCCAACCCTGTAATTTGTAACACCCAGGTAAACTGCTCATATAAACTGCAGGATCAGAAATAGAGAGAGGGGCAGAAAGAGACCGAAAAGCATTGAAACTCATGCAGTCAAGCAGCTTTGGCTCATCATAAAGTACCAATCATGGTTTGGGGAATTTTGGGGGTTTTCCTGTATAAAAACGCAGTCAAAGTGCACGAGCAGCCCCATGCAGCTGATTTCATGTGGGAGGAGCTGATGATACCTTTCTGCAAGAGTAGGAGGGGAGAAACAAAGCCACACTTTTTGTCTGTGCACAACTGGATACTTCAAGACAGGAGTCACCAGCTCGTACGCCTTTGTGCAGGGACGCCCGAAACTGGGGTCTGACCCCAACGGCTGCGCTAAGCAGGTTTCGACTTCCCTAAGTCTTGCAGCCTACAGAAGAAAGTTGACAAGTCAGGATGCTTAGCATGATTTTTTAAAAAAAAAAAAAAATTATATTGCAATTGTTTCCTCCAGTTCCCTTATCACCCTACATCCATCTGTCATCACATCTCAGAGCATATGCCTGGGAAATCTGGCAGAGCGTGGCCGTGGTGGGGAGGTTCAATTTTTTGCTTTGTGTCTGGACAGGTAGTACAGATCCAGCAAGGAGACCCCCCAGCAGACCGTGCTACTGGAACAGGGAAGTGCTTTTCTCATAATCAGGTTAGTTTCTAAATGTATATATAAACAAAAGTACCCCAAGAAAACAAAAGTGATTTGACTGTAATTATCCACTCAGCAACAGGCAACAAGAACAGAGGCCCCAACCCTGCCAAGTTTTAAGTACATGTTTAACTTTAATCACGAGTAGTCTCGCTGTGCAGTGCCTCTAAATGCCTGCCAAAAAAGGACCAGATTAACAAGGGAATTAAGATTATTTTTTTTTAAATCATTTTAGAGGTGCTATTAGTTAGGTTAGCAAAGATTAGACGGTTTTTCCACAATTAAGATACCTCGGCAAATTCAACCCTGCACGCAACCCTGATGTCAGTCAGTCTCAATGGGAATCTACACGGAACCACGCGAACCCATGAGCATGGTCCAGTGCAGTTGGACATCATGATATCTGACAGTTTAACAACACAAGGTAAAGTGAAGTATTTATTTTAAGGCAGTTTTAGCCAAAATAAGGTGACAGTCCTAAAGAATTCCGTGACAATTGCTCGGGGGGATAACTGGGGATACCTTAAAAAAAAAAAAAACACCACACACACAACTAAAGAACAAAAAGCCCTACACAGCTGTGAGATGTTGGTATGCAAGAAGCAGCAGTGGGCAGATGTTTCAGGCCAGGCCAGATTACCTGTTGCCCAAAGTCAAGTCCATGACAAGCCCGCACGGTATGCTAGCTCATGAATGACACTTCTGTGATGAACTCCAGTTGCCCAACACTGCAAACCACACTAGCAAAGGAATTTTGCTAACTGAAGACTGCAGATGAAGAGAAAGAAAGAAAGGTCTGAAGCAAGAGCGGAGAGACAAAAATAAGAAAACAGAAAGAACAGGGGGACAGCTCTTTTATAGAGACTGCCTCATCATTAATTTAAGGAGCAGAGACACAAGTAGGAATGTATCAGATATCCCAAGGCAAGTGACACTGGGACTGAACATGTGTATTTCAGCCACTTACGAGACTAACTCGAAGGGGCACTGAGGTCTCTGTCCTGCTAGGACGTTCTCTGAAGCAGCCTCTGCAGCAGCTCTCCCCGAGAAGCCTTTTGATAATTAACTTATAAGGAAGAGCAGGCAGGACATTCTGCTCTCCATGAAGTATCAAGGGAGAACAGATGTTTCCCAGTCTCAAAGGGACAAACTCAAGAGCGTATCATTTCATACCACTAATTCTTGAGAACATTAAAAAAAAAAAAAAATCACAGTAAGGGAAACAAAAAAAAGGCTCTGGTAAGCAAACAACTCCAATCTGCCTTTCAGTGAAATGCAAATGCTATCAAACATATTTCATTATTAAGTTAATGCTCCATGACATTACCATTCCCCAAAATACAGGGCTGATTACAGACTAGCTCGTGGGGAAGGGACAGAGAAGGCAGTTAATTGAAGAATGTGTTTTATTGTAGCTAACCAGGCTCGCACATTTCGATACTCCCACTCACTGGAGAAACATCTCTTTATGAAGTCTGCGAAGCATAATTACTTTGGTTTTGTTTAAATCTGCATCACTGTACAGGTAAGCAAAGTCTTTCAGCTCTCTAACTTTTCCCAGAAGTTTTGCATCACTGAAATATGCATAATTTTACTTCTCAGTGATCTAACTCTTCTTCCTACAGCTTGCCTGAAGTAGTTCATAGGGCGCCTCATGTCTATACCCGGCGCGTTACTGGGCGTTTAAAACACTGCTGGTCTCGAGAGATCCAAACTTTGGGAATCAGAAATAAATAAATAACCAAACTCTACACAGAAGAAGTCTGGGAGCGCCAGCGCGGTCATGTGCGGCAGGCGAACCCCGCCGACCGCGCACCGAGCGGAAAAACCTGTCGGAATACAGATTTACGCGAAGGATATAACACACAACAGGAGA
>NW_009646744.1:1695186-1727945 GCF_000708025.1 Charadrius vociferus | reverse complement strand
CGAGCGCGGCCTTGGCCAGCGCCGGGGGTCACCGCGCCCTCACACGCACACCACCCCCCCCCCGGCCGCCGCCCCCAGGGCCCCCGCTGAGGTTCTCCTCACAACGCTGCCTGCTTGGCCTTTACAGCCGAAATAACTAATTTTCTGCAGTAACTCCATTTCGACATCGAATGGGAGATGCTTTTCCAGTTGGAGTTTCCCTGGGTGGGGAAAGTGCCTTCTCAGGGCACCAAGTGTTCACGTTGTGTTTTCTTCACCGTTACTTTCTGTGCGTTCCCACCTTTTCCTCACAATGAACAGTTCATCGAATATTTACCTTCTTGATTCTTGAGCTCCTAAAAGCCTTGGCCTTCGGGCCCGGAGCCGTGGGGTGCAGAGTGCCCAGACGTGCGGCCCCATCCCTGCCTCACCCCCCGAGGCCTAATGGGCAGCGGGGCGCAAAGCCCGACCTGCGGAATTTGGATCTCGACCTGACGAATTTGGATGTCGGCCTTCAATAAGAAGCAGTTGCACAGCTCGGAAGTCTGGCAGGGTTTGGGCTGGTTCCCGAGTCCTCCCAGGACCCGGATTGCCAGGGACGCCGGCCCCTCGGGGACAACGGGCAGCAGCCGTGTATCAAACGCGCCTCCGGAGATTTCCTTCCTTACCCCACATCCAGTTTTGTAAATTTATGAGATCAAAGCTATGCAAGCACACAACTTGTGTTTGTCCTTTTTTTTCCTCTTTCCTTCCTGATAAACAAGAGTGTTCTTGTTTCTTCCCTTTCTCCAGCTATTCCTTCCCGTCCTCTTTACCACTTGCCCTTTATGGCACAATTGTCTTTGTTGTGCTGAAGGACTTCATTGGCCATCCCAAGTTGTTTTATAATATTTCTAGTGTTTCCTTCAAAGAAAAATCTGAGGAAATTTGACATTTCCTCAACCGTAGACTTTTTTGGTGCTGTGCCTAGTATCATTGCAGGCACAACAACAGTGGAATGGATAGCCGGGATCTTAAAAGCAACTATTCTTAACATCACAAAGTCACTACGCTGCTACCACTAGAGAGACATTATAAGATGCTCTCAAAAACGACCGTTGGGTAAGGACACCGTTTCAGTCCTGTGAAGTCTTATGAGGACTAATTTATTTATTTTTTTACTTCATTTTGAACTTCCGTGGTGAAATTAACATTTCCAAGTACCATGTCTATTATTGTTCCAGAGGTCAGAAGTTTGTACTAGTTATTTGGCAGAACATGTTATCCTTTTCCAACTTCAGTACATAAAATATTATTTCCAGTAGTGTGGGAATCTTCTGCGATTCCCTGCCAGGAACCCCAATTGAAAAGACAGAGATAAAAACTTCTCCTGAGTAACTGAGGAGAAGCAAGTAGAAAAGAACTGAAGCGTGAATCCTTCTTTATTAAGATATTCTTTTTTTCTTTTTTTTCATGCTTTCTTTCTTTTTTTTTCACCAGAGACGTAATAGCAAGTCAAGTAACTTTTCTTTATGAGCTCAGTTTATAGTTAAAGATCGTGTAAAAGATTAGTCGATACTGCCCAAGTGCAGGTGGCTGGAAAAAAACTTCATGGAAGACTAGAATAAAAACGTAACTGTAATCTGTGCTGTGACAGTTCTCATGGATCTGTAATAATTTAAATCCTAATCCCATTTTTTAAGAAGGTAGCTCATTCTACTACCACCTATTCTCATCCAAAGTGGGCACTCAACATGGGAATAAAATTAGTAGCCTGAGAATTCCCTTTTCTTTGGCACACAAATTATCTTACTGTACACCAGCCAATAGCCACGCATCGAGCAGTAAGGTAGACAGAGGTACTCGATCGGAACCAAAGCTGCTCTTCCAATTTAATTGCTTGGATCAACTGACCCATGAAACAAGACTTTCCTCACTCCAAAAATACCTGAATTTGGGTAGGTAATGGCTCTAATAGCTGCAGCTATTCCAGGGGCTATTTTAGCTGTCAGGTTTATTTTCCCAAATATCTGGAGAACAATGGAAACGAGTGTCATGCTCCTAACTGCTTACTGGTGTTACAGCCTACGTCCCCACATGGTAAAGCCTACGTAGTTAAACACAATTAAGCAGCTTTCACAAGTGAGTAATTTCAGGGCTGGGATTAAAGGATGTGGCCAAGCAGGATGCCTATTGTCTGTGTGGAGGGGAAAATTTGCTTCCCTTTTGTCTGGGTTGTATCACTCTGCCCGAATAAAGCATCATTACCTATCACGTAGTTTTTTATTTATTGAAAAATAACAATATCTGTAGCCTTATAGTTAAGAATCAAAGGTGTCTTGCTGTTTGTACAGATGAGTTGCATCCTCGGGAGATTAAATGTTTCTGCTTCAAACATCCACGAATTTGAGAAGATCAGCTAAATTACGAAGTACATCTCCTCCTCCTGGTATGTTCCTTCAATTGTTTGGGTTCACTGACACTCCCAAAGATGTCTTTTAATCTCATGCCTTTCACCACCGTGTGCACATCCCAAATTCTTCAGGGTAAAACTCAACTTCCTCACCTCTCCCAGTGGGAAAGATAAACAATCATCGTACACTGAAATATTTTTTACTTGTATTTTCATGTATTCTCTATATTTCTTATTCCCGTGAGTTTTATTATAGCCTGGCAATTTCCTTCCTCTTGTTCTCTAATATGGCTGTTGCGCTATTGTTTTTGATTTCTTAGGTTTGGAAAAAAAATCCCCTTCAGAGATTCATTCACATCATTGGCAGTGACTACCAGCTAAGTATGTGGTTAACACGCCGCAAGGAAGACGTACAGACTAATTCTCTGCCTGACTAGAGGCAAACAAAATGTTGTGGGATCCCCCAATGGGAAGAATCTCTTCAGACTATTTTACCATATATGCTTATTCTGATGATTAACTTCCTCAGTAGAACATGTTTGAGACAGAGCAGTAAAAGTGTGTGAAAGTGGGGAGTAACTTTGTGCAAGTGTATCTTTTGCAGGGAAGTTATATTTTTGCAAATGCCACAACACTGATCTGGTACCCAAACAAGAACACTGATCTGTCTAAAACAGTATTTTGCGGCTCAAAATTTCAATTTCTGAAATTATGTCCCAGAAAATGTGAGATAGCAAATTATTTTTGCAAAATCACAAGTGAGAATGAAATGGTCATTTTGTATTGTACCACTAATTTCGCTCCTCCTGGGGCAAAGTTCCCCACTGTGCATATTCCTAGTGCTTCAGTGCAAAGGATAATGGTAAAATGTAGAAACGAAGCATGAGGATTGTGGGATCTTTATCTTTGTGCTGTATCATAACAAATTTTTTCAAACTGAAACCCCATCTCTTTTCTTCTCTTTAACTCATGAGTAGCCTAGTTTTCCTTCCACGTAGAGATTTTTCCTGAAGGGTGAAAAGCCATGTACATCTAAGCAATTACAGAGGTCATTGTGACAGTCAAACCCTTATTTTTCAGCCTTAATTAACAAGACTGAAACAAATGGGAAGCCTAACAACTTTTAAATGCGGGGACAAAACGCTTCTTCTACTTATGCTTTACCTTCAACAGCAATTTTTCATGCTTTTTGCGTTCCCTGTCACACATCTTTGATGGTCTCCAATGTGCTGAGTGCTGGTGTGAATGTACTGTGAATACAGTGAGCCTTAAGATTGAAAGGTCTTAAGACTATATTAACATGCAAAAAGAGAGGGATGACAAGCCCCAGCTGCTCCCTGGAGCAGACTGAACCATAGCTCCGGCTGCAGAGATTAACCATTTCCTACATCTCAGGGAACATCTCCTCTTCACTGAGGCCACTTCATGGGAAGTCCATGGGAAAGGCTTCATGGAGGACAGGTGGAAATTCAGAAATAACCAGCGTTTCATGCTGGAGGATGCATAGCGGGTTAGGGACATCGCACCGTGGCCGTTGTGTCCCGTAGTGCTCAGCCAGTCACGCACTGCACCGCTTCTCGAGTCCTAGTGCCCAATTAGGAGCAATCTGCTAAAGCAAACGGTGAATTAGGTTATTTGCTATTCATTTACTAAGGTTTCTATGAAAACAAAGACGTGCATTGATACAGACTCTCTGAAAGTTGCTAGTGAGGACAGTGAGAGCTATTTATATTGAAACAGCACTG
Organism: Charadrius vociferus; assembly: GCF_000708025.1. Classification (NCBI taxonomy): domain Eukaryota; kingdom Metazoa; phylum Chordata; class Aves; order Charadriiformes; family Charadriidae; genus Charadrius; species Charadrius vociferus. Next base: position 1,723,829 of record NW_009646744.1, on the reverse strand, counting down.
GCTGTCCCGTGACACTTACATGTATGTTCTCATCTACCTCATTTCCCCTCCGTGTCACAGTGTGGAAAGACGTATCAAGAAGGGCATGCCTCTCCCTGGCCAGCTGCTGAGCGACTCGAAAGGTGCAACTGAAGTGAGGAATGGCTGTCTGCCCGTCCTGCGCCTGCCACCACCCTGCCGCTGCATCACCAGGCTCCGTCGAATGTGGGTGAGTGGGACCAGGAGTGAAAGGACTCCTGCCAAGTCACCAGAGCATCCAGTCTGCCCCAGACAGGGTATAGCGTACAGCATTATCAAAAGTGTCCGATAAATCAGAATAAGAACTGACAAAAACATTCAAAATTGTTATAAAATACCATCTAAAATAAAAACAGCTGGTTTGCACAAAGCCAGAAGTTCTTGCCCCAAACAGACATGCGCTCTGTGGTGGAACAGCTCTGTCTTTCTGTCTGAAATGGGCTCTTTTATCAAATGGTTTGTCTGTCTGCTGCCATGTTACTCTTACTATGCACAACCTACAGCTACTTGATTCCAGCCCCAGCGCTTTGTTGGCAAAAGCTAAAAGAGCATATGGACCTGTCTGGGTATTGGAGGTATCCAGCAACAGTATACAGATGTCCAGGCTCTAGCCTGAAAAAATTAGAGATGGGGGTGGCAGGGGAAAACTTGCCCTGACAGGAGGCAATCTGGAGTCTAGTGACTACCCCATTTGCATTTTCTTTCTTGTTATAATCAGGTTAAAACTTCAGCTGAAAGATTATTTTCTTCGTTTGTCTGTAGGAAACCCCATGCCAAAAACCATTAGGAAGGGGAGGGTGGGTAAGAGAATGGGCTGGGCACAGATAAAGATGAACACTAAAAAAAAAAAACAACAAGAAAACACTCTTGCCATGGTAAACTCCCCACCAGTAATCTGGCATCAGCAGCCAGTACAACATATCTTATTTCAAAAAGTTAATGTCTCTCTCATTAATTTTGGGGGGCCACTTAAAGCTGTACAACTGTAAGTTGCAAGAAGATTTCACAAACAGTGGGGATTTTGTGACTATGACCTGTTATAACCCAGAGAGAACATGCAATGATATTTGTGTTTTTCTACTGAATAGTTATTTTCAGAGGCAAAAAGCCAAACACTTGCATAACTCAGTATTACCATTCTGTGTATCTATGACATTTGTAAGTGGACAACACTTTGGCTGACAATCTTGAGCTAGTAAAAGAACAGGGCATGTCTACGGAGAGGAGCCAGTTTAAATATGATAAAGATTAGAGTAAATAGGATTTTAGTCCTCCCCTTTTTTAAGCAAATGGAGTAATTCTGTGAGCATGTGGAAAAATAATAAACAACCTCTCTGCTGCCAAATAACAGGCCAACAGTCTAGACTTTTTCTTAACTGGCAATCAACTAGATTAAGAAATTGTGAATAAACGCCTGACATGCTATTTCTCTGCTTTATGCATTCGAATACGTGCTACTTATTTCTGAAATCCTACGAGAACCATTACAGCATTTGAATCAAGACCAAGGCTGGGGAACACTTGCAATTCTTGCCGTCTTCTTGCTGCTGGTGTCCGTGTCGGGGTAGTTTGCAACCACAGGCATTGCTATCGCAGCCGAGACCAGCGCGGCAATTCAGCCAGCATCACCTCAGCTCTGCACTGCATGCCTGTGTTTTGTATGTTTGTAGGAAGATACGAGTCTGTGTGTTTGTGTTTCTGTGTGTGTATAAACTATAATTTGATTACGAAGAAATGTTGCACAGTTTAGTAGACTCAGTTCAGGCCTGGGAGCCAGGAATGCTCGGTGAACTCATTGCAAAGTTATCTAGGCCAAAATTCCCTGTATCATCCTCTGGTTTTAGTCACATTTCGATGCTGTCGGTCTGATTTTTCTGATGAAGAGAGTATAAACAGCTCCCGCTGACATTAGGGAGTTAGCAGGCGCTCAGCTCCTCCACGCGGGTAAATTGGGTCCCCTCGCATCGAAGCTCTTGGTGTCAGAGGCGGTTGCTTTTATCATCTGTCTTCACACAATGACATACATCCTTATTATTCCTTATGATCTGTTCTCCAGCTTTTAATGACCCTACAGAGCTAATGAGATGTTTAGTTCCCCCACCCAAGCACAACCATATGGATGAGATGATATCAGGCAGCTCGCTGAAACCATTAAGTCTCCGGCATGCAGAATATCCAGAAAGTTCCTGTTTTCAGCATGTCGGTTTTAGTCTTCAAATGCAGAAGCGTATGGCATGCTCACATGATGTCAGCAGCATAACAGAACAAACTGTCTTCTGCAGACAAAATCCCGTCTATTTTTAACTTTAAAAAGATCTGCAGATTACTCTTCTTCCACTCGGGGTGGTTTTCCTCCCTTCCTCCCCTCCTCCCAGAGGCCCTGGCCTTGCTAACCTCACACACTAATTCTGTATCATGGTAGATGTGACGGCAGGGGATGTGAATCCACAGCAGTGTCCCAGAGCCTGTGGTGGCCTCCTCCCACAGCCCAGAAGCTCTCCTGCAGTGGACAGCTGAGATGCTCCTGCAGAGAAACCACCAGACTCTCTTTTACCTTCATGCATCAAAAAGCCAAGACATCCAGTGACACGAGCTGTCCTTCCTCAGTTGCAGGGGTGGGACACGAGTGTGGCCCCAGGAGGAAGGGGCTCAGCAGGCACAGAGCAAGAGCTGAAGGTACAGCACCAGCAGGAGCCAGCACGCAGAGTTAGACTCCTCCTGGAATCACAGAATGGTTTGGGTTGGAAGAGACCTTGAAGACCATCCAGTGCCACCCCCTGCCCTGGGCAGGGACACCTCCCCCCAGCCCAGGTTGCTCCAAGCCCCGTCCAACCTGGCCTTGAACACCTCCAGGGATGGGGCAGCCACAGCTTCTCAGGGCAACCTGCCCCAGGGGCTCACCACCCGCACAGACACGAATTTCTTCCTAATATCTCATCTCAGTCTCTCCTCTTTCAGTGTCAAACCATTCCCCTCATCCCATGGCTCCCCTCCCTGATGCAGAGTCCCTCCCCAGCTCTCCTGGAGCCCCTTTAGGCACTGGAAGGGGCTCTGAGGTCTCCCCGGAGCCTTCTCTTCTCCAGGCTGAACGCCCCCAGCTCTCTCAGCCTGTCCTCCCAGCAGGCAGGAAGACCTGCTCGCTTCTCCTTTTGGCACACAAAATGGGGAGGAACCCACACTGCAAATTCCGTCATCCCATCCCAAGGGTCTGTGGCGTCTCCTAGCAGGGATTTCACCCCGGAGTGGAGGCTGTGACTAACATACAGCCACTCCTGGAATGCGTATGGTGTCTGGGGGGATATATGTCAGGGGAGAGAGGAGTGTCACTCCATCCTGTGCTTTTCCAGTAGAGGATTGTACCGGTTGGGTTTTTAAATGCTAAAAGTGCAGCCATTCGCAGTCTTCCTTGAATGAAAGGAAGCATTGTCTATGAAACACAGGAAAAATTTCCTTTACTGTAACTTGTAGGGAGTAAAGGAAATAAAAGCAGAACAGCAGCTAGATGAAGGTCAGATGATCACATGAATCATACAGTGATGCAAGTTATCGAGTGCGCGGCTCAGTGCACCGCCCAATAAAACCAGCTGCCACCTAAATACCACTTAGCTACAAGCATTTACCCCACATGGAAGTAATTTCTCTTGCTCACAGCAGAATGGGCTGCTTTCTTTCTTTTTTTTTTTTTTTTGGTTTCTTACTATGATACTGCGAATTTAAAAATCAGGAAAAGATCTATCGGGTAGGACAACAGTGATGATATTGAGGCAGAAGCAATTTCTTTAGATCTTTAGGCATTGCAGTCCACCTAGGTGAAAGCTGAGATGCAAGCGTTGCCCAGTCTGAAATGCTGAAGAGGTGATGGAGGCTGCTGTCGGCGTATCGGCAGAGCTGTGTCTGGAAATGTATTTGCCATTTCCATTCCAAGGGGGAACACAATGAAATTCATGCAGAGACCTGCCTGGCCTGTAGGAAGCACACTGACTTCCAGAAACACCGTGACACCAGGAACAATCTTGTCAAGGAAATATTGCTTTTAATAACTGCGTATGAAATGACTACGCAACTTGAACCAGCAAACTTTGGCTTTTCTGGAAAGCTGAATGGGGCTTACTGTGTTTTGACACGTCGCAGTGCCCCGGCTCCCCTGGATGCCATTAGGAATTCCGTACCAGCGTGCTAAAAGCCATGAATGGTACCAGCGGGTAACTCAACATCGGAATTTTTCAACCTGTTTTAGTGCCTAATATTTTTCTCAGAGCTTTGGCCGGTGGGCAGATTCTTTCCACAGAAGTCTGCATTGCATTTAAACAGTTGGGTTCCGTTGCTGCCTTTACCCAAAGCAAAATTGCCTTTGCAGTAGAAGTGTTTTCTTTTACGTAAACAATTGCTGTAGCAGTTGCTGTTTTGTGAACTACTAATTGAGCCTGTCTCCAGGAGAGCATTACAAACGTGCTGCACTTTTTAAAGAAGGTACCGAGAGAAATGGAAACAGTTTGCAGGTTTGTAGTTAAGGAGACCTTGAGGTAGCAGGAACCACCTCCAGAGTTTTTTTCCAGTTGTGGTCTAAAAGAAGGATGTCCATGGTGAAGAATCTGCAACCAAATGGGCCACAAAGATGATCAGAGAAGTGGAGCACCTCTCCACAGGAGGACAGGCTGAGAGAGTTGGGGTTGTTCAGCCTGGAGAAGAGAAGGCTCTTACAGAGGGGAGACCTTACAGCAGCTTTCCAGTTGTCTGAAGAGGGCCTACAAGAAAGCTGGAGAAGGACTTTTTGCAAGGGCATGTAGTGATAGGACGAGGGGAAATGGCTTCAGACTGGAAGAGGGGAGATTGAGATGAGATATGAGGAAGAAATGTTTCCCTGTGCGGGCGGTGAGCCCCTGGGGCAGGTTGCCCCGAGAAGCTGTGGCTGCCCCATCCCTGGAGGTGTTCAAGGCCAGGTTGGACGGGGCTTGGAGCAACCTGGGCTGGGGGGAGGTGTCCCTGTCCAGGGCAGGGTGGTGGGACTAGATGATCTTTAAGATCCCTTCCAACCCAAACCAGTCTATGATTCTATGGAAACCAGCAGTAAGAGCATTACAATAAGAAACTGAGAGCGCAGAGCTCAGCAGAAGCCTGTGTCCAGGACGGAAATCACCAGCAGTTGCAAAAGCATCTCCAAGAATTGGGCTAGTAGCCGGCACTGATTGACTGTCAGGGGAGATGGGTGCCAGAGGCACCACAAATGTGCCGGTGTGGTGATGGTTGCACAGCCCATGTGCTGGGGGCCGACAGAAGGAACTGTTGGTAACAGCATGGGCAAGGAGAGGGTTACAGTCCTGTTGGCAAATGTGTTTTCCTTGCTGAGATAGCAGGACAACCACATGCTCCAGTAGTGATGCTCAGCTGCCTCCTTCGTTGACAGTCTGAACAGGAAATAGCCAACTCACAAATTAATTAGAAACGTTTAATGAGCTCTCATGCTTTGACTGTAAGTGATGAAGGCAGAGGACAGACACTGCTGATGGGAGACATTTCCTCTCAGACTGCCTGTGCTGCACACGTTCTGAAAAAGAGGGAATTCACCCCATATTTCTGAGATTGATGACTTGCCCTGGAGGAAGCCCGCGGGGCTCCTGCCGAGCTGCCCAAGACGGCCCTTCCTTGGCAGACCGAAGGGTGACCTGCCCCAGGAACCCGCGATGCCACGGGGTCAGCACGCCCGGGAAAAAACAGGCGAGGATGTGACAGTGAACTACAACATATTTGAAAAGTTGTATTTACGTTAAGGATTATTTTTCCCCCTAAAAATGGGAGTCTGAATTCACCGCTGTGAAGAGCTGCAATTGCCAGGAGCAGCGGGGCTCCTCACTGGCCCAGGACACAGCCCTCGATTTTAATGCTAAATCAGTTCAAGCCTACTCTTAAAAAGCTGTATCTGTTTCCATGGGAAGGACCTGCTTTTCACTAACCTATAATTTAAGAAATGGTTTGCAGATTTAAACTGTATTTTGAAAAATAAATTTGCCTCCAGGCTGATGGCTTTTACAGCCTGACCGGCCCCAGAACAATGTCATGTGAAATGACAGAGATCAAGACCTTTATTTAAACTGTTGGAGCTGTACAAGAAAAACAAGCCTGGAGAATAAAGCGCACGATCATTAATTATTGCGGCATAAGCAGCACAGCTGTAATTATCTTGTTCGCCGAGAATGTCTCCCGCAAATTTTATCAGTCATATTGTTAATACATGGAAACAGGAGCCCTTACTCTTTCTGCTCTTTCGGTAGTGATCAAAATTAGACAAGATTTCTAGTTACAGCTGCTATTAATAAATCTGCTCCTTGAAAATTTGGTAGTTAATTTCTTAGGATTCAGTGCACTCAATAAGCTATTGAAAAATATAATTGCTCGTGGCTGTAATTTTGAAGTAATTATAGAAGAATCGCTGAATGTAGTCTTTTCAAATGCATCGAAGTTCTCCAAAGTGAAAAGCATCTCTGGCAGGAAAAATCAAGCGCACAAACGCATTTGTACCCTCTTCCCAAAAGTCCCTGGTTATAAACGCCGTTGTCGCGTAATGACCTTTCGCTCTCCCCACGGCAGAGGCCGTAAGCACAGGGGTTTGCTTGGGAGAGGTCCCACCATCCAACATCAGCGCCCGGAGCCGGCCGAGTGACTTGCCGTGATCACTCCTGTGCGGAGCCGGCCTTTGCCTCCGTGCGCTCTCACCGCTGCTTTCTGTGCTGGCTGCGGGCCGTTTATAAACCACATCAGTGGAAACATTCTAAAAATTCATTCTATTAGCCAAGAAAACTAAAATCATAAGCCTTTAGGAAGTAAGATGCTCAGTTCTCAAGGAAATGCTCTCACCCATCTTTCTCAGCCCAACTACACACACTTTCATGAGAAACACCAGTTTCATTTTCCACGGCACTCGGGGAAAACATTTGTTTTCCATTAACAGGCTGGGACAAACTCCACCTTCAGCTCTCCCGCCCAGCCCTAGCGATGCCACGAGTGACACGGATGTGTGTCCCAGAGCTGCGACTCCAGCCCATCCTACTGGAGAAGGGAACAGCAGCGAGAACAGCCCTGCATCTCGCTTCTCGCCCTTGCTGCAACGCAGCAGAGCCACGACGGTACATCACGGCGGCATCCCGCACCCCCTCAGTGGTTTTCCTTAAGAAAAAAGCTGAGTCTGTCCCACCAGCAGCACTAAGATTCACGCTAAGGAGTTAACGAAGGAGAAAAAGCAAGTTCCAGATTAAACAGACGCTCTGGTTATGGTGGTTAGAAACTGAACAACGGAGCAGCCAAAGGCACGGCGGTCGGAGAAAGTTCCCCTCTCCCAGCGGCTTAGAAAGCGCAGGATAGATGAAATCTTGAAACAAAAAAATACTAGCATTGAACAATGTCTTTACGGGCTAAAAGCCGTTGGGCCCAGGGATGGCCCCGGGCTCCCCGGGGCACGCAAGCTACAACCCGCCCTGCAGGGAGCGGCGCCCTCCTGTTCCCACCGGGTTCTGATCTTGTAACGGGAAAAAGATGAGCCAGGACAGGACGTGTCCCTCCTGCCACCCCCACCCTGAGACAAGAAAAGTTGAAGACTTTTCTTGGTCTGGAACTTCGTCTCTGAGAAGACACTACAGAAGCTACAGAAAACCTGTTCCCGGAGGAGCCGGGTTGCAGGAGCTGAAGGATAACAGCGGCACACGGAGCAGGAGGGCAGTTGTGGGGTGAGGGGCAGATCCCCCAGCCCCCCCCCAGCCCCAGGCTGGAGGCTCCTGTCCCTGCCCAGGGCCCGGAGGAGATGGGGACAAGGCAGAGCAGCTGTGTCACAAGGAACAGGCATCTCCTTATCTCCCGTGCTGCTTTTGCAATCTGGGACCAACCTATGGCTCAAATACTTCCGTCGGGATGCTGTCGTAAGGACCCGCCGCCTGGTGCAGGATGCCTCATCGATGCCGAGTGGCAGCGGAGCTCCGCCGCGGTGCCCAGCTCTGCCCAGGGGCCACTCGGTGGTGGTGTCGCCCCGCTGCAGGGCTCCGGCACGGGGCGTTGGTGGAAATCTGGCCTTGGAACCCGCCAGTGTCTGCGGCAGGACCGGAGCGCCCGAGCCCTGGTGGGAGCGAGCCGGGCTGGCCCCGCAAACCACCAGGGGCGCTGGGCACGGCTCAGACCCGCGGGGGCTTTGAGCAACAGGCACCGGGCAGGGGCTGCGACCACGCGCTGGCGTTGGGCTGACGTGTGCCAACGTCACGGCTCGGGGAAGGAGCCCGTGTCGCTGTGCTGTGGCTCTGAGCTCGTTGAGGAGATACGATCTTGTGGCGGAGGGGATCATGCAGGGCCCCCACCTCCGCCAGCAGCGCTGAGCGGGTGCCTCACCGCAGAACGCTTGTGATGTTCTTCAAGGAGCCTTTCCTTCAGCAGTAGTCTCAAACCACAGGACCAGCTACTCACTGTCACCCGCCTGCCTTCTGCGCCTTTTCTCCCGTGCAGTAATTACCGGTGATCAGCACCAAGAACTCTCCGTGTCCCGCTGTGGCTGTTCTCAGGAGCTCCGATGTCACTCCCACCCTTGGAGCAGATGTCTTCAGCTCCAGCTGGGAACAAACAGCTGGAACAGGCAGAGGTTTAGAAATCAAATTCTGCCGCTGTACAAATATTTTCGGTAATGAAAATAAACAAAGACATGGGAGTAACACACTTCCTCCTGCTACTATGCTCTCTAGGAGGAGACGGGCTGTAAGGGAGCAGAGGGGCCCACACAAGGCCCAAACAGGTGACAACTCACATGAAGCTCTTCATTTCCAGAGGCCACATAAGGTGTGCGGACGCCAGCAGGTGTTGCTGAGGCAGAGAACGCTGCCCCGCAGTGCTCCCTCGGGGAGAGGAGAGCCGCAGCACCTCTCCGACACACGGCCCCTCACGCCGGCTGCTCAGCCGATTCCCGTGGGCATCCGCGGCTCCCTGGGAAGCTCCGTGTCTGCTCTTCCTGTGCCGGAGGGAGCAGGACCTCACACTGCTCTACTTCGGTGCTGAGCGAGCTGCGCGTCCTGCAGTGGCGCTGACAGAGCTGGCATGCTGCAGCTGAGAGCTTGAGGAAATATATTTAAAATATGAGAAGCTCCCCGTGAGCCGGCGATGTGCGCTGGCAGCCCAGCGAGCCCCCCGCACCCCGGGCTGCATCCCCAGCAGCGTGGCCAGCAGGGCGAGGGGGGACTGTGCCCCTCTGCTGCAGAGGGGGGATTTGAACTTGGGGTTCTTCAACTGGCAAAGCTGAAAAGCGCCGATTCCAGTAACGCACCATCTCCAGCGAGCGCTGGCAGTACTTTTCAGAAATCCAAGAAGCGGTGTATTTAGGTTTGCCTGTAGCAACAGCCAAAGCAGTACTGCACGCAGCAAGCCAGGAAGGTCGCACGGTCAGTGTGCGAAGGCTGTAATGCTCCTGTAGCCCGTGAAAAGAATGAGGGGATGGCTGGAACAGAATGTGCACACTGCAGCACATCAACAGTGGTGTTATTCCGGCGCAGACACAGACTCGGAAGATGTGTGTATCTCCAGGGCACATGCTCACTGTTAACTCCGACTACGAGGCCGATATTTTTTAATGACAACTGTTTAACTCATGTTTGCAGAGGGAGAAGAAAGCGACAGGGGTTCGGCGGTGAGCTGTTTAGGAGCTTGGTGCCTTTGTGCAGCCAACAGCAGAACAGCGAGCTGCTTCCCACCGTGGCACTCCGGACCTCGTCCTGTGGTTACTCCGCACTGAGCCGCGCAGAAAATAATCGCCTCCTCTTCTGCAGCCCCCCTGGTCATCACAAGCCGGGGACGAAAGACACTGTGGCACTCGCATGCCTGTGGCCGGCTTCCCTGCCTTTGCCTTGGCCAAAGTCAATTAGTTTTCCCCTCTGTTTCAGGAAAATTAAGGGAATTACAGAAAAGGAGTAAGAGTACGTTAAAAATCCTGGCGAGCACGTGCTGTATCCCAGTCTGGGAAATACATTCTGGGCGTTAACATCAGAGTTTTCTGGATGCTGCAGTGATTATATTGCTGAATTTACTGCTACCAGAATCGCTTGCCAACCACCCACGCAGCCACATGATCACCAGCTCACCTCGCGCATCCCCTGTCAGGAGGACACCTCATGACCGTCTGCTCTGGTAACACAAAATGCTCTGTCCTCCCTTAGGTGGAAAAGCCCTGCGGGAGCTCTGACAGTCCGTGTGCAGCAGCGGTGCGGCACCAGTGTCTCTCTGCCCCGTCCGCAGCACCCGCTGAGGCTGCGCATCTCCTGCTGCGGGTTCTGCCGGCGCCGGGACTCGGTGCTGCCCGCTCCACCCCTCCAAGGCTGCCTTTTGAACCCATCCTGGCGCAGGAACACCAGGCCAAGCAATAAACCCCTATGTTATAATTATTAAAAGGCAATCGATTCTCTATCGATTGTTTTTACATCATTGCCCCGACACGGAGCATTGAGCTGTTTGACATCAGGCTACTCGGGACGGGAACTGAGAAGGCGCAGTCTGAGCAATCCATCCATTCCCGGCTGTAGGAGCGGCTCACGGTGGTGTCACTGCACCAGTTTAAACACCCACAAGTCTGCCGCTACGGCTTTCATTCCTCCTAGAGATGGAAAAAAAAAATACCCGGGTACCAGGTATCTTTTTACAGGAGGGGACTTGGCAGGTGCAAGCGGAAATCCTAGAAAGCTCCGGTCGGTCGGAGCCGTCTCGCTGCACTGCCCACAGCGGCACCGAGTCTCCTGCCCGGCACCGGCACTGGTGCCCCGGCACCAGTACAGACGGGCTGGAGCACCCTCCCATCTTACCATTGCTTTTTTTTGGGCCAACGACATTCACAAGCAATGGGACAGCAAGTTCAAACACAAATTCCCTTTTGAAATTACCAATTCCTTAAGAGAGCTCAATGAAATGGCTGCAGCTCCTCTGACGACTGGGAAGCGTGTCCCAAAAGGGAGGGGTGACAGGAGACGGACAGACATCAGCCTTGAGATGGTGATAGTTTATACGCTCAGCAACACTCTTGTACTACAAGTATAAGAAATGGACACAAAAACGTACCAGAAGTAAATTGACATACTGTATTTATTGCACAAATTTCCCCTAAAATTGGGAATGGTTATTATAATACAAGTGCACATCTTGGGAAATATATACAAAACCAGAAGAGATAACAAGTATGTACATTTTACCCAGCATTTTACAAGTACCACCATCTAAATAATTTAGAGAAAGCAAAAAAAAAATTGTCATAAAACATCTATAACAACTAATAGGGAAAACATACGCAAGGTGTAAAATCCTCTCTTTTAAATATTTTTTGTTCTTAGCAGCCCAGTGTTTGCCAATTGCAACAGAAACAGATCTGCCAATCTGTGTGCCTAGTACACTTAGTTTTCAGCCGGAAAATTAAGACATGTTAATGGAGACTGGTAATAGTGGAGAAAAGAAATCAAACATTAGTTTTCCATACACATAAAACAATCGCGATACACTTTTTAAAAGTCGATGCTATAGTCCTGTAAAAGATCCCTTTTTGCATTATTTAACAAATAGACATACGTACCACATTGTTCATGTACCCTAAAAGTTAACTTACAGAATAACTTCCCATCACAGGAGGGTTTTGGTTGCGTTTTGACCACAACACTGCTGGAGAGGGTGACACCGTGCCGGGAGCCACCGCTGGGCCCCGGGGGCTCTGCAGGGACCGGCACCGGTGGGCAGATGACGGGAAGCCGCAACTGCAGCCGCTTCATCTGGGACTGACTGAACACCTCATTACAACGGCGTTAAGGGGTCGGGTCAGGCAGAAGACAGCAGAGAAGGATGCCACCACACCACCACCTTTTTCTCCTTCTCAACACTCATTTCAAGCTGTGCAAGGGCCGTTCTTGAGAGTCAAATCCTTTCCAAAGCAATACCCACAATTCGCCCAATAATGGTTACATGGAGAAGAACATACTGTTTTCCTGTGAATACGCATTATAAGCACAACCGTGGAGGTGCCAGGATTACGGCGCGGCGCTGCCCGGCTCTCTGGGCACGTGCTACGGATGCCGCCGTGTGAGAAGCCTCGCCGAGGGCAGGGCAGGACCTCATCCCGGGCCTCCTCTGCCTGCGCCACCAGCGTCAGGTTACAACTGCAAACCTACGTACACCGGTCAGAATCGTAACCATTGGCTATATAACGTATCATAGCAAAGAGTTAAAAATTCGTATTCTGAGCTCAATCCTATATTTCATTAAAAATGTGTTTACACAACTGGGCCCCTACGTTTTGTGCTCGTTCCAAAAGCCAGATGTAACGTAATTTTGTGGTGAAGGAAGGACATTTGAAGAATAGGGGAGAAACATATCCTTAGATCACATATTAAACACAAGTTTCTTCCCTGCAGCCGTCAGCGTTAGATTTTATATACAAAAGAGTTCAACACTGCCTACGTTAATGTCTGGTTTACTTACTAAAGTAGACTCAGTCCTGCGTGGAAAGGGGTGTGGGTTTGCCATGTAGATCTTCCCTGGAACAGAGTCTTACAGATTTGAAATATTACTGAAAAAACACTCTGGGTGAAATCCTGGCCCCAGCGAAGGAAGGGAGGAGAGTTGTGTCGCTGACAGCGGTGGGGCAGGGATCTCTCCTATTGTTTTCAAGTTTATCAAATGGTTAAAATAGATTTGTATTTAAAATAACTCGGCAAACAACAATAGCAGGCGTGCTGTACTATTGAAAAGATGATTACAGAACGACGTATTTATAGAACTGTTTATAGAGTTCAGCGACCGAGTTAACACGTATCTCCTACTTCTGTGGATAATCCATGAATTTCAATATACTAAACGTAATTGATGAAAACAGAACCTAAAAATCAGCAACATGAATTGGCTGCTAGGACAAATCCGCAACGAAAAGCCTCTAATGAAGTGTCCAGTTAAACTGAGGTAGTAGAGCCTTTGAAAACATAATCCACCTACCACTGCGTATTTACATTGCTTACACCAGATTGGGTCCATCAGCTATTCCTACAACTATTGTATATACAATGACAAACCAGTGATGGCTGAGTAAAGGAGAAATGCTGAGAATAAAATAAACAACATTTCCTGCTGGTAATTACACAAGTGAGTAGAAAAGGGACGAGAGTCATCTGCATCAAGGGTATATTTGTCAAAAAATAATTTTGATATTACTATACTATGGTGTAATCAATGGTCATTTTCTTGTAGAATGGTTTTAAAAAATATATCAATTAGTTACCTGAGCAATTAAGGGTAATAGTCTATTCATTTTCCCCCCAATGCTTTGGTACAATTATTTCTACTTCATTATTTCAATAGCTGACTGACTGCTGTAAAAAGAATAGGACGTTGCAAGAACATTATAGACCATACAAAAGTCAGAGGTAATAGTCATGTCATTCTGGGGACCCCACGGGGAAATTTCAGCCAACGTTCTCTTGAGATTATTTTTTTTCCCCTTAACATTGTGATTACATTGTGGAAGAAAAGCATCACTTAGTATAAAGCAACATTTAAACATTATAAACATTTAATACTGGTTACAACATCCGGCCAAGAGAGAATCTCCATCGCTCGTTTGTCTGTTGGCCTCTTCCTCCCTCCTCCCTGTCCCCCCCGACACCCCCCGCTGTTCCCCCTCCCCAGCAAAAAGATCATAAATAAACTTGGGAGCTAAGTGTCATTAATAAGCTTTTTACAAAACAAACCAACCCCCCCCAACCCCTGTTCTTCCTCTGGGAAGTATCCAGAATTTGACTGTGACGTGAAAAAGTAGAAGTTGTTTACAAGTCATCGCAGCTTGAGAATTACAGATCTTAACGAGATCCTAATCAGTAGAAGCCAGTCTGAAGACAGCTGCTGCACTCTCTTGTTAAGTTTATAACTGGCGATAGCATCATCTATTTCTCAAAGCAGTTCTTCCGTGCATTTCCCAATATAAATTACAGTTAGCCACTGTGGCACAAACTGATAAAAAATGCAGATCTTCAGCTTTTGCTAAAATCTTTGCTTTTCTGTGGTTGAAATCTCGGGCTCACTCATTTTTCTTTTTCTTTATCCTTTTTTATAAATGACCAAGTGGGAGAGGAAAAGTCTCCAACTGTTTGCATAACGTGCAGTTCATATATGGAGGTGCTGCAGCTCAACGAGCAGTTTGTTTTAATTGCTTCAAAGAGAAAGAAGCCAGAACAAGTTGTCTTCCACGTTGTTTCCAGAGGGGGAAAAAAGTCAGCGCCTACGGCCTCTGGCATTTTAAAGTAGTATCTGGGCAACATAGGGAGAGTGAGTGCTTGCTACAGCTGCCAGTAAAGGGAGGTCGCTGGATTCGATCCTAAAAGGAAGCAGAAGAGTCACATTTAATCTAACCCGAAACGCAGCCGGGCCGAACACGTGCGTTAGTGACCACATTGCCTGCTCGAGCCCCAGTGTTTGTGCCGGGGCTGCGAGCGTACACGGCTCTGAGCGGTGGGACATTCTTCAAGTCAAAGCGAAGCCAACTGCGCTTCTCTCCTAACGCAGCGCTGCCGGCTGGGTTACACGCTGCAGCCACCAGATTGTTTCTAACATCCCCTCCAGACGCGTCTGCTCGCGCTGATGAGCGACAGCTCTGCGCTGTCAGCGCTGCCCCAGCGCCCACCTGCCTGTTCGGGGTTTTTTCACAAGGCCGACAAACTGGTGAGAAAGCAGATGGGAGGGAGGAAAACCAGCAGATTCCTTCCTACCCTCAAAGTAAAGGGAGCAGTAGTGGGGGACAAAGTGCAGGAGCACAGGACTAGGCTAAAGGACTCCGGCAGCTCCCAGGGAATCCCCGGCACCGTGCTGCAGCTGCTCCCCCATCCCCAGGCTCCACACGTGCTCCGTGTGCCTTCCCGCTCTCCCTGTACTCCTCTGAACACAACGATATTCACAGCCTTCCTTTATTTATTTATAAATACCCTTTATAGAGCTTCTCTGCCTGCGCCCCACACCCACAGAGAGGTAGGAATCAGGTGCCCCACATTGTTCAGTGATGAGTGACCAACTAAGGAAGGAGCCTGATAAGCTCCGGAGTGCTGAGCCCGTCTTCCTGCCCGGAGGGAAGAGAGAGAGGTTTGGGCGTCCTGGGGATCAAGCAATGGCTAAGGAGAAGCCTGCGGCCATGGGTGATTTATGCCACACCACGGTTCCAGTCCCATTCAGGAATCCATCTCGCTGCGCTTAGAACAAGCGCGGGCAGAGGATTTGGCAGAGCAAACCCAGGGCAGCGCTGCTCGGAGGAAGTTTGTGACCGTACCCCAGCACCACGCCCAGCTCCTTGACGTGAACTCTCATCTGGCCCTTCAGATACTCGGACAGCATCTTGCTTTTGAAATAGAGCTCCTGCAGCCGATCTTCCAGGTGCATAACACACTAGAAAGCAAAGGGAGTTGTGTCAGGGAGAAGACGGTGCTGTATCAAAACCGCGCTCAGCCTCAAAGCATAACAGCACAGACCCCACACATCTACTGCCTTTTCCGCGGCCGTGCCTAGGTGCATAATTAGTAAGATACTGGCAAATTTTTCTTCACTGGCAAGACTCTCACTTTTGAGCAGAAGCCTTTGGTTGCATGTTAAATCGGAATTAGTATGACAGCTGTCTTTATTAGAGAGCAGTGTTTAAATGGACAGCTCAAAAAGCTACATGAGGGGATGCCCTGGCTACAGATAAACCAACTAGGCAGAATTTTTCACCCTCTTTAACCTACAAAGTGAAAGGATGCTCTAAAAACCATCACCCTCTCCATTATCAGTCATACTTACAAAGTTTGGAGATAAATTATGCTTGTAAAGCTGAAGAGTGGAATGAAGCAGGTTGGAGACAAGACTTGAGACTAACACTTCCTTTCCGAGCTTATTATCAATCATTCGTCTCTGGCTACTGGCCACTTGCACCGTCCATTTGTCCGTGTCTGCAATAATGCAGACAGCTTCTGCGATCGGTTCGTCCAAAACGGGATGCTAGAAAGAAAAAATGAATAGCCGAACCCTGAGAATGACAAACGACAACGGTCTTTTCACAAAACCTCGTCATCCCGGATAGCAGGGGTAGCGTCCCAGACACTGCTTCGTCTAAAATAGAGTAACATGTGCTAAGAATTGCATTCCATCTATTAAAAACAGAGCTTTATTGTAAGCAAGAGACAGTCTTAGAAGGATAGTTGCTTCTTTTCTTTCATTTTCTTCTAGACTTGAAAATGTGTCCCCGGTTGACAACTATATCTTCTGATATTTGATATAAAGAGTTCTGACATATCTAAAATATATTTTAAACTCCTAAAACTGAAAGTACCAAACCCCCAACTTGCTGTTCACCATGACCGCGTGTTAATCAGGTCAATTTTATTCCCAGTTGTCACTGGTTTCCCTTTCTGGGAGGGCCAGCAGAGGGAGTCAGGAACCAAGCCTGAGCCCAGCTCCTCCATTCCTTCCAAGCAGCGTTCCACCCCCTGTCTAAAGCCGTGGAGGTTTCAACCAGGGAGTATTTGGAACCCTTCTCCAAGACATTTTCTGGACCGGACTGTCAGGAAGCACCTCTTTCCAGAGTCCCACAGGGACTTCACACGGGGCTAGGATGCAGTTAGTATTTTACTTGAAGATATCCATATAACATCTTGCTCACTCCTTTCGTATCCTCTCAATCTTTGATTTCTGCAACTGAAGTTTAAGTCTGCTGATGGACGTGGACCTCTATTAGGTTATATTGCAGATACATCTGCTTCACAGCAGCAGCTACCTCACACTGCTGCCTCTGCTGCCTGAAGTTCAATTACACTTCAGAAATGGCTTAAACATTTGGCTTAAAACACAGTGGCTTAAACCAGCGCCGAGAACAGCCGTGCAGGGCGCGGAACTCCCCCCGGCAGGGTAGGGCACAAGGAAAGGGGACAATAATGCGGGGAACGGCCGCAGGAAAAGTAGCCGTGCCATCTGTGTAAGGTGCGACGCACATTGTTAACTCGAGAGGTGTGGACGAAGGGGGCATTTCGGAGGCTCCCAGGGGAGCGCTCAGAGAAGCAGACTGCCTGCTAGCAGTCTGTGCGCGTCCATTTCCCCATTCCCTTGGGAATAAACTAGAGGGGAGCAGAATCACGCTTTTCATTGACAGTCTGCCTTCCAATTCCCTCCTGGTGACTATAAAAAGGGGTAGGACATGCCTCAGTTCATCTAGGAAAAAGCTTCTGTGGAGAAGAGATGATTTCCAGCACACGTGAGAAGTGTGAGTCCCCTTGGGACAATTATCTGTATATTGCTTTCTCCTTTTCCGATGAAGCCAGCACTACCGGATGCTTTGACTACAATCCTAAAAAAGGAGTAACGTCCCCAAAATTCTGAGCATTCCTGACGGCTTCACCGCAGAGGACACGTTCTGCCCCACAAGCGGCAGCACGTTGGTTAGATGGTGCACGGGAAGAGGAGGGAGCAAAGGGAGCTTCTGCACAAGCACTGCAGTAAGACTCCGTGCCTGGGAAGAGATACACAGCGACCTCAGCGTTTGGTCTTGTTTAACATCACTCCATCCTGTGGGCATGCAACTATCAGCAGGCTGCCACGTCTGCAGGAGAGGATGATTTCTCTACGGCTTAGCACAGAGATCCATCTTCTCAAGGGCCTCTCAGCTGGCTTCAGGGGGAGTCTTAAGTTTTTGTGCTCCAGATTTACAGTGAAATAACCATGTTTTTCAGATACATTAATTGAGAGAGGAGAAAAAAATTGGTGACCTGGGACTGAAGAAACCTGAAGAGAGCTGCAACAGTAAATATTTCCACTTCCAGCAGGTTTGTACATTCAAAAACATTTGCCCTTCCCTACTGTGACAAATACATGTACCAAATATAGCTTAATTACCTGCACAGCATGAGACAAATCTGACACCAAACAGTGCCTCAGCTTTTCATCACTTCCTATTCCTTGCAAAACAAAGTCAGGGACGTAAGATGAACAGTAGCCCCCTAGCAAGGATCTTCCAAAATTGGCAATACTGGGCTGGACAGAGTTCACTTCAACCAATTTTGACCTGCAAGAAAGGCATATCAAAGAGATGTACAATAGTAAACACCAAATTCAGTTTAAAGAGGCTGCATTCTCACATTTGTCATATCTCTCCTAACTTTCATTCAAGCACTTTTTAAAAAGAAAGAGTTTAAAGTCAACTTTTGCAGTCGGACCACTGTGGAAGAAGAGGATACGAGCCAAGATCGCAAGGCACAACTGATATTTTTTTTCCAGACCACTGATCTCTCTATATTCTTTTACAACCAGCAAGCTCAAGAGACACTTTTCCAACCACCGATGCCAAGTTAGGCTACATTCCTCCAAACGCGTGACATTGAGAAGAGGCTCTATCTTTTTTAGGCTCTATTGCTGCTGAATAGTACTTACCCAGGGAAAGGAATCTCGTATTCTTCTGCCCAATCTTCTTGCTCTCCTCCATAATAGTTACCGCTTGGTCTAGTTAGATCATGACCTGTATCCTCACTTTCGCTGTCACCCAGGGCACTATCTGAACTCTCATTTCTTGGAATGTCCCAATCAATTCCCGGGGCGACTTTTTTCTCTACATTTTCTTTGTCCCCATGGGGGACGCGAATAGAGATGCTCTCTCTTTGGTCCTGCTCATTAAAGCAGTTTTTGTAGGTCTCTTGTAGAACAGAGTCCATGAATTTACAAAATTCGCTAGGTGGTTTGCTAGTCTTTGTACACAGCTTTTTAGAAAACTCTAAACTACTGTTGTGAGCAAGAAGATCCGTAGCTGCTTGCCCTGGAATATCATCAATAGTCCGGGTTTCAATTGAACTGTCATCAGTAAAATATTCATCAAACAGACTCATGCTTTCAGCGTTGTATGGATTTGGATTCCAGCTCTGATGCTCACTAGCAACTTGAGGAAAGGGTTCAGCTGTCCCACAGTCTCTATTTTGGTCCTCAACAGTTTGTTTAGCTTCACAGTTCTGATCAGCAGACACTCCTTCCTCCGTTGCTGGCGGGCTGTGATGCCTAGCAATTTGTTCCACTACTGCCTGACTTCTGAGTTCGATGTCTGAATCGGGTGACATGGAATCTCCGATGAGGAAAGTCACCTTTGTCTGAGCTTCGGCAGCGCTGCAAGGAAACGCATCGCAGAAGAGCTTATCCGGCGGCTTCTTTTCCACAGCAATACCGGGTGACCTCATTACACTGACCGCCTGGTTGCCCGATTCCAGCGAGTCTTCGTTCCTCCACACGTTTGCCGTTGGCTCCAAACCAGATTCCGTCACCACACGTTTTTCTGGTGAAGCTGAACCTGTGCACACCACAGTCTCTAGTTTTGTGTCCAGGCAGGGTCTCGGTTGCTTAACATCAACAGCATCCTCCTGGCAATCGTCAGGAACAATAGTTCTGTTCTCATCTGAAGAAGATTCCAGCTCTACCTTCGGAGTGTTTTGAGCGTCTTCTCTCTCTTGCTGTGAAACACCTTCTATGTTTTGTGCAAGTGAAATAGGGCATTTGCAATATCTACAGCTACAGTTAGAAGTTCTCATTTCTTCAGACTCCATTGGTAGCAAGTTGCCCCTGTTCTTGTGCATCGTGACAAGCACATACTCGGATTCTTCTACTTCTCCTTTCTCCAGTGTGGTAGTTATAACAGTTCCAGGCATGACAATGGCTTCATCTTCCCCATTTTCTAGAAGATGTGTCTCTTGAAGTTCAGAGCATCTGATGAAGTAAGTAAGGAAATAAAGCAATCTCTGTACCAGGTCATGCCTTTTGCCAACCACAACTGTTTTCGCTAATCTCACAGGTGATCCAATAGCCCCATACAGGTCACCTAGAATAGGAAATAAAAGACAATTATTTTGCATCTTTAAAATAAATTATTCTTCTAACAGACAATTGTTGTGACCACTTTTCAAAGGTCAGGTCTGCAACAGAAAAATACCAAAGCAGAAGAGGACAGCTATGCTAGTATTTTAGTTTCAATACAGAGAATCCCAAAGATGCTGTTGGTATCGTATGTAAGGTGACACGCTGGTCAGGGAGACATCTGATATCGCATATTAGGGAGTATTTGCACCACCTAACTTCAGTGCCTAGCTTTGGAGGCTCGTCTCCTGGGTTCCTTATATAGCCACGGGAGAGAGGAGGCATCTACTCTGAACTACCCTGGATAGTCTGGAAAGTGGGCTGAACTTTTACCCACCAAGAGAAAGCTGTAAGGAGAAACAAACCTATGCCAACAACGAGGGCAAAAAGGGACAGTGGCGGGTGCATAGCTGAGGCCAACCTTCTTCTCTTCCCTCCCTTGAGCTCTGTTATGGGTTGAATGGGTTGTTTTGACTGTATTCCAGATTCAGCTGAGGAAGCGTGTGTGCATGTGTTGTTCTGGAGGTACCAGGGCACTGCATGAATGCAGGGATGGGGGACAAGGGATCCAAGAGGCCTCAAAGGTCAACCTAACCCCAGTGGATCCCTTGAGTCCCACGAGCTCTGAAATCAAGTCTTCTTGCCAAGACCCTGGCCATTCCTGCCTGTACCAGAATAGGGCAACCTCGCAGAACTTTCTTTTCCCCTCCCTAACCAAATTCCATGACAGCTTGTGTGCAGAGCAGGACAATCTGACCAGAGAGCAGGAACCTCACCTCCTCTTCTCTACTCCGCAATTGGAAGACAGTACGGCCAGCTACTCATCCGACGAGGCTTTGAGACCTTACCCAGGGGCTTGCCTAGTCATGAAGTCCTGTACTGTGTCACTCCTTTGCCTGTTGTATTGACAGTATGTTCATTTCTTATCAAAAGATGGATTTCCTTGATTTGCTCTTTCCAGAGCCAGGCTTATTGATAGCAGCATCCCAAAAAATAAAAGTGGATTTTCTATATAAAGGGAGGACCAGAGGAGGACTGGAATCCTCCATCACCACCAGGGCAGGTGACCTTAAGAGACCTGCCACAGATGACTGAAAAGGGCTTTACTTTTTGACTGCCGTTTTATAATGCCGTAAGAAATTACAGCATATATAAAAAAAAATACAGTGACCACCTCTAAGCTTGAAATACACATTTTTGTCTTGTTTTGAATAAAAAATAATAATAATTTGGGTGGGAAGTAACAAGCATCCATAAAAACCACCACGCGCATACCCATTGATGTAAAGCTGTTGGATGGTTTAGAGGTGTTTGCCACATACCGAGCTGTGCCCACAGTGGGTTGTATGGATGGGTTTTGGCCAGCATGTCCACGCTCTGGGAGGAATGCTTTTCCAGGAAGATCCTTATAGGCGGCTGGCCATTCGGCATGACGGTAGGGACCCAGGCCAAGTGGTTAGTCAGGACTGCAGTCAGTAAAGCTGGTAAAAACCTGAAAACAAAATATTCAACATCATTTTTTTCCAGGTACACACTCAGGATGTTAAAACTGATAGCAGTTCTACAGCCCAAGGATTGCAGAAACAAGCACAAAGTCAGCAGAGATCATCCCTTCGCTGTTGGTTCTTTGGGGAGAGAACAGAGGGCTCTACCCTCCCTCTCACCCCTGCAATGCTCTTTTTTAGAACACACATTTAAAGTAAAATGAAATATTTTAAACTTGTGGCATCTCAGTTCCTCTGTTTGGCAATAATTATGAGACTTCCTATTTTGCAAGCCTTATGTTGTAAAACATCTCAAAACCAACTTTCTTTGTGCGCTGTAAGAAAACAGTGGCACTGTGTGGCCTCTGTACTCCAAGAAGGAGACCTCAAACCCTTAAGATCTGTGACTATTGATGAGAAGGAAGGCTCTTGCTACCAAACCTGTAAAATAGCTAGATGCTGTGTTCTTTCATATAACTGTGATGCAATTTAAGGGCATATGGCTGCTCCTTTTCAAAAATACACACCCCCCTCCCGAGTTCTGTAGCTCAGCCAGAAAGGCTGTGTCGTTACACTGGCAAAACAGTTTTCACTAGCTAAGCAAATAAGGCAAAAAGCCTTTCTGAACAATGTTAACTATCTGATTTATTGTAACGATAGAGCATGGTTTCTGCTCCGTGGAGGGAAGGCTTTCCTTCCCAGTCCCCCTTCCTGGGAGGAGGAGCGTGCAGAAGCGCAGCCCAAGAGCCGCTCGCACACCGACAGATGGTGCTGGCGGCCGCCGCAGCAGCTCAGGTGCCCGGGGAAGAAAGGAGTCAAACGCCACCAAGCCTCAAAATAATGCTATTTGAATAGTTTACAAGCATCAGGAACCCCTACAGTTTAAATTTAGCCCCATTTCCTCACTGGAGACAGCTAAAGGAGGAAAGGAGATTTAAAACTGGATTGAAAAGGATCTGGGGCTTGATTTTCCTCTTGCTTCCATCAGTGTAAATCTTACTATATTTAAAATAAAACAAGCAGAACAAACCCAATTTAATGACCATTTAAATGTAACCATGATGTACAGGGCTCAGAATGGCAGTGACCAAAGGGGCTAATCCCAGGAAAGCTTCCACTGCAATGGGAACTGATTTTAAGAAAATACAACTGAACCCCTCACAATTCCCTACGGTTTCTCCCATTGCACTAAGGTGGACCACGCCGACCACTAATTGTCACCCTCCCATCTCAGGGAGAGAAAAGATGACAAAGTTAGTGGCAAAGCTGGGAGATGGTGAGCAGCAGCCCCTTCCCCACCCTGCAGAGAGCAATTTCCCCGGAGCTAACAGCTGGTCTTTCACTGCCAGTCCCACTCAAACTTCACATGTTTGTGCTCGTTTTTGGACTTCAACGGAGCCAATGTTTTAAAAACTTCCCCTATTTGTGCCCTGGGGAAAGAGGATGAAGTGTTGACAAAAGAGAAAATTTATCAGATTCTCCCGAGTTTATCAAGAACATTCTCTTTCTCAATTTTTAACAAGCGCTCACGGCTTTGTCCTTAGGGCAGAAAGGTGAGTACTAATGAAGCACACAATTTCTTTAGTGGCATTTTACAGAAGTCAAGTTTAAGAGCAATTTGCGGTCAGACAGTATTACAGACATGGCTCTTACTGAATGTCTAACCTTGCTCATCATATGATAACTGATTTTGAAAGGTAGATTAATGCATTTCATGAGGTATGTTCACCCCCTTCCAGACATACACACCCATCACGCGCTTCCTATGGACATGTTTCAAATGTTTAGCCTCTACCAGGATTTAGAGGATTGTGGGGAAGCAGGCATTTAATAAGATACTTTATTTCTTTTTAAAAGAAGGTATTTATGTATGGTCTTTTGATTATTTGATTACCTGGATTTTAAAAACAGATTCAAAAATTGGTTTGAAATACAAAGGCATGAACACGCACGTAATTTAAAAACTAAAATCCACCATACTGGTTTTTAGAAGCATTCTCCATCAAGAAAGTGAATTCCTTCATGAAGCGATGGCAAAGCTGGTTCTTTTCTGGTGTCCCCGACATCATAGTAAGCCAGACAGGCTCCCCAATCCGTGGCATCGTGTAGAGATTGCAAATAGTTGTTCTAGAAAAAAAAAATTAATCCAGAAGACTAAACAAAATAACCAAAGGCAGAGAGAGATCCCTATTCAGAGAGTTTACTGTAACATTTAGTTCCAGCTGTCATTGCTATCAGAAACAAAATTTCTCTCATCAACTATTATCCAAACCATATTGTTCGCTAAATAGTGTGAATTCACCCTTCCACCTCGGAGAGTTCAGGTTCTCTGTGCATGTACCTGAACTGATCCCAGGCACAGCAACATTCACTGTCAAAAGTCAAGAGCTGCCCTGTTCCGAACAGAGAAGAAATTCACAATCTTTTGTTGTTACCGCTCTGCTTTCTCTCCATTTCATTCAAAGCATGTAAATCCTCCATAGTTCTGCTTGATTTATGACTAGAGCAAGTTTATGTGTATCTGACTTATAAATAAAAATACCTTAACTTCCTCCTTGCTTTAAAAAACTGCTGCATCTCCAGGCCAAACCCACCAAAGCGTGGATTTGTAGAGCAGGGGACTAAGTTACTTCTTTAGCTTTAAATACAGTGTACGGGAGTCAAAATTACCCCACGGTTTCAAGGACTAGGCACCTACCCTCATCGGTTTTGACTTTACAGAGGACAGTAAACGTACGATGAAAACTTTGGCTCTGCAGTAAAACACCAGATCAAACCCCCTCAGATTACTGTTAAACTTCTCAAAAAATACAAACCAAATTATAGTTTTATATTAAGTACAATGCCTACATTATGACACTGTGGGGACACGTATTTTTATCACAGTAAAAATGTAGCCTGAAAAAACCTCAGAACAACAAAGCAAATGACTGATCCATTCAGGTTTCTCATGCACAACTTTTTCTAGAAGAGATATTTTTGGTTTACAAGACAAAGATTTACATTATCCCATTATCCCTAGTACCAGCCCTGATTTACAAAGATCTTCTCTGGATATGTTGGTCTAAAAATTTATAGACACTTCCAGAAGTAAAGCCATGGCTGCGCACGTCAGGCAGGCAAACACACTCGAGCAGCGGCTGCCAGACCTTGCGTGGTTTAGTGTTTAAAGTGAAACTCCCTCGGAAGTGAGAGCAGCAGAGCAGCACACAACGGCACCGGTACGAGGGGCACTCGGGGGAGGAAGGAATCATTCCCCGGTTATTTGGCAGAGAAGAAAGCAGCTGTAACGTGACCAGACCAGAGCAGCTCCCCACAGGGCGGCAAAGGCGACCGTGCACCGTGCCGAAATCACCGGGACTGCTCAGGAAGAAAGGGGCTCAGGGGGGCGGGGGCATTTTCTGCCCTATTTTCTGTACCAGTTTTCATTAAATACAAAATCCATCCTGTGTGTTAACAATAATGAAAATCAACCCCGTCTTCCTCAAAGTTTAGATTTTCATCCACTCCACTGCCACAGGCACAATGGGAAAGGCAGCAAACGGTCAATGGGCTGGAAAGGGGGAAAGTCACGTTACCAGACCCACGGGCACCCAGAGGGCTCGCTCTTCGCTGGCTCCGTTTAGAGCAGCCTCGGAGCTGCTCTACCTTAACCCTCTGCTGCTGGTCCTCTCTCGGGAGGAAAGCACAGGCTGACCGGGGCACAACAGTCCTGCCAGGTTAGACGCGAGCGGGGCATGCAGCCGAGGGACACCGGCACCGCCGCACCGTGGGGGGGAACCGGAGGGTCTCCGGCAGTGCAGTGCGCTTGGGGCACCGGGAACTCACATCTGGGCAGTAGTGAGTTGAGACTAGAGGTGGGATTATTAAGGGAAAGCTTTCTGTTCACAGCCCATTAACTGGAGTGGATGTTAAAGAGGCCCAAAGAAAGGGAGGAACCCCAAGTCCAGCGACTTCAAAGCTGGATGAGTTTCAAAGTTCAAAACAAGTATCGAAATTTTCACCCCCCAGACACAGCTGACCTTAGAAGCTGAAGATAAACCGAACAACGTAACGTAAAATACAGCTTATTTCTCCTTCATATGCAAACTAACCCCAGCCAAACCTCTTGCAGCTCGGCTGTTTTGAAAAAAGAAACTACTTCTATACTAAAACCAACATATTAAAATATTTGTTTTCGTTGAAAAGATAGACCGAGTCTTGTGATTCGTTATTTACTATTCTGGTAACCCTGGCTGCATCTGCAACTGATAGTGTTTCCTCAGAGAGCGATCAGATTGCCCTGGCCGGCGGCCAGCAGGCATGTGACTGCGGCGCAGGGAACCCTCCATGCCAGCGCAGGCAGCAATGGCACAGAAACCAAGGGCAAGGATTAACTGCTTTCCAGCTCTGCAAACACCGAGGGAAATGCTCTCCTTCGAAAAAAAAAAAAAAAAACAAACAAAAAAAAAACCCAACCCAAAATAATAATAATAATAATAAAAAAAACCCCAGCAACAAAAAAAAAAAACCCAGCACAGCACAGGGAAGTTAACAGGATTTAAAAAATAACAACCATTAAAAATCAAATTGACTCCTCTCGGCCATCTGCAGCAAGCAGCCCCCTCCCCTCCGCTCGCCGTCCCCCATCCACATCAGCATCGCACAGTGGCATGCGAGGGAAACTTCAGTTCATGAGAGACGCTGTTCTTTTGAGGGTTCCAGTGCATTTAAAATGGTTTATATTTGGAAATGCCTCTGGGAGGCTGAACTCCAGCCTGGAGCTCACAGGCACCTCGGCACCGGCGATGGGTGCAGCAGGCGCAGGGGCTGCGGGAGCTCCGCAGGAAACACCCCGGTGTCTAACAGCGGCTTGAAACCCAACAGAGCACAGCCCGGCCAAACGAAAATGAAGGCCTGAGCAAAACCCCTCCTGTAATCCCTCCGGGGTTTGCCAGCTCTGCGGGCACAGATGGCAGCGAGTGGCACGGTGCGGCACGGCCGCGGGTCAGGCGTTGTGCTGCTCCCTGCTTCACCCTCACCCAAACACACCTGCAGACCTCCCCGGCCTTTGTCCCGGGTTGTAGTACCAGTCCCAGACGTCTTTCCCTGGTGCTGCACAAACTAAACATTGACAGACGGCTCCTGGGGGATGAGAGCATCCCTCTGCAGCACCCATCCTCCCTAAGGGAAACACTCGCGACCCTCGGCACCATGCTGCGAGAGTTGCCGTATAACAGCAAAGCTTACCGCCTCTTTAGGGGTTGTTTCAGAAAAGAAAAAACATCAGCGGTTTGTCAAACTTACTTAACATGCATTTTCTCCCTATCCTCATTCCCTCCTTCTGTAGGTGATTCTTCCTTAAAAAGGCACGAGAAAATGAAGGGGGTAATTGCTGCAGCGAGTGTGGGATCAGGGCTGCCCCGCGCAGGGAGCCCATGCGGCTCCTGCACCCGTGCTGGCACAGGGACCAGCCTGCACCGCTCAGTTCACAGCAGCATAAGCTGCTTAAAAATTACTGGCATAAAATAGGATCAAATTTGGCTGCCAGAAAGCAGAGAGAGGTGTTTCCCTCGGCCTCGCGTTCGGTATTTCCTTGCCAGTTTGCGTATGTGCCACACAGGTATTAGTCAGATGCATAATCTGTATTATCAATGTGCCTCAGGGACCGGGGGAGTCGAAATGTTTATGCAAGTACAGTAGCTTATTTCATAAGTCATGCGTCTGCACAGCTGACATCTGAAGAGAGTTTTAAGCCTCTAAGTCAAGTGTTAATAGCTAAATCCATCAGTGCTTTATAAAATTAACAATTGCTGTAAAGTGAATAACGATGCAAGGGCAGGCCTGGAGCTGGGCACCAAAGCGATGGCAAATTTATCGATAGCATCAATTTGCAGAAGCAGGCTAGGCCTTTTGGAGAAGGCAGCTTTGTTTTTCCCCAGGATGAGACAACAAGAGCAAAGGAAGGGCTCCGTTTTGCTGTCTTATTCCCCTCCTCCTCAGCCCCCAGTACCAGCAGGTAAATGCCTGGCTGACCCTGCAGGCAGCTGCCCTACAACCACAGCACCTTCCCTGCAGGGGGGGACTTTTGGGTGGCAGGAGGCTACGGTAACAACCGTCACACTCCCTGCTCCCTTCTCTGATCTGCCCGGCCGTGTGTGGCTGGTCCCCCACGCCTCAGTAATGTGAGGTTATTCTAATCACCAGAGGAGTGCACACCAGCTACACTTGAGAACCTCTGAAAGTCTGTTTTTTTTTTTAAAAAAAAAAAAAAATTCTCCTTTAAAAAAAAAAAAAAAGATGACAGACTGCAATGAGTTAAACTAGCAGAGGATTACATTTTAGAAACACAAACCCACTGAAGTCAGCACCCTTCTTCCCTCCAGCCTAATTTGCTAAGAGGGCAGGAATCAACACAAGTCTCAGGTTCACCAAAGGACTCGGGCTCCTGACTTCCCCGTGACTTCAGTGGGAAGGCAGACGCCTAAAGAGGTAATAGTGGCCTAAATGGGTTTGCTGAACCTGTGCCAAAGCATCTTTGCATTCAGCCTTCAGTATTTAAATACGTCTTTTTTTTTTACTAGACACACATTGCTTTGAAAAGCAAGTGGCTCCTGCATGTTACAGGAATGTTTTTCTCAATGGCAGCATGCAGTGCCAGCCCGAGACACCGCGGAGGCACCAGGACCGTGCCTGCCTGCGGGACCGACCCGGGCTGGGGGCACCGGCTGGTGCGTGCCTCTGAATGCACTCGCTTCAAAAAAACCCCAAACCAACCAAAAAACAGAATTGCCAAAGTCTGCTGCCCCAGGAAATTCATTTATATGAAATTAAACTGGATTTAATTTACCTCGTTACACTATTAAAGAGTAATATTTATATCACCATGGAAACCTCTGCATAAAACTGGTAGTTAGACACATGCTTCCAGTGCTGGTTGCGCAACGGCCGTGTCATGTGAATGATCGAGTCTTACAGCGGCTCAGGAGGGGAGAGCGCCAATCCTCTGATGTCCAGTGGGACATTATTGTCCTCCTCAGCCCGACAAGAGCAGCCTTCCTCGTCCCATCCCAGCTCAGCACCGCCGTGCTTCCCTCCATGGAGGAAAAAAGCTAGCAAGGGGGATTTGGCTGGTGTTTTGAGGGTTATTTTTCCACATTTGACTTGGGATACGTGCCCCTCCCCACCACTCTGGAACTGTTTAACTTGGAAGGACAAGGGAGAACAGGCAAAGTCCGCTGATCTTGAGGGGGGGATGTTTCGGGGAAAATTTTGGGA
>NW_009646744.1:1689772-1695145 GCF_000708025.1 Charadrius vociferus | reverse complement strand
ACGTCTCTGGGTGAGAGCGGGGAGGAGAGGCAGAGCAGAGCTGGGGGAAGCAGAGGAACCACTGTGGCTGCTCAGAGTTGCCGAACTCGTCTCGGGCCCCTGGGCAGGATCGGCGGCTCCCAGCAGTCACGAGCTCCCTCTGCTCCTTCTCTTGGCACTGCTTATCCCATCCACCTCTCACCGCGGGCCCACATGCTCACTCTTCCCTGCCTCCTGCCCCTACCAAACGTATCCTCTGCCCTCCCTTGAAACTGCTCGGAGGCGAGGTTCCAAAAAATTAAAAAAAATTTAAAAATATACTGTGCCTTCATCCTGCACCACCACCTAATCCATGGCATTCAGGTAGTAAGTGGAATTGTAAAAAAATGAGAGAGTCTCATGATCCTTCACTGTTCAGTAAAATAAATCCTGATGTCAGGATTTTCTTTTTACAACATCAGAGCACTGTCTTCTATAATGTCTTCAAAAAGTAGCTCTACACTGGTTGTAAAAGGAAGCACCCTGCCACTCCCATCTGAGAGGAGATGAATCACTTGAAACAGACGGATTTCATCTTAATTCCCTCCCCATGACTTAAACTACGGAAAGAAAATACAGTTAAATGCCAGGGATGTGCTTATCTGTGTTACTTTGTATATTAGCTGTTGAATAGAGACGCTCTGCAGGTACTGATAGCAAGAGATTACAGTACTGCACTTTACTGTGTGAAAAAGATAGTCCTCGTTCTTAGTAGCTGGTTATCTGAAATGCCTTTAGAGCAGAGTTTAGAGCAGGGTAGAGGTCTTGCTTTGCTCACACATCAGGAAAATATACCCTAGAGGAGGACTTCCCTAACATGGTTTTGCAATTCTTTTCCCCCTCTCAACTGGCCATAAAAGACAATTTAAGAGGTTGCTGGGAGCTTCCTTACCACCTAAAGCACAGAAAACCTTCATCATTTATGTCCCGTTCACACCAAGCCCTGATGGATACACACACTTGGCAAAATATAGAAACACAAACAGATTATAACGGCGTGCTATAGCCAATACCTTTATTATACTTATTTTTGCAGAAAGCTTTAAACATTGTAAGTTACTTAACCTGCACTAAGGTGAAGATCCTTCTAAAACATACTTGAGTGCTTTTGAAGAAACAGACACAAAAGATAGGAGACAAACTGCTCACCTGAATTCATTAAGGGCATCAACAATTCTGTTATATGCCAAACTCCGCTGACTGGCATCAGCTGATCTACGACTCATTTTCATAGCCTTGAAAACAATCATTAAACAGATAAGTAACACAGAGCTACAGAAGCACAGAAAATGGAAAACAAAGTCATGTGTTTGACTTTATCTTTCATGCAACCAGTCATGCAAATAATTTTTTTTTTTAAGTGATAAAACGATGGTACAAATGCCAACTTTTATATCTGAGGAAAGATAGGTGAGGCACATGCATTTGCAGCCTCTGCTTCTTCTGTGCTTTTCATCATACAAGGCATAAGAGGGGTCAAAGTTTTCACTGCAGTGGCAAAATAACCACCAAGTATTTCCTAGAAGAGAGATTTGAAGCAAATCTAACCGCACATTCGAAACTTCAACCTTTGAAAATTTCCTACACCTCAGAATCAGGCGGTAAAATAAAGGGAGAGAAAAAAGCTCGATATTTATTTACAGCCTGGAATAGCCTAGAGAAAGGCTCTTGCCCTGCGATCCACTAGACTCAGACACAGCTGAAACCAGGAGGCAGAGGTGGCCTTAAAAGCACCTTTCCCCCTTGGCTGATCCAGGGCTTGCGGGGAGCTTACCCTGCCTAGCGACTGCTCTCGCTTTCAGCAATCCCTGCAGCGTAGTGCAGCGTGCTCTGTCCTCACCCCGTGTTGTGCTTTTGCTAGCAATAAGAAACATCATCAAAGATGTCGTGGAGCAAAGCGCTTCTCTGGTGCGATTCCAATACCCAACAGCAAGTCGATCCCACTTTTGTAAACTAGTAACAAGAGTTAGGAATTAAACCTGACAGGGCTGGGGGGAACATACAGCAATACAAGTGCAAGAATCAAAAGGGACTGTGTTTACCTGTTCTATTGCACTCTTCAGTTTGTTCATGTGACTCTCAAAGAGAGGAAAGTGCGAGAAGAAGAACTCATTAAATTTGTTGTTTTCATCTTCATCTCTTGAGAGAGAAAAAATAACTCCAATTGCTATCTTTTTCTTCCTAACAATTCCTGGGCTGGGACCAGAGCTGTCATCTGACAAGTTAAAGCTTTCATCCATGGACCTTGAAGCATGGAAAAAATAGAAAGTTAATGTAATCCACTGCTTAAAGTTGTACGTTGGTTTCCTGTGTAATTCAATGCTTGAATATTTAACTCCAATAAACAACTTTTCTTGGCACGTGTTGTCAAATCATCACCTTTGGTAACATCCACTTTGTAATTTTTAACAAGCAACCATTAATTGATCCTGCAGTCGCAAAAGCTGGAACCAGATTCAAAGTGTTTGTTGGATTAGAATATGGTATTCTAGTTCTCTCACAAGAATTTGTGTTTTAAGTAGAATTTTAGGGCTTCTTACCCTCAAAAGTAAAGCCTACAGGTTTACATTTTGCTGAAGGCTTTCTAGTTAGTGCAAAACAACGAATGCCACGGAGAAAAGAGATACTAAAAAAGATCAGGCGTTGAAGTGCAGCCTGACTTACACCTCTGTAAATACCCCACAGAAAGCAATAGCAAGAGCAGCTGTACATATGCAAGAGCAGAATCAAGCTGACAACAGTGGGCAGCAACCAGCATTTTCATTCCCAGCTCACCATCGAGGGAAGACCCCATTCTCCAAGCTGGTAGTCTGACTGCGACGCCAACGCCGCTGGTAACTGCTAGCACAGCTTTTGTTAAACGAAGAGCCCGGAGATGGAAACGGAGTGATGAGCAGACTGCTAAGAGATGCTGCAATAATAAGAGGAATAAATAAAAATCTCTCCAGAAGAAAGAGCATTTGGAAAATAATACCAGCAACTCAACAAAGCCCCTCAAGATAAACTGGTGTCGGTTCTCAAGTGCCTTCTCTTTTGTTTATCTACGTTTCTTATCTAAAAATAACCAGTTTATAATAACATTAACAAGATACACCAGCACTACAAGGGTGGGACAGTCCTGCAGCTTTACATAATAGGAAACATACAGGCTGCACCGTGCTCATCAACCCTGAGTATCGGGAAATAAATTCCTTGTGGAAAGGAGTAACGTTAATCACATCCTTTAACAGCCTTTCCAATCCTAACCTTACGTGCCCGATATCCTGAATTCGGGGGGAGGAAAGGGGTGTTGTGGAGGCGAATTCATGTTTTAACATTACCGTCCTCCTCAATTTGTAAAAGGAGATGATGAGCACCGTTTAGAAATGCTGCAAACTCATTTCAATATTTAATTTGGCTTGCTTATTTGCAGCATGCTTTAATAAATTGCACTGCTGTTCAGATTACCTCTTTGAGGTTCCTAATGCAATACCCTTGACGCCTACAACATTTGTACGTGTACATATAGGTATGCATTAATGCTCATATATAACAAAACAGAACAATCGCATTTCAGCACAGGAAAAACTATTTGATTATGTCTAGACATCTCAGTGACAAATATTACTGAATATTTTTGGAGTCTACAGGGTTAACACATGGAACCGACATTACCGGATCTTGCTATACCGCTGTCTCTGTCCTCATTCTGCTCCCTCCCAGGCATATCCATAGGGTTGCTATGAACTGTAAAACAAGGAATACCAATTAGCAGGGGAATATACAGTTCCTTTCTTGTTTGCAGATCTCCATGTAATTAATGAAACAAAAACATGCTCATTAATTCAGATCAACAGCACTGCACAAGGCCATCACCGAGAAAGGCTGCTTAGCTGAACAAACCAAAACACTTATCTGAAAAGCTTGTATGTATTTTTCTGAAGTCCATACACCTATTTTAGTACAACCTAAAACTAGTACACTTTGTTTCTTTACGCAGATATTTTTCAATGAAATGTTACTGTACCAAAAGGACGTTGGTCACATGGGTAGTACTCAGTGTACAGACAAAAAGCCCACCAAAAACCAATATAAACACAACTTCTTTCACATACCAGCTTTCTCAGGTACTATATATGTAATTTTAAAAGGATTTTACAATGCTACCTTGGAGAAAATAAATACTTTTAAATTGTGAGCAGTGTGTTGGTTGTTCAATTAAGCTGTAAGCTGTCCAGATTCACAGTCGGCATATACACAAGATCAAAAGTGTCTCAGGCTCAACAGACTTTAAATGTGATACATTTTACAAATATGTGTGTGAAATAAAAGCTACTCAGCCATGGAAATAAGACCCAGACACTAAAAGCAAGAAACATCCATTTTGAGTGAACCTAAGTTACCTTTAGTTTTTACGGTTTGGTTGAAACAAGTCCAGATCAAAATAGCTCGACATGATTGCGAAATATTATTTCCAGAAATATTAAATATATAAGTCTTCAAAACAAAACAACACAACCAACCTGCCCCAAAGAGGACTATTAAAATGTCTGCTGTCCTCTGGGGATTTAAAGCATGTATCCAAAAAGGTAAAAGCGTAGACATCACTGTCCATTTTGTATTTAGAAAAAAAATAAAAATCTTATTTCCAGGGCTAAACTACAAATCCACAGTTTTGTCACACCAGCTAGACTAGCCACACCGCACAGCACACAGCACACTGCAAACCTGCAAAGAAAGAGGCGCTCCGGATCAGGCGGAGCGGACCTTGCTCTGAGAATGCCCGCCTAGGGCTGCAAAGCTGTGAAAGACCTACATGGCAAAACGTAAAATACACATGAAAGAATGAGGTTAGTAAAGCAGAACAGTCTGTAGGGAGGGGGCCAGGGCAGGGAGAAGATATAAGCGAACATAAATGCAGACTACCGTATGCAGGAGAACAGCTCTTAACGCTTAACAAGAACGTTGATTCAAGGATATGGCTTACAGTTGAACTATATAGTATTTATAGAATGAAAATAATAGACCCAGCTTTACACTGCCTCCCATACAAGGAAGGGGTTTCTCTCCAAGGCCTTTTAATTTTTCTTAGTTGAGAAATGATTAATTTATGCAGGCTCAAAGCCTAACTTGATCACAAACAGGAGATTCATCGTGGAGTACAATGTTTGTTTTAACATCCACACTGGTGGGGTGGCCGAGGGACACTGTCGCTGAAGACGACGGGGAGAAAGGGGGAAAAGGCAGGCAGAAATCCATCTTAGCAGAACCGACAGAAAATTATAGGCTAAAGTACCTCTTCTGAGGACAGTCAGTACACCAGTTTAGTGAAACAATCATATAGAAAATAAATGTTAGCAGTCTTATTAGCCCATT
>NW_009646744.1:1665850-1689729 GCF_000708025.1 Charadrius vociferus | reverse complement strand
CTGCACACAGAGCCAGGAAAAATGCATGGGTAGTTTTAATGAGTTAATTGCCAGTCCCTCTCCTGAATTTGAAGCTACTCCTCACTCAGAGCTTTCTGATTATGCAAAACATGAAGGCTGCACCTCAACAAAGCTCCCTTCCATTCTCGTAGGTCTTCACTCATTAAAGCAAAGGACATGACCAGCGCTGCTTTCTTTTTTTTTTTTTAAATCAGCATATCTAAAAGAAGCAGCTTGTAAATAGTTCCCAACCAAAACACATAGGCCCTTCTCCTGTCACAGCCCGGCGAGAGCCAGTGAGTCAGGAGCAGTCTTTGCTATTGAACACAGTTGTGAGAAACGCTGCAGTTACAGATTAACTTCTTTACCTACTTTACCCATGGTTCCCCCGGCGCTGAAACGGGAACTGTAAACAAACACTGTCAAACCGACTGAAAACTTGTGCAGCTCAATAACAAAGAAAGTTTCAGCATCCTCTTCTAGCAGGCAGTCTTCTCACTTCTTGTTGCACGCCCTTGCACAGAGGTGCCTACACCTCCTGGCCAGCTCTGGGGGCAGTCACCCTTTCCGCTCGGTGGCAAAAGTCACCCTCACCGCAGAGCCAGACACAGATGAACGTGTGGCTGAACATGTGGCACTGGCTACACCTAAATCATATTGAGTCCCCACCTAATAGTCGCATTATCTGAATTTGAACTTGCAGTTTAGACCACACTGGTGATACAACAAACTTTTGCCGAGTGCAAACCACAGCAAAACCCTAGAAGTAGATGAAGTGAGTTCCTCTCTGTTAGATCAGGCACCTCATTCAGTCGTACACTGTGAAAAATCACAATTGAAGTCTGAAAGGAACACTGAATATTAAGAAAAATGCATCTTTTTAACTTCCCTGACTTAGTAAATTCAGGAAGCATTTAATAGATAATAGTTCTTATGGTTTTAATTGGCTTCCCTTATAAATGGACTACTGGGAATGATTTTAATGAAGCGTACAGCTTTTGAGCCTGAAAAGCATTTAAGCCCATGCTTAGGTGTAGTCTTCTCCAAGCCAGCATGAACGAGAGAAGAAAACACACCCAACAAGAATTAGGACCACGTCAAATCCAGAAACCCAGGTAGAGTATCAAAGTCATCAAATTCACTCCTTACTTCCAACCCTAAAAAGTGTATTTTACATACAGCAATATTCTGGAAAGCAAACATAAAAAGAAGCCCTTTATTCCACCTACTACAACAGACATTTGCTTGGAAAGTCAACGATCTATACCAAGGGAAAGGGAGGACATGGTGAAGAGCTCATCAGGCTGCCACACGGGACAACCAAGCACTGAAGTACAGTATCTTTACTATCAGCTCTACTGTCCCCAAGGGGAAAAGCCAAGACCTTCCCCTCATTCTGCTATCTGATGTTCAGGGAGCCGTCACCCACAGCACTTCCACAAAGGCTGAGAACCAAAGATGCCAGATGGTTTTTCAAGACCCCGTAGCTTCCACCATCAGGCAAAGAGAGAAGGAGGAGAGAACAAAAGGATATTCTGTCTAATCTGATCAAAACCGCCTCCACAACTGTGCAAGGTTAACTTAGACTAGTACGAAACACACGGCCACACGTGCTCAGGTGGCCAGAGTACAGAACAGAATGAAAATTATTAACGAAAATAAAACCGGGGAACTGAGCCAGGCAGAATCAATCCTGCCTGATTGGAGATATGCTGCTTAGAAGGTTCTACAGACTGTTATTTTCCAACATTTTCTGAGTTTGAACTTAAGTGTATCTAAATATTTCTATTATGTATTTTTTATACACATATACAGCTGTATATATTGAACCACTGCTAATTCCTTGAACTGTTTGACTTATTCTTCTCCAAACCCCACCGACATTAATTTTATGTTATGTCTTTAGCTTGCCTTTTTAAAAAAAAAAAAAAATGATTCTATTTAGAAGAGTTTCATACTCTAGATTCTATGATTACTCAGTCAAAGAGACCAGGAAATAAAATCTGTTTGTCCTTACCTATATTCCCAAGAAGTCCATTCATAATTGTACTGTGGTCAGGCTTTAATGTATTGCTGTCTTGATTAATGAACTCAAGACTGTCCTGCAACCTGTAACAAACATAAACATACAATAAAACCAGTGATTTGCATTTCAGTAGTGTTATTTCATAATAGCTCAAACGGACAGGATAAGACTGCAGACTTCCACTAGAAAAAGCTTTCATAGCCTAAGCCACATCCTCAGGTGGGTCAATTAATACACAGAAAACTAAACGTGGAACCCTCTGAAGCCAGATGTTTTTGTAACACCTTTTTCTTCGTCTAGGACTGAATTCCCCAACTCCAGTGTTTTGTCCTCATTCCT
Organism: Charadrius vociferus; assembly: GCF_000708025.1. Taxonomy (NCBI): domain Eukaryota; kingdom Metazoa; phylum Chordata; class Aves; order Charadriiformes; family Charadriidae; genus Charadrius; species Charadrius vociferus. Next base: position 1,687,364 of record NW_009646744.1, on the reverse strand, counting down.
TCTCCTTCGATGGTTGCAGGTACTTTTGTACCTTAAAATATCAAGCTTCACCATATCAGCATTAAAGGAATGGTTCATTCATTTGCCTAAGGCAAACTGAGGTGAAGACACCCACGAGGGAAAGGTGAGGACTCTAGTGACAGGATGTAACAGATCAGAGAACAAGAAGTTATTTTTCTAGAGAATCTGGAAGGTCCAAAAAAAGTCCTGTGGTCTTCACGCTCATCTGCTTATGTGCAACAGGTACAATTTGTAATGGACTCACGTATTGAGACTTCCGTAGATGCTGCTTCCAGTGCGAGCTGTGAAGACTTTGCTGAGCATGAGCTGAGGAGGTGAGCTAGAGGACAAAAAGGAAGATGTCACTCAGAAATACAGTGCCAAGACAAGCTTTGCTTTCCATTTCACAACCCTCCAGATTTTATAGACCTAATCACGACATAACAGCCCTTGGTGTCAAAAGTGACATCAGACCAACTTTAAAGCCAACCCAGAAATTCCTTCTACTCTGCACTTGTGGCATTCAATTCATTACATATTAGCACTAAGGAGTAAGTCTTCTAAAAAGACCAGCAGTAAAAAATTAATCTTACCGGATCTGATGAATTTTCAATGTGGAGCCCTTGTAGCTCATGGCCACAGAGCCAAACATCATCTCTCCAAGCATGTTAGCATCTGAGGAGCACCGAGAACCCTGCAAAAAACCCCACCAATATTTGTTTTTAAGCCTTTTATAAGCACACTTCTATTAAGGCAGCATACAACTAAGGAAGACATTCTGTATTGAAAAGATAAACATGCAAAGTATCTTGCTATAACACTGCTGAACACGCTAAGTTGCGCAGTTCAGTAAAGATAACGCTAGCATAGAAAGTGGTCTTCACATTGGCTGTGAGCTAAACCGCTAAAATCATCCAACAAACCTAACTCATCTACAGAGGGTGAGGGGAAGCAGATTCAAATGACGCTGAGTCAGGGGACTAAAAAGTTTTAAGAGTGTGATAACACACTTTGCTGAACCAGTGCATTCTTGACAAAGACTGATTCATAACTTATCTATAGATGGTATTTTATATTTGATGCCTCTTTCCCTTCTGCTCCTGTGATGGTACCAGCAAAGAGCTGTAGCATCACGATGCCAGTTTTAGGTTGTGCAATTCCTGCTTCTCAGTTGGTGAGAGCTTGCTGTAAGGCATACCAGCTAAATACAAAGGAGGAACGTCCCTATGCTGCATCACAGGGTAGATCACATCCTGCAAACAAAAACCTAAAATTAAAAAGTTACGCCGGGCAATCAACTGGAGACGACTGCTCAGCTGACAGTCATCTTATTTGTATACTTTCAATGACTGAGATTACTGTCCCTTTATCCAAGGCTGTTTCTCTCTAGGCTAGCAGAATATTAATGCTGGTTCTCCATTTGTACCTTGCCCTGAGTATTTTAAAATATCATGATCACTCACAGAGTTCATAGGTGCAGTACTTTTTTACTGTGCAAGACAGCAGTACATTTCCTTTGAAGTGCATGATAACTAATAACTCCTTCCTTGGAGTAATCCTTCCAAAAGGTCCCTAAAACCAGTCACCAAAATAACCTTGTGCTCGGAAAATGCTAAGTGCCACATCTCCATATCCCTTACCCAAGCTCTGAGCAACCAGGATCCTCACCCGGATTCCTACACAGGCTTGGAATATATCTAAATATTTTCCCCAGCGTCAGACAGTGAGCTCAGGGCGCAACCAAGGACAGGGTGTCCACACCACGGATTCCTACCAGCAGTTCGGAGTGATATGAAAATGACCGCTTGACGTTTCTGCTCATGCTAGCCCGCAGAGCAAGGGCAGGAACAAGGAAATGCTAATCAGCCAAAAGGCAACACACTTATAACACTTCTCAATTTTTAGCTCTTCTCAAGCACTCTCAATTAAGATGATGGTACTTTAACAGACATACTATTAACCTCTGAAATCTGCTATCAGTGCAAGAAAGATAGGGGGTGACTTAAAGTAGCAACCACAGTTATAAAAACGAGGATACAATTGCAAGGTTTGCTAGTGTTCATACGACGGGGCAAAATCTGATCATTGGCTGTGTCTCAGAGAAATTTCCATCCTTACCTCCCAGGATATCACACTGCCTAGGTGCTCTGTAGGCAGTACTGGAAAAACTAGACTTTAAAATCAGCCAGTATGACCCAGCAGCTCCAAGGAAACATAAGCATAGATGTTAATGGCCCTAGGAAATAATAGGTTTGCCAGCATCAGGAAACCTTGAAGTAAGAACACTGAAAATTACTACAGCCAAATGTTATGATTGTTCTTTTAAATCTGTTGCAGATCTCCAATTGAAGGACTCATTCTCAATAAATGTCAAGCCCTTGATGGCTGGTTTTGGTTTCAACTTTCTGCTGTTGTGAAAATCTAATTCTAAAGCTGAGGGAAAATACTTTATCTTAAAGTATTGATTTTCTTTGTCAAGCAACCAAATTAAAAAAAGCAAGTGAAAATCAGCTGCTTTCAAATTTAATTATAGGGGTTTCCCTTTCCTCTGAAAGACAGAGACAAGCAATGCTGAAGGCAAAGAGCATGATAAGATGCACCCATGGCTGTTTCAGCCTGGCATTTCATCTACACTTAATAACAATAATTTTACCATGCATAACAGAAGATGCATGTATTTAATGCATTTAATATGGAAACACTGCTACAGCTCAACTCTTTGGGCCTTTAATGCTGCAAAATTAAGGTCACCCAAGACCAAAGTAGAGTGCGCTCAACTGAGGAAAGGGGTTAAATATTAAAAACTCAAACAAAAAATAGTCAAGGAGCATCTGGCAAAAAGGGCACAAACTCTGGCACTGACAGCTTGGACACAAACCAATTCCCTAGGTCATATTTACGAGCTCACATAAAAACTGAACATAAAATACCCACAAGTGTTTGTTATTGCACATTAGCATATTAGAGGTAGTAAAATTTGCATGATTTGGAAATTACATTTCTGAATATATTTACCGCATTTAATATTCCACTTACTGTACATATTGTCCTATCAATAAGTCCATACGTAAATTAAAAACGCAGTACAGAAGTAAATGTCAAATGTTGTGATCAACAAATCAGAAAGACTTTCAGTCCTGACTCCACTAACAAGCAGGTAGAGAGGTAACACTAGTGTCATACCGTGCAAATAATTGTGGGAAAGGTTAGAACCATATTCAGCTTCACCTTAATGGATTCTAATCACATTTGTGAGGGATCTGGATAGGACATAATTAAAATATGGAAGCCTGGAACAAAAGCCTGTATTTCACCTTGCAATTAAAGTTGCTCATATACAGTCAAAGCGTATTTAAACAAGGAAACATAAAGAACTATTTAAAAAGTCCTATAGCATCGTATTATTTGGACTTCCATTTTATAGCTTAAAAAAACAAACAAACAAAAGAACTTATAAATACCGCAAATACACCAAGTAACTTCTGAGGTTACCAGACACAGCAGTTACAAGATAGGAAATGCCAGGCTGACTGATGTCTGGACTAACTTACTCCGGCCCTTCTGCATACATGATACAAAATTTTATGGTGCAGTAAAAACTCTTGTATTTACGGCTCTCTGCTCACTTGCTGGGGAAGCCTGGAAGGAGTCTGGGGAATGCAGTAGATTGTTTACAACAAATACGCTGTGGAAGAGAGCAACTTAAGCTGAAAGTTTCGCGCACGCTTTCTGAGCCGGTCACATAGCCACACATCGCTTCAGTTCAACTCAGTAAGACTTTGACTAAGTGATACGCATGAAGAAGTGGGGACTTAAAAGGGAAAACTTTCCACAGCTTTAAAATGCACTCTCATGCCAACCACTAACATTAATTTCCTTTAATAACGTTGACCATTGTTTGCATGCAGCCTGCCCAGTAGGACAGACAATTTCTGGATAGTGGGGGGCATCATTTTTCTTGGTCACACAATGCACGAAGGAGGTTATTTTGTGCTGGAAGGAAGCTGCTGACAGAAATGTCTCTTCCTTTCATAACCACAGCTAAATGCCCTTCCAGGAAGGGAGGAATGGAAAACAGATCTTCAGCCACCTTACTAAAGCTGTGGAAAAGAGTGTGACGAGAAAGAGAAAACAAGAATACGCAGCTCGCCAAATATAGCAAGAGCTAACGCGACAGTGGGAAAGTCAGCACTGAAAGGTTCTTCATTTATATCTACGGTAGATTAAGACATCAGTAGTACTGTACTTCAGAATAGGTTGTGGAGATAGCAGCTTCCCTCAAACACACAATTACTTCATTACAAAGAGTGGAAGAGCTTAGTTCTATTTTAGGGTGGCTTAATATAAAACACTTGTGATCCATGGAAGGAGAGATGACAGAAATATATCCGTGTCAGATGACTGTAGCTACTCTCATGGCCAAAATCTCTTATGTAAAATGTAACTCAAGTGCACCAAATCCCTTGTTATAAAGCTGAACTATCCCTACGGATAGCGCCTTTCTCTGTTATTTCCCTGGCATTTAGCAATAAAGTAAAATAAACTACCTCATCTATACAAAGGTAAGGTATTTGTGCCAAGTCTGATCGTACCGAACGTGTTATCACCCAGATCATAAGACAGAACAAATGTCCTGGAGAAATCACTGCCATTCAAGACACATCCTGAGAGAACCAGCTGGTTGCTTTTAGACTTGCTCAAACCCAAGCTACAAAATTAAACATTACTGACTCAGAACCAAAGTCTGATTTTGACTGAAAACCGCTCTCCACTGCCAGCCTCTAATTTCAAGAATTTTAAAACATTCAGGACCTCACCTGCCAGTAGTATTTGACATGGGTTATGCAAAAAAGGAAGACTGACTCACCTGGTATTTTGGGCATTGTTCTTTTGGATCAGAGAAAGAAGATGATGAGTTGATTGAACTATCCAAGGAAGAAGAGCTGTCTCCTCCAGGCTTCAGTTGGCAACATTTCCCAAAAACTCTCACCTGAGCATCGCTGCAGAGTTTCTGAAATACATACAACAACAGATGTGACATGCTAAGACCCACACCCTGAAATCACTGTTTAGCAGCATTGTACTTACAGGTGAGATATTTAACAGCTGAAAGATATACGCTCCAGGAAAGCAGCTAACAGAATATTTATTAGTGTCTCTTGCAGCCTGGCTGCATGGACGTAAGCTGAGCTGTTCTACTTCCACTTAGCCAGGAGCTAACAGGCCACTCCAACTCCATTTTCCTAAGCAGCCATTCGTCTCTAAAGCTTTACAAATTACTTTTTTAGACCCAGGATTAGGAGAAAGGATAGTACCAAAGCGCTCAAGAGAAGGATGGCAACAATAGGCTGCATCTGTCTCCATCTCGCTCCCCATGCCCACTGGGGCGGAGGTGACACTGCAGTGTGATGGGCACAGCCCTCCAGAGCAACGACACCGGCCAGATCACGACAAGGAACAGTTCATGATGTACAGGAAAACACACTAATTAGGAATAATCAAGCAAGAACACCACAGAATTCAAGAGAGATGCATGTTACAAGGACAGGTGGAAAGAAAAGATACCTAGATCTCTCCCTAGCTGTGTCTAAGTCCCCTGGTCTCTTTTAAAGAGTGGCACAGGGGTAACACGTTCCTCTTGTTTTCAGTACAAGGCAATTGTGAGGCTGAAGATGGACAAAGCTGAAAAACAGTCAGTGTTACAGAGAAACCACAAAAAGTTTCAAAAACAATGGAGAAATGGTAATTTCTGATAGAGATTCAGAGAGAAAACATAGCAAAAAAAGAAGTTAAGAGGGCTCAGATGGAGCTGGAACTGACATACAGGATGGGCAGGATCTCTGTCTGCTCTACACATGCAGTATCATCCATCACTGGCACCAGAGATGCTCCACTACTATTTTGTTCACTATTTATAAACACTTGTGATTTCCCCTGTGAATCTCAGTATCCTGAGCAGAATCGGCAGCTGCGGTAGTTAATGCTGTTTACACTAGCATTAGGCAACCCTCTTCACCTAAAGATCTCAACGTACTTTTCATATACTCACTACACTTCCACTCACGTAAGGTTGACATTATTTACATTTGCTAGTGGGCAGTGCTAGGAGACAAAAATAGTCTACACTGCTCAAAATGACACACTAACTCGGTCCTAAGACTTTCTTAATTAACATTTCCTACACAATCACCAAACCAGTAAGAGCAGGCTGGAAGCAAACCCTACTGAAAGCAACACGGTTCAAGGGACAGATGGAAATACAGAAGTGCTGTCACACTTCATCTCTGGACATCACAAGCTCCCCCTTCATTCAAAACCGTAAGTATGTCTCAATCTTTAATAGCTACCAAAAAAAAAGGAAAACGCATAAAGAAAAGTGTGAAATACCCGAGGCACAGGGTGATAACTTCATGACTCCGCTCAATAATCAGCAACAACTGGACAAAAAGGCGACTGCCCACACTGCTGTGGAGGGATTTTGATGAGGGACAGGATGGGAATCCCATGTCTCTGTCCTAAGCTGGGCAGGTTACTTTTCTTTTTTTTTTTTTTTTTTGGCTAAATCTCACCCAGAAGTAGGGACAGGTGACTTTTTTTTTTTTTTTTTGGCCCTAACTGTGGGCGAGATTTAGCAAAACAGCAGAAAATGTCAGGGATTATCGAGCTCCACGCAGCAGTCTGCACTGCTGCTCCCGTTAGAGAGCTGCTGCCGCAGAACGCCTTAAGGAAAAATGTGCAGACAAATCAGTAATTCTGTGGCAGAGGGGAAGGAAGCCTTCGCTAGCTGCTGAGTCCTGCGCTTTACTGACATATACAGCCTCCCATAGTAGTATCCTCTCATTACAACATCGCGGCGAGTACGTTGAATTCATGCAATATGTAGATTTGCTAATTGCTAGTATCTGCGGCTTGAGCACAGTACACAATGGCTGGAACACGTGAATGATCATCATATGACTTCAGTAGGAACTCGTGAACTAGAATTGCATTTTATCTCTGACACAAACAACAATGTCCTAGGCTAGGCAAGCATCATGTGATAAAACCACATAAAATCCACAGGGTTACAGAAGCTTTTGCAGGCGAACCACATTTCAGCTTGCATTTTCCATCAGATGTTGAAAGTTCCTTCTAAAAAGTTACAACTATAACTAAGCTTCCTCGAGACCGTAAAGCCAGTAAAGGCATTTCTACAGGTGAAAAAAATTTTTGTGCCTTAAAAAAAACAGGTTAAGTTTGCAAATTACTCACTTTTAAATAATTTCTTCTCACTATGACTGCATTTTTCTGCACAGCAGCGTTCCCCAGACCCATTGGGGAGTCTGGTATCTTGAAGTAATAAGTGCCGAATTTGAATAGCAAACCAGGAAAATGGCTGTTTGGTCTTTGCAGTGGAGTTTAATGAACCAAGACTCCTGCAAGGAGTCTGTAAAGGAGGTCAGGATCTTTCAGATCCCACTTTTCAGAACCTTGTGAACAGTAAATCCCTCCTAAAATGCACATCAGTGATGAATTTTGGTGTTTGCTCTTTTACAAACTTAGCGTGTGCTTAAGTATAGACTGCTGGACAATGACATCAAGTACCTGCAATGCCCCTCTCCTCTTCAGTTTCTGACTCCAAATGTCAATGTCATTTTAGATGGTACAAATTTCACGATACCGTGCATCAAAGGAGTGGGATTACTTGCATCCCAATATACTATTCCAAAGATATTCAAGCCAGGTTTCCAAAAATAAAAAGATAACCTAATTATTTAAGAACTGTAGAAGTGAAAGATTCAAAGTTATGCATTTTCTTTCCAAACAGACAAAGCTGCAACCGATCAGATCACTAGGCAAAGTGCTGCTGGAGTCCTGCGAAATGCTCACTTTTGCTGGAGAGCAGAACATCTGCTGGAAGGATGCCGCGGGCAGCTGCCACTCCTGGCTGCCACGCTGCTCTCCCTGCTGTGGTCACACTCTTTGTTCTGTTCCTGCCAGCTCGCTGCAGATACCGCCCAGCTCCAAAGACTTCCTGGCAGTCACAGTTCTGATGTTAGAGGTCATCATTTGCTGAAAGTCTTGGAGACCTATCCGATAGTACTGAAGATAACTTAGAGTAAAATGTCTTTATAGTACAACAGGGTACAAAGTAGTTTTCTTCTACAGTTCTGCTTCTGGAATCTCTTTTCTCCACCTCTATCAGCAAAGACCTTTACCTCTTTGCCACAAGGTCTATAAATTCCTCAGTAAGTGGAAAGAACGTGCCCAGTGCTGTGCACAGGAAGAGCAATTTCTGCTGGGAAAGTTTTGGTTTGGGGATAATAAGACAGTTGAAAGGAGCCTGGTGTGTTGAACTAAATCCAGACTGTGTGCATGTGTGTTAGGGCTGCGAGTGACAGAACAGAAATGTCATCGTATGCTTTACTCTTTGCTACCTCTCTGAAACAGCAGGTGCTCAAATACCACTGGGGTGGTAGTGATAGAGAAATCTATACACCCAGTAAAGCTGCCATTCTTTGAGACCTCTGTACCTCATTTCTAGAGGAGGTTACTCAGCAAAGATGAAATATTATTCCAAAATAGATAAATTAAGTCTTTTGCTTTATTAATATGTGTTGGTCTGAATGTGTAATTAAATGCATGCATCCACCTAGGACATGGCAGTAACTTGAACCGGCATTCATTCCTTCCCTTCAAGTGCTGCTATAAAAATCCAGGTGTCTTTTTTAAAATGCAGATGTCGAGTGCTACATTCTCCCTTTATTTTCAGAGTTGTCGAGTTCCTCTATTACTCGGAAGTCAGTGAAAGAAGCAAAGACAAGCCTAGGCTCCCCCACTCCACTAGTATTCTTCCATTTCTGTTTCGAGAGAATAAGCAGCGCTAAGAAGCTGGGACTCAGTCTCTGCATGCAGCTGGCATCTTTATCTGGCTGCTCAGCCTGGCTCACTGGAAACCTGTCCACCGAGAGCCAGACAGAGACCAGAGTCTCCATTTCACACAACTCACCTAAAAGCAAAAGGCTCACTATCCAATTACTAATCCCTCAAAGCAATTTGCTGTTCAACATTTATCCAGTGCTGAAGTATATTAGAACACGTGGCTAATCCTGGCTTGTTTAAAACAGCATGCCTTTTTTCTACTTTGGGATAAATATGACATTTGGAGTGAAAGAAATTGCCACAGTAGGAGATCAAATATCATATGACCTTTCAGTTAAATTATCCCAAAGAGAAAGACGACTAGGTTACACGGCAAAAGTGAACTTTTTGCTCCCCAAATCCAAGTCCACTGTTGCACCTTGAGATCTCAAATTCTGCAGCCCGGACCACTCTTTACCTTTCGCTTCTTCAAAAAAGCAAAGCAAACCCTGCTTCTGAAAACCCTCTTCTACCTCCGGCTCCCGGGAACAAGTCACTGCCCTCGTTTGATTCTTTGTCTTTCCCCTTCCCAACCAAACCACCCAAACTCCAGATCCCTGCTCAGCACAGTGCACAGTTTGGCTCTTGCTTTTTTTCCTCCCTCCTCTTCCTCGTGGTCCCTTGACACCCCTTCTTCTTCCTCCCCGGACTCCACGCCTTCCTCTAGGCTGATCTTTAGATGTAGGAATCTTTTAGGTTCTTACATGCCCATAAGCACCTCTCTTCACTCAAATCCCTAATGGCAAACGCTGTCTTGTCATAAGTCACCAGAGGACAACATAAAAAGGAGAACAAGCAGTTAAACGAGATCGCTAACCCTGAAATCCTTCAGCCTGCCCCGAGGAAAGCTCTGATGCAAGGTTCCCCTTCCCAGCTTCTTCTTCGGTTTACTCCTCACTTCTCCCTCGTGGCACCATTTCTGTGGCACCCTTATCCCAGTCAATTGCCAGCCCTTGGAGGAAAATTCCTCATACTTCAGCTGGCCTTTGCACACCGACATTTACAGCAACATAACGCATGTGCCGCACAACAGCAGCAGCACAGTAAAATGCAACACAGTCTCTGCGTAAGGTTAGCATGAATGCGGTGTCAAGGTTGAGAAGCCAAGCACAGAGGGGTCAGGGAAGGCAGAGCCAAGGCTGAAAGCTCCGCACCGGCCAGGCCACCTGGCCTCTGCACCTTGAAAAGGAAAAGGAGCTGCTTGTCATGCTTGATTTGAAATTCAAACCAGGCCTGGTATCACGGCTCTTGGAGGAGTATACCTGTGTTTACACACAGCTCCTGGCTTGGAAACTCAGTACAACCCAACGGGGTGGATGTGTGCGGGACCTCGCGTGGCACCACACAGGGAGTGAGCGGGGCTGGTGGTACGCGCCAGCGGAAAGCAGGCGGGGAGGTGTTAGAGGAAAAGGAGCAGACAAGCACAGAAACGAGTCTACTGGTAGAAATCAGTCATAGGTCCTAACACTATCACCTGCAAATCAAGTAATACAGTCTCATTAGAAAGGAGACCCTTATTAGTATGAGGAACAAACTCTGAAATAACTTTTTAGACGAGACAGTGGATCAAACCCATGAGCTTGCCCGTAGAAGTAGTTTGATACCCCAAAACCCAAGGGATGTGGATGTTTGGGTGTGGACTGAGGCTGTTCAGTAAAGGCGTCAGTAACGTCTACTTCTCGTATACCACAGTGCCCTGGTATACTCAATATGCAAATGCCTGGTCTGATACATTTGCTCATGACCTAGTGTCACCAGGCTGGAAAGGGCAGCTGCTCTCTTCTGGGATACCCTGGCAGAACTCAGACAGGGAAGCTGCCCAATTTTTGGATGCTCGTGAGGCAGCAGCCTTTTGGCTCTGCTTTGAGAGCCCGGCTGATCAATAGCCCATCCCCTGGAAAGCCAGGGAAGAACCTCTCCTGCTTAGCACCAAAAAAGGTATAGGACTCACAAAGGGGATCTCTCTGCCTCCCCCCATGCCAAGTGCCCACAGCTGCCCAAGGCAGATCTCCGCCTGGCCTCGGTGGAAACGCCTGGCACAGCCTTCGGCCAACATTCCCGGTGCGGCAGCCGCCAGCCCTCCGAGTCACCAGACTGCTTCTCGGCTTTGCTCGCCAAGTTTAACTCTAGCAAGACCCAGGGAAAACATCACTTTCTCCTGCACAATTAAAATATTTTAATGGCCATACTGCAAACTCTCAGCTGCCTTCTCTCTGTCTCTGTGCAATACCCTCCTGCAATTCTCGTTTCCCTAATATTTAGCTTTATTGAAGACATGAAGAGGCTGATTTAATACCCAATGAAAACACAAAATCCTTATTTGCGTTATAGTCACATTTCACTCACGGATAACGTGAACCTAGTAATGCTTAAATAATTAGAGCCCAGCTTGGTGTGAGCACAAACTCTGCAGTTTTCATTCATCAAAAAGTTGGAGCCTACTGTTTTATTTCTTGAAACATCTGTGTCTGGAAAAGTTTGCTCTGATGCTCCTTAAATTTTATAACCATAACTTCCCTTACAGAATTCAAATGACCGAGCCAGCTTCAAACTTGATCCACCACACACAATTCTTGGCATACATCGTGATTATATATATAAAATAGAGCAAAGTATATCTCACCTTGCTGCAGGCATACAACTCTTAAATTATAATTGCTTTCAATTAGACAATTTTGTTACCCATCTCAAAAGCAACAGAAAATGGGAACTGAAGAGCACAGCAACATAAAGCAAACTGAAAGCCTCTCTGATTAGACTTCAACTGGAACAGTCTGGCCACTGGTAGGCACGCTTCAAATCTCTCCTTTAGTGTTATTTGTAAATCCAGAGGTATAAATCATGTTAGGAAATGGGGGGGAAGATGCAGAAAGCATTGCCTTTTGTGGGGTGGTGAACAGATACCCTTTCAGAAGGGAGAGTGCCCAGCCTACACACATGTCTTGCTGCAAAAGGGCAAGAGTGCCTTGGAATGTGCTTAGAGCCAAGATCTGGCTTTGTATAGGCAGGGTGTGTCTGTTAATGAAAATCATGATAAAGAGCAAGAAAAATAAACAATGCAATTCCTTGAAAATGGCCAGTATGTACTGCTAACTGTACAAGCCTGCACTAAGCTCGCAGCAAGCCGAGCCGAGGACTCTTCTGCACGTTTTTACCTGCATAATGTTTCTGCTATTGCAAAGTTTTGTTTTACAAGGGAAGTTCTGCCTGACATGACATTATCTGAGTGCTGCAGAAGGCAGATATCAAGGCAAGCAAATGTTTCAATATATTCTCTTTCAATGTCTCCTATTACCACAAAAAAGAAGAAATCTATCAGGTTACTAGAGACAAGTACTGGGCATTTCAAACACCCTGGGAACAGTTCCTCCACCAGTCTCACATACTCATTTCATAGAAATGGTGAATACAGCTATTTCCCTCCCCCTTCACCCTTAGCAAAGAAAAATAAAGGAGAGAATTAATATGGAACCGTATTAGCTTCATTATCAGCCATTTAGTCTGTTGCTGTTGAGCCGCCACAATCAACGATCTTTCTGAAATAAACCAAACCAGTGAAGTTTCCAAGTTCATTGTGCAAGTACAGATCTTAAAGAGGTTTTTACGCTTTCAAGAAATCAATTGAAATATGGCAAGAGGATTTATACTGTAGAACATATTTTTTATTAATGAGGTCATACTTTGTAATTAATGAAGTAATCGTAATAAGCATAGCCAGCAATTCGTACCAATAAACCACTTCTAAATATCTTGTCTTTAAAAGCCTGTTTTCCTGGCAAGAGCACCTAGACAAGCAGGAACTTACAAAGCCATTCTAACAAGTCAAAATTAAAAAGAAAGATGCATTTTGTTCAACATTTGTGGAACTTGCTTTACTTCACAAATTCTCAAAAAGAAGTAGGAAATTGGGATCTTGATTCATGGCTATAAAAGTGCTAGAGTAAGCGATGGAAAAGCCTGGGAGTTAGTGCCTGATGAGACACAAACTGACTCCCAGGTGTTAGGATATGTGCACCTAGGAATCACGCAGGACCAGGATGAGAAGCATCAGGCTGGCAGCATTCAGCAATAGGCTGGAAGAGTTTACAGAGTTGCCTGAAGAATCTTCTGGCTGTACTCCAATACCTAACAGGAAAACCAGGGCTTGGGGGGAACGTTGTTTGGTGTACTCCTGCTTACAGAACTTAGTAGGTCCTACGGGTAAAAGTAACCGGCATCATAAATTTCAGCTCACACAGTGCTTTCTGCTTGCAGAGCTTAAAATGGTTTGTAAATGTTTTTAGGGATGGTGAAAAGGAGTTTCAAAGCAGAAAAATAAGTTGTCCAACCTCAAAGAACCATTTACAGTAGCATTGTGGCTAGAAATTAATCTTCTGGGCAGAGCCCTTAAAAGGAAGTATCCTGATGTGACTGCATCCATTACAGTTTCAATTAATAGATCACCATGCAGACCATACCAAAAGGAAAAACAGAGGAAAAGTTTTCAAGTAACTTTGTGTGAAAAAACGGTCAGCAAAGCATAGAAACGACGATTGGCAAAAGCTAACCAAACAGGACACAAGAGGACACAGGACTGGGAGGACCATGTGATCAAGAATGCAGACCCCACCATGGCATAAAAGCACATCCATAAATACCAGTTTATGCCCTGCCTCAGCCCCCCAGTACTGCCTGCCCAGCCTCCCCAGCAATCCTTCCCTCTGAAACAGCAGAAAGTAGACAAGCCCAGGAATAAAGAGATCGCTATAGTATTTAAAACTGTTAAGAGTGAAATCACTGAAGCCTGAATAATTTGCAACTTAACAGGCATTTAAATATAGCCCTGCATATAACTGACATTTAAATGTTAATGTGAATAAAAGAGAACATTTGTGATTTATCAATCTTGCCATTTTAAAAAATATAGACTATAACCATGTAAATTAGTAAAATACTCACCGACACTGAAACATCCTCTATTTTTCTTTTAGCGCTAGAGTCAAATAAGACATTCCGTCCTCTTCTTTCGCAGTCCTGATACACAATCAGTCGGATCTGACTTGGGTCAAACTCCGGCAAAGGCCAGCTTTAATTAAAAAATAAAAGAGCAGAAGGATCAATTACCACAACTCTTTATTACACTGTTCTTTCTAAATGATCTGTATATACAACTTTATTAAAACACGAAGTCAAGCAAATGCAATGCCATTTCATCAAATCCTTTGATCCTGTAGCCAGAACAGGATTTTGTTTTTTCTTTCCCATACACTTGCCAAATTACACTGGCATAAACAGCACCAATCCACTAGAACCGTATACAATGATGTGCGCAGCATTACTAGCTCTTGTGCTCTGTCTTGTGATATTTATTGTTTTCTTCAAGTTCCAGCTTTTTGAAATCCAAGTCATAGAAGAACGCAGCTTTTGTGTTTAAAGACACAAAAAAGAGCCCCTCATCATTGCAAGCACTAGCTTGAAAGCATTCACAAACCAAGCGCAAAAAGAAAAAAGGTATATATTCACACTGGCCTCTCCCTTAAGAGAAGTTCTGCATTTGCAGTCACGGGTTTTCAGCCTCATGGGACAGCAAAGCACTGAACTCCACAGCTGGAAAAACACAAAGTACCTTTCCTACCCTTTTTCAGGTTTGACAAACGTGGTAGTAACACACATGTATAGAACTAACTGCACCATTATAAACTACAACATTCATACCAATTGCTATGCTTTGATGCTGGGGAAGAGAGCCACGTGTAGCTTGGTCCTGACTATATACTCAGGTCCTCGCTACATTCAGACTTAGAAATAATCTCCACTTAAGCCACTGTGATTCAAGGCCATGCTGCTGCATGGGTCAGCAAAACACACACAGCAGTCCTTTTCTAGCACACCTATTCCCAAACTGGTTTTGCAGTCAGTAACAAGGAAAGGAGCTTTCCTGAGCCTCTGCCTTCCCTGGTGCCACTGCCTTCAGAGGTGCTCTGCAAAGGGAGAACTCGCAGGGCTCAGGCTTGAATACCATTGCATAATCTTGCCTTTAAGGCTGCTTTGTAGCCACCATCTTAAATTTCCATTTTAAAAAGCCAGCCATCGCTTTAAAGCCCAGCAAGCATTGTCGCCCTTGAGCTTGGGAATCCATTTTCACTGATACCTTCTCAGTTCTTGGAAGATAGGAAACAAGACTCCTGCTCTATCCATGAAACCAACAGGAATCATCTTTCAGCTAGTTACGAGCCATTTCCTAGATCAAGTGAAATTCTATCTTCCTTATCCTTGGCTTTTAGGCAAACAGCATTAGCATGAAACCCCAAGAAGTGAGAAACGAGGCCCTGGAACTTCCAGCTATTAATGAAGGATACAGGCTCCCAGTTTACCAGAAGGAACTGTACGCTTAGTTCAGAAAAAAAGATGCCCGCCAAGGATAATATGGATTAAAGTAAACCTGGCACGCTAGATGCCAATAGTATGGCAAAATTTCCTCTCTTCTGTCCCTCTCATTCACCAGCCAAAAGGTTTCCTTCTCTATGCGCATGCTTTATGTGACCAGTACACTAATGACAACTTGTAACCCAACTTCTCTAATGGGTCACAGCAGAGAATCAATTTGATCACCAAAGCCATGGTTGCCTATCAGAAGGTTTTAAGACTGTCCAATACAGATTCACAGGATTTACAACTAGTGTCATCCCAGCGAGGTGAAACTAAGCACCAAGACATAAAGTTACTCAGTCTCTTGAGAGGAAATCCATTTCCTAATCTGCACAGCCCCACCATTTAGCAACAGGAGAGAAAAACAGAAGCTGCAGAGAAGATAGCGTGCAACAAATGTCAAAAGCAACTTATTACAAGAAAAAAGCTTGAGCAACTTGAAACTGAAATAACTTGATGTCTAGGTTTGGGGGCAAAGAGCCGCATGCCATCTCTGTTTGGGTACCTAAAGCCAAGCATCGTCCACAGAAGGACATGCCCACAAGAAGGGCAGGCTGCAAACTGAGCAATTCCTCTACCAAAAACCAAGCACAGTGACAGACTCGGAGCAGAGCTTACATTTACCGGGGCCTCTTCTAATGACCCCCATCTTGCATTTCAGAAAATGTAAGAGAACAAAATCCACAGACTCATAGATTGATTCTATGATCTCCTTATATTTAAGTGAAATCAGTGGAAGTCCGGAAACTCGTTTTGTTTCCAGATAGGCCAGTCTGGTTCCTATAAAGAAACAGTGTGTGACAATAACAATGAGTTGCTTGCCAAAAAGGTGCTATCGCTTGCTCCACCCTTGCAACGCATTTGAATTTCCTTCACACTCAGACAAAAGCGTGTCTTCCATTACCTAGTACTTTTGATATTTGACTTTGAAATTACTGGCAAAGAAGGGCAGTAGCTGTTCCAGATCTTAGGAAAGTCTACTTATAAAAAGCTCCAAGAGCAGATTACACACTAAGAGGAGAGAAAGCTAAATATAAAACCCTTGCTGTACTCAGAAACATATTTGATCAAGGTAACAAGAGCTTGTTTACTTCTCAGCTTCTTCACATGACATTTTAACTTTCTCTAGACAAGCATTTAATAGATATTATCCATCGTAATTTGTGATAATTCCAAATAAGCGTTATCTCTGTTACATAATAGAGTCCTTCAGCACATTTCAGCCTTGCAAAAACATTCCCCGGCAATAGCGGGCCACTTCCCAAACCAGAAGAAACTTCTAAGAGAGCTGGGGGAAAGTTCATCTAGACAGACAGTAAACAGAGGCAGACTGGCACCTCCGACTCACCCCCCCATCCCCCAGCGAGGCACATTTTTCTGGAGGAAGCGGGATACGGAGTAGCTTTGCTGTTGTTGTTAGCAGTTTTAAAGTACCGTTAAGCTTGATATCGGGATAGATTATCCCAGAAACGTACAAATTCCTGTGTGCAAGATGCAGGGCACGTTCTCAAAACAAATGTAACAGGGCAATACTCCAGTGCTGCTCTTCAGCCGGATGAAAACTGACCTAGATCTTCTGAATATAATTAGTTCTGTTTATAAATGGAAACTAACTTTGACATTTAACTGATGTTTCGTTGAGATTCTTATAGGAAAGCCAGGAGATGTAGAATCAAATGTTCTAGCAATGTTAATGAAAGGTGAGTCTCCATCTGCCATGCTGCTCTGGAAATGACGGTTCTCTTAATGAGGACTTTCTCCTGCGTGACCTGTCTACCACTCTTTGATCTTTTCTTGAAACTGATTATATTTAAAGAAACAAAAACAAAAGCAAACCTAGAACAAACAAACAAACAAACATAAAAACCACCATCAAGAAAACCCCAACAGTCTTTGCACCAGTGGAAGCGTTTGCCACTTCGCCACACAGTTAATGCTGTGAGTTCACACATTTAGCAAGAGAAGAGATAGTGAAAAGCAAATTATTTCTGAGCAGGACACCAGTCCTGTGGAGACTTCCACTACGCAAACAGTAATTCCTCTAGAAGGAGATGTTCAGAAATACCTATAGGAATAGAATGGCATAGAAATCACTGATGTATAAATGCTGTGTGGGATACTTCAGAAACATATCTCATAAAACCAGATCTCATGGACTGGTTGAGGTTGGAAAAGACCTCTGGAGGTCATCTGGTCCAACCGCCCTGCACGAC
Organism: Charadrius vociferus; assembly: GCF_000708025.1. Taxonomy (NCBI): domain Eukaryota; kingdom Metazoa; phylum Chordata; class Aves; order Charadriiformes; family Charadriidae; genus Charadrius; species Charadrius vociferus. The sequence goes on along the minus strand of NW_009646744.1, from coordinate 1,669,842 downwards.
GCTAATAATGCAGGTAGAAAGCACAAAGGGGAAGGAATTATTTGGGACAGAAAGGCAAACTTCCACATGAATGATGATGAAATTATTAGAAAGTAATAATAATGAAATCAAGGCCTGAAAAATGATAGTTTAATTCATGTTCACGCTCAAGGCCTACTATTGTGCAGCTCTTCTCGGTCTTTCGCCTGTTTTGTTTTCCTGCCTTTTTTACATTCAGCCACCAGGAGTATTATTTGTACTTTATGTTTACAGACCCATTACATGTTTCCTGACATCTCTACTGCAAGTTGCATGGCAATCTAGAACTCCAAATTTTCTCCAAGGAGGGATTTTCTCATGTATCTAACTCCTGGAGTTTATTACTGCCACAGACATTTCTCAGCAGGAGGCAACTGAACGGCTTTCATTTGGTATTATTACACTCCATGCAAGTTTTAATAGATGAAATGACAGACACAGAAATCCTTTGTTATCACTCCAATTAAAATACAATATTTTCCCCTGTAATTGAAAGTGAGTACATTCCTTCCTCCTTGTTTCCACTACACCACTAACAGCACTTCTTCACTACATTCAGGGTTTAGTTTAATACTGTTTCTCCTCCTGCCTGAGACTTTTCTTTTAAAACAATTTCATACTAACACAGCTTAGGTAGTATCTAATTACCTTTTAATAATTAACACAGATATTTTACAAGTCTTAAAGAAAAGCAGTTGAAGCAAACTGATCAAGATATTGAACAGGCAGGAACTGTAAAACAGTTTGCTAAAAAGTACAGTTGCTCAAAACCAGAATATGACTAATCATTGAAAAAGTAAGTTGAAACTATCAGTCAAACTATTGTTTTCCTACATCATGTTACCCACAGTTATAAAAACTGCCTGGTGGTGAATCACTTCCAACTATTTTTAAATGCATCTACGCAAATGATATTTATAGTTTATGCTAGCTTATCTGTTCTGCATGGTTTTCATGTTAGCACCTTTTTAAAAGGCTGACAGAACAGCCAGGGCAGAGCAGACGGCAGGTCCGTCTTGCCCCATGCCCTCCTCACAGGGCTCCGCGTGGAAGGAATTGTCTTGCTTTACTCCCGTTAGGATGAGCATAAGAACAGAGGTATAGGGATTCCCAGGGCTTATCTCCAACTCCTGCACACGATCCTCTTCGTGTCCCATTGTTATGGCGGTGCTTCAACCCAACTAACTTCTACACAAGCGCTGAACAGAAAGACCAGCCCTCTCTTGAAGAGCTTACATTATAAATACGAGACTCTTCCACGTAGTACATTGGGGTATTTCAGATGGAGATTATCTCCAAGTTTCACATGTACACTCACATCAAAGCACGCTCACCTGTACACATAAACCCAGTAGTATTTAGGATCCTGCTTTGGGGTAGGGAAGGTGAACAGAAGCAGAAGGCAAATGGTCCTCTCCTAGTCCAACCATCGTATCATTCACGTCTCACCCCTGACTGAGATGCTTTTTCCAACAAGGGATTCCCTTCTCCTGCCCAAATTCCTCTGCACATTTCTATTATGTGTTACTGGATTTTTTTTCTTTTGGCTTTGAAAAGATACAACAAAAGTTGAGTATATAGGACACAAGAGGAGGGTACTCTATGCGTTTTAATACCTTCTTACCGCAATTCAACAATTCGCTTATTATTTGACCATTAGTGTCCAAGGACAGCTGTATAGGCCTTTCTGAAAGAGCACAACTAATTTGGAAGCAATGAGAACACCATGTATGACATGCTAATGTTTGCTTCCAGCTTTGGAAGAACATCCATTAGCAGAGCTTTTTTAAAGAGGCATGGGCAGGTTAGTTAATAACACCTGAAGCGGCAAAGAACTTTATCAAGATTCCTGTGATAAGGCTGATCCAGACTGCATCGCTGATTTGCAAAGTTGGCGTTTTCGGTGAGAGAATCCATTTAAATGCTGGTGACATAACATGACCATAAGGCTGTGAGGAGGAAGAAGCTCCCTAAAGTACAGAAACCACGCGGCCTATACTTAGAAAAAATTCTGCAAGATAATTGTCTTTACAAGAGTTGAGGTCGCTGCAGGGTTGTGTGACACTTGTGAATGCCTGCTGATTCTGCAGAGAAAACCGACGTTTGTGACTTGACCAAGCCCATGGAGGGAGCCCATGACGATCAACTGGAAAGGAGTTCACCCAGCACTTTGGGTGACGCTGCCCTCCATCACTTTGACCTCAGGGTTTCACAAAAGTCAACGGACCTGCACCCTGGGTAGCTTGGAAGAACTGACAGATGGTGGACCATCTCAGGGACGACCACTCACGATGGGTGACTGCTTGTAGCAGTTACATTTTTAAGGTTCACTACAAGGAAATGATGTTTCTCTTTTAAAAAACTGCAAGCCCCCCCTTTTTTATTTCTTGAAGGAGGGCGACAGGTCCACAGGCACTGCAGCACCGTAGAGGTCAGCTCCATGCTACATCTATAAATCTGTCTCATTCAGTTACCAGCTTAGCAATCCTCACCTTGAATAGCTGCACTACTTGAGCCCCAGGAAACTTCTGCTGCTTATACTAAGCACATATTGTACACTAGGCACATTTTCAGTCAGCCAGATATTTCACACTCAGTATAATAAACTTGGACTTAAACTTCACTTGGCTTCCAAGGTCCTTGGCTCTGTCCAATTCTTTAACTGTATATGAAGCTGACTTTAGATTGTTTTCATTTTTTTCTCTCTTCTACCAAGTCACTTGGCTCTCATTAAGGTAGCTAATTTATACTCTAAAACCCAATACATGAGCCAGATGCCTTTCCACAAGCAAAAAGACGTAATATATACAAGTTAGGTTCAGTCTAGTCAACACATTAATCATAATCTGGAGTGTGATATTGAAAATAAGTAAGTTGGAAGGTTTTGTTAAAAGACGTGTAGCATATTGAGTAACTTTGCAATTCACACAGCTTTAGAATTTGCAATTAGTATTAGTAATTTCATATAATATTTTTGGGACTACTTCACATATGTCCTTTCAAAAAGTACCTGCTCGGCTTTTAGCTGATTTAAGCACATATATGCATGCAAACATATGCACAGACAAGCACACACACAAGCTCTGTGCTCTTCTGAAATACCTGTTTTAATAAAAAAACACACACACAAACAAGACACAGTTCCTTTCAGTTAAATTCACTGGCACTGAACACAATGTTTTACATTATTCAAGTAGACTGCACTTCCCTTTGCAAAATTATAACAGAACCGATTCAGGGAAAAAAAATACATGAGTGCCATTTAACATAAGACTATAAGAATCATTAAAAAAAACCTCTAAAAGCTTCACGTTTCTAGAAGAGAGACACTTTCATCACAGTGAAAATATTAAGCTTTCAAATAATTAAAATAATCTCAAGAACTGTGCTGTGACCGTACCTGGGAAGCATCTTTGTCCCCCGAGCAGTTCCACTTTTCAAAATCCCTATAAACTCCTGTTGTGCCCGGCTGCCAACTCAGGTTAATAATAGCAATGAGCCATATTCATCCAAAACCACAAGACTGTCAGGTGACATATCAAGAGGTCTGAATTTAACTCAAACAAAAGACTCTCCATGCTGCAATGCAAAAGGCTTAATCCTAGCAACAGGATCACAAAAACCACCTTAAAGAAAGCAGTTCGCTGAAGCGCAATATAGGCGTTTGCACCAGGCTGCGTTTGCACTGCCCTGGAGTTTCATAACCCAAATCCTGCCCCTCCATTCTGTTGCACAGCCCGGGATTTCTCCTCGAGTAAATATTGCCCGTCTTCCCCGCTCCCGTGTCTCTTCCAGTGTATTGCTGCAGAGGAGATCAATCTAATTTCATCGGGAAGCTAAGTGCTGCTTTGGCAGCCGCCGGAGCATACATGTCAGTCCCATCTATCCTCCTCCTCTAGCGAACGCGATAGGAGTTGAGTCTCATGACCCAAGTCCCCTGGCAACTGTGGCTGCCGTCCTGCACCTCCACAAGC
>NW_009646744.1:1643368-1665702 GCF_000708025.1 Charadrius vociferus | reverse complement strand
AAAATAGGGAGAAGGGGGGGTGGGGCGGGTAAAGCAAGGCGGCCTCCTTCCAGACTGCACCCCCAGCCCTTACATTCCTGGAAGCGACGGGATGCTTGTGCTGGAGCCCGGGAGCGCGGAGGCAGAGGGGTGGAAAAGCCAGCGCTGACAGCCATCATGTGACCCAGCTGTCAGCTCCTGCCACCTGGAGCCGCCATCCGCCGCCACCAATCCCAGCGCCCACCCCTGCGCACCATTTCACCATCGAAATAAAGGTCGTTAAATCTTTAACTATACGGGGTCTCGCTTGCATGCGTGCCGGGAAAGGGGGCAGAGGTGCCTACGGGTACCGATGCTTGCCGCCTGCCTTCGCGTCGCCGGTTCGCAGCTCTTCGGCGTGTTTGCAGGCTGAGTAAAACCAGCTCTGCTCCGGGTATCGCCGCAGCACCCACTCCCCCTCCCCATCGGCTCCTATAAGAACAAAGAAAGCACTGTATGCCCTGTAAGGGCTCATTAATATTACAAGTGAAGCATCAGGAACATGCAAGACAACTGGATGGCAGTATGTAGGGGGTTTTTAGGGGGAGGAAAAAAAAATAAATAAAAAAAGATGTGAAATAATGCCCAAAAAGAAATCCTGACCAACCTGATAGCTGCAAACAAGGTCTCAGGGTTGCTCTTGTGGTAACCCGGGCCATGCTAGGAAGGCTGCCCAGTACATCACAAAAGCAAAGAGGTTGCTATTTAAAGAACTTTTTTCTCTAAATTGTGGGGGAGGAGCGAGAGAGATGGACAGAGAAGCGAAGAGGGAACCAGGCATCCAAAAAAGTAGCGCACACATTAAAAGCCATCAAGTATTGTCACAGGCATACGTGGGGCTAATCATTCATACTATTAATTTTGTATTATCTTTGGACAAAGCTCAAGAAATCTATAAAGGCAGGAGACTGTAGCATCATAGCTGCTACTACAGGTTTTTTCAGTGTCTGAAATCCTGCAGGTTTTGCCAATATTTCAAAAACAAAGGCAGCAAAAATCCATTTATCATCAGGCAGCAAAAATCCATTTATCATCAGGATCTCCTGTGCCACTGCATCCCACAACGCAAAGTTTAGGACTATCAACGATCCCCCTCTATCACAGGGTGGGTGAGCTGATGGACCTCTTCATGGGCTCTGGTCCCAAGACCCAACAATCCCAGCATGCCTGGTCGATATCTTGCCACCCAGGCCGGATACCACCAGAGAACACCGAGCTCCCTCTTCTGCTACACATCTGCTGGATTAAGTTCAGGGAGAAATCCTTAATCTACTGAAACAACAGCAGTTTTGCTGCTGATTTATAGGAAGGTAATATTTTTATGTTTGGTGCTGGGCAAGTGTTTTGACACAAACACAGTAAAACTAAGAGATAGATACTTCCTTGTTTCCAAATCCAAAACCACTGGTCTTTTGTGACCATGAGTGTTTTAGAGGAAATTTCTCATTTAGAAATGAAGACTTGAGGTCCTGACCCCACACAGACATACGTGATAGACTTAGCTCCTCGTAAGTGACTAGTTCCAGGGAATTCAATGGAATTACTCACATGAGCAAAATTGGGCATGTGCTGTTTACAGGACCCATGCCTTAAAACCAAATTTTGCCTTTAAAGCTTAAACTGCCAAGCCTTGGGAGTTGTAAGCAATAACATTTGACCTCTCCTACCTTCTTGATCTAGTGAAAGGAATGTGCTGTCCACAGTAACCTTCTTTACCTGTGTGGCAAACGCATCACTCTCTAAAGGTTACTGATGTCAAAAGTGACCTTTTTTTCTTAGACATGCAATGGTGAGAAGTTCAGTGCAATGTATTATGTAAACATTTATTTACAGGAGTAACATCTAAGGTTTCCATTTTACCTCAGGGTAACCTGATGCGTATTAAAGACAAGTGCTTTGAAAGCGGACCCAGCCTCCATCCAACAACTGACCAGGAAAACCATTGGAAGGAATTCCTCTTCAAATAGAGACAGGCTCAAAGTGTATGGAGAATAAACAGTGCTTTAGCCAGGCCAGTGAATACTTATTGCTTGAGGAAGGACTTCAGATACTCAATGTCGATTCAAACACACTGTCACCATTCCCACATCCAAGAAAACAGTCAGGCCTCTAAGATTAAACACGCACCATCCTCCTCTCTAGGTGTATATCCAGGCACAGGGAACATCCTGTTTACTGACCTGGAACAGAGGAAGTAATTTTTCAAAAACAATGTCTGTTTCTAAATTTCTGAGGACAGTTCTAGTCACACGAGTATGTACCTACGGTACTTTAAACCTGGGTCCAAGCCTGCACTGGCTTGGACCACTTGCACCCAAGCCTGGGTCCAAATCCAAACCTGTGGCTGCCAACTGCAGACGCAAAGCCGTGCTGAGGGGAGGTTCAGGCTCTGCGGGGATGGGTGAACACAAGGCGGGTGCGCAGGACTGTTGCCCACCCTGCTCCACCGACAGCAGCTCGCAGCGCAGAGGGGCACAGCACAGCCCCTCAGCCACTCCTCCTCGCTGCTTAGCTGCACTGTTTCTGGCGGGAGGAGATAAAAATAAAACCCAAAATGGGCCATTGGTTAGTAAAAAAGCTACAATTACAATATTGGCTGTACTCCAGATACAGTAACTTGTTTTCACGTATGCTGTGAAAGCTTTATGAGGTTTGCAATAGGGCTACGGCCTCTATGGTTGAGAGGTATCTCCAGAAAGGCAGCTTGCTTTTTTTTTTTTTTTAACCCCCCAAAAAAGTCCCTCATTTACCACCTAGGCAGTATTTGGCTTTGGCAGGAAATACGATTCTTTCTCTCTTTGAAAGGGTGAGGGATGGAGGTTTTTTGTGTGCGCGTGTGTAAATTTGAACTTGGAAAACAAAGCTGGTAATATTATCCAGCTTCAGAAAAACACTTAAGTCCAAAAAATAGTGTGATCAAAATCTCCTGCCTTAGCCCATCACCTTCCAGAGAGGTCCTGCAAGGGCATGTCAGTCTCCATGCACATCCACCCAGCTGCAGATGGGAAAGATGTGGGTGACTGTCCAGCCACATCAAACAGCCAAGAGGATGAAGTACATCCCACCCACAGGGTTCTGTGCAGACCCTGATGCCGGACTGGGGCTGTGGCGTGTTTTTAAACATACATAAGCCCCAAAAAATCCTCAAAACAAAAGAGCACTGGAGAGAGTTACTTTCTTCATTTTATCCAAAGGCATTTCTGAAAACATTTGGAATTACTGGAAAGGCTCACATGCACCTTTTGGGTATAAATCATCTTATTTTAAACCAAAGAGACAACAGTTTGCTCTAACCACAAACTAAAAACATAATGAAATGATTCATTTTTGTTCTCCGCTGCCTTAACAAGTTTTTTTTCAGTCTTTCTCCTGAAAGAAGGCTTCCCTCACACATGTTGTGAACACACACAACAAAGAGCCACTATGCTTACTGGCCAAGAAATGTTTATTGCTTAGTAATGCACAAAGGTAGAAGCTGGGAGCCACACTAGACAAAAAGAGAGAAAACCAATTAGGATTTTATTTGAAATCTGACTAAAACTACTTGGATACCATTTCTCTACAAAAGACTCGCCTTAGTAGGATTACCACTGAGCTAGACTTTTAAAAAAATGTGCATTCTGTGCGTTTTTACATGCCTGCAAAAAAAAAAAATCCACTGAAATCCTCACTGTTGGAGAGGAAGAGTGGACAGTATTAAAGCATCAACCCCCCACATTCAACTGGAGCACATACACATACCTGCACGCACCATAGATATGCATGCACAAACATAAGCCCAGCCAAAGAGCCAAAACGATGAGAAAGATCACTGCAGTCTGCAGGTTTTTCATACTTAGGCCCCATTTTCTTTAAAGGAAACCAGATTTTTAAATACTGAAAAAAAGTGCTTTTCATATGCAAGACAAAAAAAAAAAAAAATCAACACAGAACAAAGTTTATAAACTCTCGATAGGCAGGATTCTCACTAGCAGCAAGAGGAGGTCTCATGACTGGAATAAACTGTCTCTACGGGCAGCGTAAAGGAGCATCAGCATAAATACGAATCTGCCTGGGAGCATTCCTGGAGGGTGCGACACGAAACATTACCTTTCTGGTAAGAACGTGGATGCTGAGACCTCAGCAGATTGACTGTCCCTTCACTGTTGTAATTTTTCAAGTCATGATAAAAGATGCTTAAAATAAAAATAACTATCAAAGTAAAAATCTGATGCATGGTTAAGCTACTGGAACATTGGTGTTTGTTTTGTATCACATTTCCAATTGCAATCTACTATAAATAAGACACCGAACAAACCTCCATAATACCAACTGGTACTGTGAGACAACAGGGCATTTTCCCCCTGCCAAACAGTTATTTTATTGTGCATTCTAGGGTCTACAGAGCAGAATAATCTTTTGCTGTAGCTATTAAAAATAAACCGTAAATAGTTCATTATTGTGTATGTTTAATGAAAAGTTGGGAAGAAAAATGTTCCAATGCAAATTGCTTTTGCTGCTTATAAACAGCTGGTGGAAATAAAGAATTTTTTAAAGTCACACAGAATTATCTAGTGTAGCAGAGGAGGGTTGTGGGGGCAAGTCTTTTTTCCCCCCTTTATGTTGTGTAGTTCTGAATATGTCTAGAAGGATTCTTAAATCCCTAAATCCACACATAAAACTTCGAAACGTGAATGACAATATGACACCCAGTAACATGGAACATCTATCTTTGCCTGATACACGAAAGCTTCCAGTAGACAATAAAGCAAACTTTGCCTGTGTTACATCTGAGCTTCCACTGCTGAAAATTACTAATATGACAAAAAAGTGACTGTTTCACAGTGCTAGACAGAACAAAAACAAGCCCACAGGCTTAGATGTATCAACTGCAAAGTTTATTGTTTGGGTAACGTCATGGTGAATTGCTGCTTTTTATTTTGGAGATCATGGATATTAACAGATGATACAATGAAAAGAAAAGAAGATATATTAGTCAAGGTTAACTGCAAGAACTCTGTTGCCATGCAAATGAAGACATCTTAGAGGGATCGCTATAGCTCCAGTAGTACTATCAATTCTAATATTAATAATAAACCCTTCAATGACTCCTGATGTAACAAAAGTACATTGGTTGAAGAATCCTGACATTTTCATTTTTTAGTAGACAAACATTCAATTTCTTGTATTTATCTCCAGCTTTCAGTCTTTAAGGCTTTTATTTTCACACTCTTCCCAGCAACTCTAAGGACTATGCCAGTTTTGTTGTCTTCCTTTTACACAAGTGAAAAACGAGATTCTCAACACGTTACTTCAGAAGATTATAAAAAAAAAAAGCCACAAAGAGCATAAACAAACTGCCAGTGCACTCTTGCTACGCCTGACATGCCATGTGATTTCTGCACCAACACTGAGTAAACACATGTAAATAAGCATATTTTTTTTTTATCAGATAGACGTATCAAGAAATAAATAACTTTTTAAAGGCCAAAAGACTAGAATGTAAACAGCTGCTTTTTTTTTTTGCGTGTCATGCCTTTTAACCCGTGAGCTACGCGGGGCTGGGCGATGTTGTGCCCAGGGTCCCAGGAGGGGCAGCGGGTGACCCTGCTTTCTCCTGGGCTGAGCACAGCCCCGAACCCCCCCGGCCTTGCAGCAGGCAGGCCAGGATGACCCCTGGTGGATATCTTCAGCCCGGAGATACAGCACCATGCAGCACCCAAACCACCACTGCCTCTGCTGCCAGGGCATGAGGGCAATCAAACCGCCCGCTACGGACCCGCTGCACAGCCTGGCGCGTCCCCCGCGCTACCTGGGAGCCCACCGCCCGCTCAGGGTGGAGGCAGCCATCTGCTCAGGCTGATTAAAACATCCTGTGATACTTGTTTCGTGAGTTTTATAAGGGGAAAAAATATTGCCTCGGTGGTGAAAGTCATAACAGCGCGAGCAGGCAGCGCGGGGATTTGAGCATTCCTTGGCGGTAGGCCACGGCCGTGTAATTGATTAAGGTGGCTGCACTTGTGACTGAGTGATAATTGAGAGCCCAATAAATCTCCACACAAGTATTTGCCACTCAGCAATGGAAAGCAATTGTTATGGACCCTTCGTAATGCATAATGTAATTACGACTAATACAAAAATATCAAGAATCCCCCCAGACCACTCTGAAGAGCTTACTGTACTTCCTTGCCCAATATTTACATTTTCGAAACTGCCACTAGGAGTGCCAAATGCAGAAGGACTACAACTTCAGGCTTTCAATTACGTCATCCCCTGCACAAACTCAAATAATTCCAATTTCTCAAGATTTTGTCCAGTACTTCCAAGTCTTCTCTTTTCCCTACCCCAGGTTGCATTTATCTGCACAGACAGCAGTGCTTTAGCCGAGGTTTACGTGATCTTTTTCCCCTTAGAAAAAAAAAAAAAAAAAGAAAAAAGCAAAGCTGCAGCTGTTCAGGGTTCCTTGGAGAAGGAGGAAGACAGATGTAAGTAGTTATTCTCCAAAGATTCACAATGATCAGTGCCTGAGCTGCATTTTACTCTGTCCCTCATGTGACTGTTTAATTAGGTGTTGATTCACTCAGTCATGAGACACAAGGAAACAGGGCTGCAAGCCCTAACGTCAAAGAAAAAGTAATGCCTGTTCTGCCAGTTTCTGTATTAGCACAGCACAAAGGGGACATCCAGTTCTGAGAAGCAAAACTCGTGTTTCCTTTGCCCATAAGCCAAACCATCGAATCACTTCAACCTTTCCATATGAAAAAAAAAAAAAAGAAAAAAAAAAAAAGACATCTCAACGATTTCAGAGGAAGATGGTTGTGAACTCCAGATTATTCTCCACCATAAGAGCTGAGAGCAGCTCGAGCATTCGCAGCGCGAGCTCCCCGGCCGAGCTCTGCAAGCCCTGCGAGCAGGGTGTGCCCTTCCATCTGGTAATCCAGGTCCAAGCTGCTTCGGGATATCATGCTTTCTTCTGGGGTTTGTTTGTTTGTTTGCTTTTTTTTTAAAAAAAAAAAAAGAATACAAGCTATTTTGCAATGGCTTTATTCCCCAATGCTAACAGAATTTCTTAGCCTTCTTATTACCAAAAAGCTTTTCTGTTATGGGGTCCGGTTGCCATAGTAACAGGCTTTTAAAAATATCAAAGAAATTTTCAGCACATGGTAAACCAATTTCACAAACTGTGTATCTTTGTAATAGGAAAAGCTGGCAGACAATTATTTAAATGTACTCAGCTCAACTGAGGTTTGACGTAGGGATAATCCCAAAATGCTGCTTTCAGTCTAAGGCCTGGTGGTGTAGAGGACTACAGTGAACTTTAGCTGGTTATGTTACCAGGTCATTTATAAAGGCAGGCCCATAAAATTAACAGATGATGATAATTTTTCCAACAAAGGTGACATTTAAGCTCAATGTGTCACTATAATGCATCAAATGTCAAAAGCTTTTTTCCTGAAGAATACTACCTTAAACCTTTGATTTGTAGCATTTTAAACATTGTGTGTTTGTGGTCTTACCCTCCTCATTTGTGTAGATTTTCCTCAAAAAAAAAAAAATTAGACTCTGGATCAGCAACTTATTTAAAACACATGCCTAATGCTAAGCACATGAGTGGTTTCATTGGGAGCAATGAAACTACTTACATACTTAAAGTAAAGCACATGGTTTAAGCAGAATGCTGACTCAGTCTTATTCGCCCCTCAGATTTCACAAAAAGCCCATCTCAGTTACACAGGAACAACTGCAAACCAAAGACAGAGCGTGATTGTATAAACAAGTATAACAAATTAATATCTACGGAATGAAATCCCAGTCTGGCCTATGCATACATGATGCTCATTTATACCGATTTCCCACGAGTGCTAATGATAGATACTCCCCGTGAACTAACCCCTGTCTGACACCACTGCGTTTGCCGTTTGCGATCCAAGTATCCTCCAACACCTTCAAAAGTCCAACGCGATGCTTGGCCCAACTCTGCAACCTTTCTGCACACAGAGCGGTTACTTGCTTCTGCGACAGCCCTGTGCCTGGGAGCCTTTAACCAAGCCCCTTAGTTAACCCGCAGAACTGCTAACCAGGAAGGCCACTTCATTTCAAGACTACTGCCAGGCTCCGAATCAGAAACAATCAGGAACACTTTCACAGATCTGCCAAATAACGTTAATGAATATCTAGGTGGACTGGATCTATCTTACAGCTGCTTTTCAGGAGGCAAGACTTTTCTAACTTGGCTCCAACCCGTGGACTGAACATCCCTCCCCTACTGGCTCTACAAGTTGAACGGGCCCCTGCTTAATTTGCGGAAGGGATGAGATCTTGATTTGCGTAGATATTGCAAGAGCCCCAAGACTACTGTGAGGAGCCTAGACTGCTTAATTCTCCAAGGCAAGAGCCATGCTGCTCAACTGTTTTCCAAATTAAGCATGCAAAGGTGACCTGAAACTATTTCAGGTAGATCTATATAGAGCAGACACTAAAGGCATTGCTTGACTTCACTTTTATGTAAGTCATAAGGACGTGAGGACAAATAAAAATCAGACGCTCGAACAAGCCACATGGCCATACAACTTCATTTAGTATCTGGAAAAAAAAAAAAAAATACAGACTACCAGAATAATGGAACAGCCTGGCACCCAACAAACAAATGCACTAAAACTGTGAGGTCCTGAATACTTCGGTTCCCCAAAGCAGAAGAGCACTTACGGATGCTTTTAGCTGTCAGCCAGCTAGCGGGCCCTCTGATTTTAAAGGAGCTGCTCAATCTTTAAACCAATCTTAACAAAGCGTTCTACTGGGTTTGCAACAGAGTGCGCTGCCCGCTGTCATACTGAACTCTCTACTCTCACATTTTCTGCTGTCCCCTTCGGTTTTCTAAGTCTCACTACATGCTCACCACCTTGGGTTTCTAAGACTGGTAGGAATGGAAAATACAGTGTAGGACTGTCCATTGCCTCGTGATGATTAAAGAAAATAAGCTTTTCAATGCAACTATCCATCTAGAGGGATTTTTCCACTACAGAACAGATGAACTGGTCAAGTCTTACTGAAAACTCCGCAAGACAGATACATGCAAGCTCTGAGCATGAGGTGAAAACACATCCTATGTGTCCACATAGCTTTTCTTACTGTTAAAGTCTTGGTCTATGATTAAGAAATTGCAGGTTCAGCCCTCCCTGGGTATCAGCACTGAAACTCACTCCAAACACACACCTTCCTTATCACGGGACTGAGGTGGAACACACACTCCAAACCAGCTCTGCCTCACAGCTCACAGAATCAACAGAAACCCTTGATAAAACCTACGTTGTTCCACTGGGAGAGGTTGTACTTAATCAAGATATATATATATATTTAGCGTATGTTCAATAAACCCCTTTTTGCCAGTGGTAATGGATGTGATGAGAAGGTAGTTCCAGACACTCCCAGCCAGCACAGCTTGCCAACAGATGTGGCCGGGGCAACTCCTGACCATCTCCTAGAGGGGTTGCAGCAGAACGAGCCATTTCCCGACTAGCTCGGATCAGCTCAGCATCAGCTCTCACATCTTCTATAGTTCAGGTACTACAGTCTAACAGGAACAAAAAAGCAATTATTGTTTCCTCTCATTCCTACGGAGTGGCAGACTCAGCTTTGCCTTCTCATTCAGAAGTATTTTCTTGCCTCATCTTTTTTCTCCCTATTCAGTCCGTCCACACGAGCATCTGTAAGATGTGGGAACTCGAAGAAGCCCAGTGCTGCGGGTGTCCTGCTGTGAACCAGTAACAGCACCGCGTGAAGCTATTTATTCTGCTGCATCAACAGGAAAGAAAAGCTCACGTGCTGGACAGCAATAGCTGTCAATGCCACCAGGACATTTTGGACTGGGTTGTTTTGTTGGATTTCTTTTTTTTTTTTCTTTTGAAAAGGAGCTGTTGGCACAGTAATCGCTCGCTTGGCTCTTCGTTTCCCTTTCCCCTTCTCATGCTAGCGCATGTCATTTGAAGTGACACAGCAGTAACCCCAAACAGGATGCACCCTACTGCTTGTGGCAGAAGGAGGAGGGGATGGTACAGCACCCAGGGGAAACCTTCAGAAAGGAGAGGCAGCACTGCAGGTCTCAGACAGGACAAAACTAAGAAGAGAACAGAAAAATGGAAGGGAAAGTGAGCTGGGCTTTAACCCTCTTCTTCCTCTGTGCATGCGCACATGTGTGTCAATACTAGTCTCCAAAGCAGATCACCAAACAACAGGGACAGTGATGAGGAGAGAGAACATTATGAGGCTCAGGGAATACCAAGCAGAAAGAATCCTGTAAAATGTATGCATTACGTCACAGCAGCACCATCCAACTGCTGCCAACTACGCTTGCACACATACCTTTGTATCTTTCCGAACACAGAGCAACTCCAAAATGCTACCACTTTATGCTCATTACACTCACTTCACACCCAGCATTTCCAGCCTGACTTTTATTTTTTGTACTTAGCAGCTGTCATTGCTCATGTTACACCTTCCAAATAAAAGCCCACTGCACCTCTCTCCCCTCTGCTCTACTGCCACTATGCAGAAGGTGGAGCTAGACCACCTACCAGCCCTGGCCCCTTCTCTCCATGAGCAGATACAGAAGCGGTGGTGGTCTCCAGCCGCTCTAGGGCCACGAGCACTGCACTGACAAATGCAGGGAACGGGCTTTTAAGAAAAAGTGAAAGAAAACAAAGATTATAGTTTCAAAAAGTCTCTCCATCTCTTCTGTTGCTTGTATCTTAGCTTATATTTATACAGCACCCATATGACCCCCCTAAATCCTAACACAAAAATCTTAGAACTATGGTTCTGATCTAAGAAGCAAACGAGTCTGTCCAGCATTATGTTGAAACTGTTTAGGTCTGTCTACACAGTATACACATATACTGAATTTATCTGTCTCCCCACTGAGGGAAACAGAAAAGACCTTACTACAAAGACAACAGTGAGGCACTCTGCTGAACAAGGTAGGCAGGGTTTGCTTTATGGTCTTCTGATTACTGGAGGTTTACACAGGTGCAGGTACACTCAGAGCCATGACAGCAAATGAAGGCACCTGGGCATATTTTGAAATACACATATATATGTATACAGACACACACATATATATATGAAACAGAGATCTGAGAGTAGGGTCTTTCTTGCTCTTAGGATCTCTTTTCCAGCATAAATATCCTTTAGCAAAGCTCAAAGCTGCAGCACTGAAAGCCTTCAAACCCCACTGAGTTGTGCTGAGGATACCTGGCACTTTCTAGGACTGTGCCATTTTGTATTTGCCTTCCTTTCAAAGGTTCTCGGTTGGTTTTTTTTTTGGTTTTTTTTTTTAGATTTATATACGAACAATATCTTGTCAGACTCCCTGTTCCCGGCACATTTTGTTTTCCTCTGTTTTTGCTACCCATACAGATGAGAACAATTGCCATTAATGAATTTTATTTTATCTTGCATGGTTTTTTCTCCAGTGTGGGTGTGAACTAATGTCATGTCTTGAGTATAATTTAGCTGATTTGTCCTGCTGGCTTCTAATAGAAAAGACCAGTCTTTAACAGAATACATACCAAATACAGGTGGGGGGAAAAAAAAAAAATACCACAACAAACCAAACAAAAACCCTAATATCCAGTTTCTTACCTTCTCACCCCAAAGCGAAAAAAAGTCT
This sequence comes from Charadrius vociferus, assembly GCF_000708025.1. Classification (NCBI taxonomy): domain Eukaryota; kingdom Metazoa; phylum Chordata; class Aves; order Charadriiformes; family Charadriidae; genus Charadrius; species Charadrius vociferus. The sequence goes on along the minus strand of NW_009646744.1, from coordinate 1,654,040 downwards.
TACACGAACACAAGCTATCTAGCCATTCTGTGAGCATTCCTCAATTAGAAAATAAAATCTGATTACATGTTTTAAAATATATACACTTTCAGACTAACCAAAGTAATTCATTTGAAGATAACTGCACATAAGATACCATGAAAAAAAGCACTAAAATATAAAGCGAGTAAATTAAATCAATCTCATACCAAAGTGGCATTTTTGCTTATCTGAAAAAGAAAGTTTGTTAAACATTTGTTTAAATAAAGATATAATTCTGTTACAGTCTCATAACTCATAAGAATTTATTTTAAGTTGCTTTGATTTTTTTTTTATTCTATACTTTTTAATTATGTCTGTTTTGGAAAAAAAGAGGTCATGAGTTCATGATTAGCATCTCTTGTATGACTAGAAAATACACGTAGTTAAGAAACCAACATGCTCATTTTCACAGCTTCTTAGCCCTCCATGCTGTCAATAGAACAATTTCCTTTTCTACTAAGAAAGCAGAGTAATTTCCAGTAACTCACAGCAGCTGAAATATGTTTAAGTACTGAAAAAAACCAACCACCTTTTTCTGTCTGACTATTTAAGTGATAGTCAGAGTTTGGGCTGCCTTTAAATAGAAACACAGCACTGTAAGCCAATTCGCTGTCCTAACATTTGAGGCATTTCTTTAACTCTGTCTTAGGGGGTAATACTGTTATTTTTCCTGTAGGAACAAGAACATTCTGGCAGACTTCTTCCTTGGCTTCTCAGATGGTCAGATAATGTCAACTAGAACAAGCTTCCGAGAAGGAGAGGACGCTCACCCCGTGTTTTGCAGCCTCTCTTCTCTGCACACACAACCACACAGCTTATCATTTGCACCTATTTTTCATTAACACCTGAACTAACACCATTTTTCTACCAATTTCTGGTATCAAGTTTCATGAAAAGGAGCAAACAAACCATTTTGGGCAACTCTTCAGATGGTAAGAACATTTTCTAGGTAGGTCTTCAGAAGGGCAAAACGCACCAACAAGAATCTCATTCCTGTTTGACAGTTCATTTCTCAGCTAACTGCTCACACATGCTTCCTTCTGACTTACTCTCCTCTTTCATAATTACCCCAAAACATGGCAAACTAAGTGCTGAGTCCACAGTCTTTGGAAGCCTGTTTTTTTCTTTGCGACAAAGCTGTGCAAGGAATGCACATGAGGCAAGAGCAATGTGGGATAGTAGATGGTGTATATTTTAGTACTAGCTAGAAAGCAGAATAATTCAGCAAACAGATTTTGATATTCTGCTATTCACAGTAGCCCAGGACTGGCCTTTCTTGTGGTCACACTATAGCTGTTCCCTGAGCAAACTGTGAAGCCACACGTCTACTGTCATCTTCCAATATACCTAAGTTCTGGCTGTCCCCGAATGTCTTCTGATGTGCCCACTGGAAAGCGCAACACGACAAGGTGTAGTCAACTCGGAGCTTCCCGGGTACTAATGGGCAGGAGGAACCCAACAGCACGTGCAGGATTTTCACTAAGGTTACAGAAACTCAGTTCACTTGGACTTCACGCATTCTCCACCACGCATGACTGAAGTCGCTCAAAAGGTTTAGAAATTACTAAGAGGGAAGCGCAAGACTGAGCGCAGCGCTGCGTGAGCCACCACTTCCATAGGTACTGAGGCCGAAATAAAAACCAAAGCAAGCATTTAAGCAAAGCAACTGCTCCTATGGTGATGCTCAAAGAAACAATATACCTTCGGTCTCTCTTAAAGTAGAAAATGACACAGGAACTGGGGTGAAGATACTGCTCAGGCTTCAATAGGCACAACGCCAGGACCTTAAGTCAGGGCTGAACTGAGCTCAAAGTTTCTTCATTTATCAACTGAAACAGATGGCAGAGAACTGTAATTTGGCTCCTGTTTCTTTCCAGTTATATATCACACAAACTGAAAGGGTAGAGGGTTTGTGGTGCTATTAGAAGTTTTATGTTTTGTTGACATTTTGGCTGGAGCAAGGGAGAGACATCTGAAGACACTGCTAACAAGGCATGCACAGATCCAGAGGAGTATCAAGTACCATGAGCGCACAGGGCACGAACAGTACCTATATTAAAGGAAATACAGTTGTTTCTGTGATGTATTTTACTCATTTTAGGCCAAAATCACTGCTGACAAAGTTGTGGAAACATCCTGGAGAAACAGAGCAGGATCAGTCATGTGTGATAGATCGTTTCCATGCTTCAAGATTGCGGCTTTCAGCAAAGGTCCACACTTGTGCTACAACCGAGCAGGGAGTATTGTTGGGTTGTTCACTTGTTCAGGCTGCAGTGGACAGGGTTGTCCCCAGCCGAGCTTCTTGTTACTGAGCGATGCTGGCCTCACTGCAGAGTCCTTCCCCTGTACGATGTGGGGGGTTCTTTCAAGGCCAGTTTCAAATACAGGTAACACATAAAAGCTGGAAGATACCCAGATTATCACCCCAAAAGCACCAGGTGAGACTGTTCAAAATAAAGACCTTTTACACGTAGTCAAACTGCTTAAATGCAAAAGTTTAATCACTTGATAAGAGCTATGAAATTACTTTTTCAGAAAAGGCAGAAAACTTTGTACAAACACATTATACTCATGGATGCATGCAATATGCATGCACTACTAATATTCTATATGTAGTTTGTTTAGTATTTTGTGCTGTAATTCACATGTTCAAACAAGTTTCTCTGGAGCGCATTGTATTCTGAATAATAGTATCTACAGAAGCTATTGGTTTCAGAAAAGCAAAAGGTCATACTTCTTACGCAAATGTGCAGAACTGCCTCAATTAAAAGCTTCAGTTGAGCACTAAGCAACAGCACAATGCATTGTTGTAAAAATAAATAAATCCTTTTTGATACAAAGACTACATAATAACCGTTCACACTTCTACAGAGCAGAACACATTTGGGCATGTATTTTTAGAAATAAGTGATTAATCCTGCTGAGAGGACTGCCCCTTTTGAATGTAATCATTATGGTCACATTCCTTAGGCACAGCAGAATCACATGTGTATTTTGTGCAAACGAGTTTTTTCAAAGGAGTACCTCCCATACACGAATTCAGTTACTACCCAGTGTGAGGTGGGGTAGCTGGTGCATTAGCGAGTCATTTACAGATGACTAAAATTACTTCCTGTTTTTAATGGCCACAATTTTTTTTTTTCCACCAGCAGATATTTTATAGATTAAGGTTCCCTATACCACAAACGCAAAATTTTTCAGGTCCTCAGAGACAAATTCGGCTCTTGACCGGTTCTGGAAGCCCAGCACAACCACACTGTGGATTCACTGGTGCAACTGAGCTCTGCATTTTTCCTAACATTACTCACGAACATGTGATCTTGCAGACATTCTGCTCCAGATGTAGCAAGAGAAGAGAACACAGCCTCTGAGCATGAAACCACCGTGTGCGTTACTTTCCACTCGTAAAACATGCTTCTAAAGTGGTCACCTCCAGCATTCAGCCAACATTACAACACGAGTTTCAGGCTCCAAGTCACACTGGACCAGTTTATTCCAGAACAGGAGCCTAAATTCATCCAAGCTGTCACCATGAGCATATGCGAACTCAGAAGCGCACACACAGCAAAGGATAAGCCCCTTTGAAAAACACAAAGACAATCCATCAGTCAACCAGAGGAGCTGATCATCCCAAGAGAGCAAGGTTTACAACATGAGACATGTGAAAACACCTTCGGTCACCAGAAAACAAATGGTGGAATTGCTTCAGAAAAGAAGACGACCTCGCAGTGGACAAACAGGTATACCCCATGCTCTTGGCACTCTTCGTACCCCTATGAGCTCACCTGGAGGAGGGGAAAAAACAGCACCCTTAAATCTGCAGAAAAACCTTCCTACAACACTTGCCAGTGTAACCCAAGTATGAAGAAGCACTTTTAGTCTAGCATACCTGCACATACACTTTCAGAGACACAGAAACCATGGCAAGAAGTCAACATATCCTTTCTCCCACAGTGGAGATGATGGGCCAACTCACCCTGTCTCCACAGAACAAGCATGGGAGCAGGGTCTACCTCAGCCTCGTTGGGTCAAACCCACAGGGAAGAGGACAGCAGACATCCATGCCTTCCAGAGGGAAAACTGCCACACTTGTCTGTCTGGCATGTACCATCAGAAATCCAAGAAAAAATCAAAGTAAAATCAAGGGATTAACGTGATCCGCTGGCAAGATCCAAACTAGTACCATGGCCCGAAAGCCTAACCAGCGGTGATCCCAGTGGTAAAAAGGCACCACGTGATTCACTCACTCCAGCTTCTCCTCAAAAGGATTTAAAGGACTTAAAGGAAGGAGTTGAAAAGCTGGAAGGGGAACCAAGAAAGTGACTGTTCCAAGGGCAGCTTAGCAAGGCAAGAGACCGCAGGCCATCCTCAGATAACCCGTGCCATCCCAGGGGGAGGAAGCGATGTTGCAGGCTGGGAGGAAGCCAAGCACATGCTGACAGCACTGACCTCGTGATGTCAACTAAGGGCAGCAGGACCTCGTGATGCCGAGTTCTCAGGTCACCACAAGATCCCAACCACACGGGTGATGCCAGTATGAAAGACAATAAGGGTGACCCTTAACCTGTGTGTTAGCTCATTTTGTATCTTTACCTCCTTCTAAAAAATTAGAGAAAAAACGAGCAGAGGGCTTTTCCACTCCGCTGTTCATGTTCCCTGTTCCACAGGTGACGGGAAGACACTGAAGTGAAGCAAGGGCTGGGCAGGGTGAGTTCCCAGCACGGCAGAGGAAAATTTTCCAAGGCACAAAGTCAGGTAGGCACAAACAACCCAACAGTTTTCAAATTATTTGGTCATTCTCTACATTCGCATGCAGCTAGCACGATGGGGTTACTGATCCAAGTTAATTCCTTTGGGATCTGATAATAATACGACTAAATAACAATCACCAGCTAGACCGTTGACCCTCTGATTTGCAGCTCCTTCAGGCACGGTACAGACCCAGCTTGTGGCACTGCCTTATTCAGAGCTAGCACATAATTTTCAAGGACATGCTGGATCTTTTAGCAGCAACACACGCCTACCTGGACAAGGACTTGAAGACCTACAGAATGGTATCAAGGAGGGCTTGGAAAGTGGCCCCTTCAGCAGAAATTGTCAAAACTTTCTCTGTGCTCCAGAGGTGCTTACTGGAACCTATTAATTTGTACGTCTCTGCTTCCAAGACAAAAGTTGACTTAAAGCACTGGAAGATACATAAAAGCTCAGATGACAGGAAATGCAAAACAGAATTTGGCAAAAAGAAGTACTTTAGAAAACAGCGGTATATTTCAAAATAGAGGCCAAAGTCATCATAGTGATAGAGAAAACCGCACATAAATCAAAGTGAAATATTAAAACTTGCTACACTCAAGCTAATGAATGCAACCAAAAAGCCAAAAACTCTTCCAGAGATATTACAGAAGAGATAGATTGTTTTACAAAAAACCAAAACTTAAGGGACATTAAAGGGCAGAAATGAGCTGAATAAGAACAGAAGAACATTTCGGATGGTTAAGAATTTGAGTGGTCTTAAAAAATTTTGGGACAAAAGCTTTTTACATTCGTCGGAAAACTGTAAAAGATGAAAAGCTAGAGCTATTACAAAATGAAGTCCAACTAAAGCTCTTTGTGAAGATAGACATCGAGGTGGTGAAATTCCAGGCAGGAGTTTTACAACTATAGGTGAAAGACCTGCAGAATACCAGAAGTGAACAAATATCCAAACACACTGTTTCATTAATAGCAGGTTTGGAATGATGCATTGACAGCACTGTTGAGAGAACAGCTTTACAAAGCCTTGTTCGGTGCCGTTAGGGCAATGAATTCTCTAGCTGTGTTGCTCACAAGCTTGGTAAAAGATTTGCTTCCCTGGGCTCAGCCAGGCTGTACACAAAGCTACCTGCTGCTGACGGAAAAGCCTTTGACTGGGTGGTGTGGGATACTTTGTTTGCTGTGGACAGTAAATTTGGTAAGAATTTTGGCGATGGTTTTATCTGTTCAATTGTTTGATGATACTACGTTGTCCAGACACCGCGGGCTCTGAAGTCCTTCAGCATCTCAGGAAGACATACCTTAAAAATGGAAAGCAACATGGCAATCTGTGGTGGTTACCCCTGCTCTGAGCACAGGAGGAACAAAAACAGAACAGTCCCTATAACAGTACCACATCATCTACGTCACCAGTGCTAGTCACCTTCAGAAATAAGGCGAAAACTTACCAAGAAGTTTTGTGGGTAAAACTTTGACTGGAAAATCAATGTAAAGACAACTTTCATGTTCCTCCTTCACCCTGCTCCAGCCTCCACTTTAAAAAGTCCCCAGCTAAACGTCTTTAGATGTCTCCAAGTCTCTTTGCAGTTTATTTCAAGAAACTAGCTCCTGGTCCAAGAAGCAATTATGCCTTTGTAAGAAAGTATATAGTATTTTTACTGTGCAAGAACAATAGCTCTGCAGAGGAACTGGCTCGTCAAGCATCTTTGTATCATGCTACCCATTTCCAACTCTAGGTTTATTGCAATTCCCTTGATGAATCCTGCTGCCAAAAATTATGTGAACGGAAACAAATCTCAGGATACCATTTAAAGCCACTGCCACGGAGAATAGAAAGAGTCTGGGCTGATGGGGGATACTTGCCTAGACAGATTTCAGGAAGTACTACTTTGCAGCCAGCCTTAGGCCCTTCATATCTCAGGAACCTGGCAAACTATTCTCTCAATAAGGGAGCAGCACGTATTACAGAAAGACCCCAAGAAAGCACGTTTCCAGGATAACTGAAAATGGCCTTCTCCATAAACAGAGAAAAGAACGTTTAAAGTTATTTATTCCTGTACCTTCCCACTTGGAAAACTGTGCTTGTCCTCAGAAATACCCAGATAACCAAAGCAACCCCCTAAAGGAAGAAGGTGCCCAAAGATACTCCATACCGTTGGTGAGACTCGAAACTGGAAGGGTTCTTTCAAGCTTGAACAATTACCACACAGCTGTACCTCTACAACAGGTGCTTTAACAAGAGCAAAACAGAGTTTGCAAACACGGGTGGAATGCCCCTCGGGGTGAGATGGTTCTTTAGAGCTCCCTAGATTAAAAAAAGAGACACTGAAACCTTTATTCAGCTGCAGTGTGAAAAAATCCTCCTACTTAATAATCCCTCTATCCCCCAGCTAGGTGGGAAGAATATCTAGAGATACGAGGGAACAAGTATTTGAACTGCATACATAAGATGGAAAGAAACACTGAGTTTCCCTCCTACATACAACCTCAAAACGCACCAGTCCCATAATTCAGTGTAACAGGACCATCGCTCTCCCTCTGCGATAGCTTGATATTGCTCCAAGCCCAATTACTATCTCAACACACGCACTCTCCTGCAGTCCTTACAGCTGTATTTACCATTGGCAATACTGCCCACATATCTTAACAACAGAGACATAAAGCCCGAGACCTCTCGGCAATTTACTGAGCTTTGGGCTCATTCAACTGAGCCCATTTTGAAGAACAAAAAACTGGTGGAGTTTTCAGAGGTTTGGCAGCTCCCTCTTCTCCTAAGCACTGAAGCAGACCCCTAAAAACCCAGAAAAGAAACAGCAGCTCGAGACGGGCATCTGTGGCAGTCAGTAATGTAAATGTGCAGTGGAATACTTTGTGTGCCCATATAATATTTAGCAGAAACATGTGGCTGCTTCTGTTTAGTTTAAGGAAGTTTTTGTAATATTGTTTCCATTTTACTGAGGAAACTGAACAGAAAATTCTGCAAGAGGGTTCATTTAATTGCTATTTAGAAGCGTATATACATTTTTAGCCATGTACAGCACACAACTCATGCGAACAGCTATGTATTTTTACAACAGGAATGCTTTGATTCTAAAATTCTAGAAAACAACACACCTGAAATTTCCTATTCCTAACAGGAATACTTTGATTCTAAAATTCTAGAAAACAACACACCTGAAATCTCCTATTCCTAATAACTGTAAGAGCCCACGCCTGGGCTGAGCTCTCCTGTCACCAGCAGCCGCCAGCGCCAGATGCTACAATATGGCCAAGAGCTCCTATTTATAGTAAAAGTTACCCTGAGGGAAAATCCACTCACGTGAGTATTATTTGCAGTAGACAGCGGGTACTCTACACCTTGGAACTTAAGGGTTTGTCTGGTCTCTAGAATACTTGCAGGTGTTTCTGTGTTTCTTGTAAACAGATTGTACCACTAGAATTTTGAATATTCTTGTTCACCATATGAATGTTGAGCTGTACTGAGAGATTTCAGTCTAAGAGCCGATTGCCCTCCGATAAACTGAAGAGCTAAAATACAAACATGTAGTGGATCTATTGTGATTTCCTAAGGCTTCTTCGGTAAATTAAACTGCTTTGAGATACATATATATATTAAAAAAAGAAGGCAAACTGGTACTTTACAGTTGCTAACTTACTGGTTCCATCACTAGAACTGTTAACTTCTCCAGCACCTAGTTCTGAAGGATTTTACACAGTTTGACGAGACCCAGACTCGTAAAATTTCATGCACTCACAAGACAGAAAGAGAATCTGGGCAGGAAAAAAAAACAAAAGCAAGCAAACAAACAACTAAACAAAATACATTTCCCCTGAAAAGTATTAGTAATTTTATTTTTGAAACAGTGTCAGCACAGATTAAGTAGAATTTACATCCTGGTAAATTTTCATAATATGCCTGACAGGAATGCATAATATATTCATAGTCAAAAAAAGAACAAGCATCAAAATAATCTTTAAGTGTTCTGCTATACTGATGTCACTGCCAGAGTAGTTGGGCTTTTCTCTCCAAGTACATATTATTCACAAAATATATTAAGAGAATTTATGTATTTTTTATGGTCTACACAGTCTCCTCAGTAAGAGAACCAAGCTCTCAAAGTGAAGACAGTTAGAAATAATAGCACTCAGAATATTTGGAAAGTGTTCTGTTATTTAGAATATGAACAGATAGTAATATATCAATCCATAAACATAAGCTGTTCCACTACAATTGATGAGGCTGTTGCCTTCAGGTTTACTGGAACCAGGAACAGTCTAAAAATCCACAGTGCTTGTTTCCAATCTCTAAAGACCCAGCTGTAATAAATAATCTTTATTTTGTGTATTATCCAAAAGTTTCACCAGGAACTGGTAAGACCATACATAGTGAAGATTAACAAAGACTTATCCACATTTGGAAAATGAAAGGAGCCATTAGGCAACATGCCTAGAGGGCATCTGTATTAGTCTTCAAAAAATAATACTTGGTTCTCCTAAGTAAGAGCCGAGTCTCCCACCCTCCCAGAGCCTTAGCCAGAAGAGCTGTCAACCTCCTCCTGGGATTTTATACCTGTGGGTCCACCAAAAAAAAAATAACTGCAAATTCACTAGTTACTGGTTGACAGCTCACATCGCAAAGTAAACCAGCACTACATAAGTGCAGGAGAGAAGAGCAGAGAGAGTGACGCGTCATTTTTAAATTTCACATCCAGTTTGGATGCATGGAACGATGCAGGTGAAGAGGGAAGAAGAGGCCTTGCAGAGTACTCACTCTTGCTCCTTTTAATACAGGCATGATCCCCACTTTTCTGCCCCAGGGTCTGCATTGCAGCTGTTGAATTAACCGTCAGTCTCTACATAAAACCATCACTGTCTTAAGGTGGGGGGAGGAAGGCCAGGTAATTAGAGCAGTCCCAGTGCCCCTTCCCCACCACGGGCTCTGATCCCAGTATTAAGCTGATGTAGAATGTAAGATGACACAGACATCATTAAAACATTTCATCTCAAAAAAAAAAGGAACCACCTTCACAGTAAATAGCAGAGAGGTGTGCAAGCAGCTGTGATCAGTGTCTTTAAAAGGTGCATGCTAGCATTTAAAGTACTGGACTTCAGGTAGTGTCCAGGAGCGGGACCTGACTCTCTAAGGACACAAAAAGACCCATCAATATTCTGTGAAAACTGTGACACTTAAATTACTGAGGATGTACTATGAACCACCTAAACTGCTAAATTGTATCACCGCAGTTAAAAGGAATATTAAAGAAAATTAAGCCCATCAGCCAGAGATCTCCCTTTACAGAGCAACCCAAGGGCTGGTCATTTGTAGGTAATAAATTTCAAGGCAGCGGGTGGGAGGAGAGCTTTACCACACTGTTAGAAGCGTCTCAAGAAGTGCAGAACTCTTACTAATGAAGCATACTGTATTTGCATCCAAGTCGCAAACTCTGCACTTTAAAATGATTTTGCAGGTTACCTCTTCACGACGCCAGCCAGGACCGGGACTGCATCGCTTTGGAGCGTAATCATTATCCACTCGTAGAACACCACTTATTTCACAGCCGCCAAAAAACTACCTGTTTCCACGCTACCTAACCCCCGAGGAGGCCCCGGGTAACTCCCAGGCCCCGGTGCAGAAGCGCCGAGGGAAGTCTCTCCCCGCACGGAGACCCCACGCAGGACCGTGAACCAGAACCCCCACCCAAACCCCACCGAGGGGTCTGGCGACCGGAGGGGACAGAGCAGGGTCTGCAGGAGAAGGGCTGCCTTCCTCCTGCCTCCCCGTGCTGTGCTTGGCACCCCTGGGCGGATCCAGTTTTGTTGCGGTTAGAGCATGACAAATTTCAGGAGAAACCCTACACCTCTCTTGGCAGCGGCCAAAACTTCACGTTTTTTCGCCCCC
>NW_009646744.1:1628749-1642227 GCF_000708025.1 Charadrius vociferus | reverse complement strand
GGGCCCGGAGGGGCGGGGCCAGGGCCGGAGGGGCGGGGCCGGGAAGGGACAGGCGACTTCTTTTACCCCTAAAGCGAGAAAAACCCCCATCTACAAAATAGGATTTAGGACATAATACCCAGCAGGTGACAGAACAAGTGTATAAGCAAAACAAAGAAGCGCGATAGGTTTATATAAAATCAAAAGGATCTGCGGATTTTTGCAAAACTCTTTATTACTAACTTTAAATGAAATGGAAACACTGGTTACAGTTAAGTCTCTTTCCAAGTCTCGCTGTTCAGATACAACACTACTAGAAACTTTAATTAAGGACTGACCAAACTGACTCATCTGCTTTCCCTGGAAAATGGAATTAAACTAAAACAGCATATGATGTAAGATTAAATTAAGCCGATTATTTTTAAAAGGCATAATTTAGTATATGTGTAACATCTATATAACGATTCTTCACAATCAGCCATCTGTAGGAACTTTGTTTTTCATCTACTAGAAGTTGAAGATAATTATAAAAGAAAACAGGATTTAGTGTTTAGATGCACCTTTTCCCCCGTGCTGCGTACGGCAGACACACCTGCCCGCCACAGACTTACGGGCGACCAGTGCTGACATCCCTTCACCACGTGAACGCTTCCTCACTTCAAGCTGGGCATGGGAATACAGTCTCAAATACAAAAAGTCCTCAGGGAAGACTAAGAAATAACAGCATTTTGGCCAGGATATACAACACAGTTTCACAACTTAACAGCACCGCAGATTTAGCTAATCTCAAGTGCGTTACAATTCAAGCTGATACAGTCCCTTTAAAAGTAAACATTAACATGTTCCAAAACTCCTAAATTAACAGCAAGTGATTCTGATAGGCTTGATTGACGTACCTTAATCAAGAGAGCGGAGGATGGACAGTAAGAGAAAAAAAGGCTAAACACAAATCTAATTAAACCTCCTTGTAGGCAAATCTTCGTACCTACACAAAGAACATGAATTTCAATTTTTCTGTCCATTCCGCACACATCGCCTTGGGCTCCAAACCTGTCCTTTCTGTGCTTAAGAGATGATGAACCAAACCAGAACCAGTTGCACGCAAGGTCTTTAGGTCTTTTTGCTCCAACAACCAGCCCCTACAGCACGCCAGTGCAAGGAGCAAACATCTTCCATCGTCTCCGAGCACTTTAAGTCAAAGTCTCATAGAAGTACACTTCAGATAACAAGAATAACTGAGCAGTGTTAATGAAAACCCTCTTAAAGATTGATGTATAATACACTTACTAAACATGCACCTACACTGCACAATTCCTAGTGATAAAGTATTATCACAGCTCTTGCACAGACTGACTCACTGTAACCGATTCCATTCAAGCCATTAAGACTTCATCATGTCTCAGATGTGACAGCGCAGCCCTATTGACATTGAACAGATTTCTCTCCTCAATCGCTGCACAAATAAGCTCTTCTGTTCTACCCGTGAACCGGCTGTGACCCATAACCTTTATCCACTAATATGGAAGAGCCCATTTCCACTTTGAATGAAATTTTATGTAGTCATTCTTCAGTTGAAAACCAAAACATGGGAAAATGCCTTCCCTTTGAGAAAAGCAGAACAAGGGTAGATATTGTTGCGGCCTCAAAATGAATAAAATTTCCTTCCCTGGGGCAGAGAGCTAGTCTGGTAATTAATTATACTTTCTCCAAGAGTCAGACAAAAGATGGAAATAAGAAGCAGCGCTTTTCGTAACTGAAGGGAAGGACAAGAGAGACTGTGGTTCATGTTATTTCTGTCCTCCTATATAGCCGCATCACATCAAGAAAAACAAAACTTGGCACTTTTCAGGCTGCTACAGCCAACTCCACAGTTATATGCCATATTTTCTCCTCTTGTACTCTCCAATTAGCTTGTCAGTATTGGTCTGTTTCCTGTATAGAAACTACAAAACAGTTTGAGGCAAAGTGAGTACTTTTTCCTAGGACTGCTACAATAAACTCCCTCACAATAAACACCTCTTATTCCGAACCATCCTTTATTTGAACGATCATCATAATCACAACTTACTAGATACGTAACTTTCTATTTTGCTTAAAGCTACATCAAGGAGCTCACCTCTATCTCCTGGAGGCTCTAGATTCTTGCATAATTACCAGTGGCTTAGTCTTTGCAAGAACAAGGATATTGATAATTAGAAGCATACCTGAGAGGACTCCAAGGAGTTACTGGCACAACTCATTCTACTAATGCTTAAAGGAAAGGTAACTTAATGGCATCGTTTTTAACCTTGAGCTATATAGTATGTTTATACAATACTTGTTCATAGACTAATCTAGCAGCATGCATTTGCACTTCCTTCTACCCCAGAGCAAGAGGAAAAGGCTCAGGGTCTGAACTTTCACAGGTATTTTCAAATGTAGTCAAACTAATTACAGTTGTGGATTTTATACATCTTCTTGACATGCTCTTTTTGGAAACACAGAACTATTTTCCAGGGCATGAATATTCTGAGTGATAATACTGAAAAACAAACTCAGTCTTCAAGAGGTTTGGAAAGCCATACTATCATTTTAAAACACTGAAAAACTTCCTTAATGTCTACCAAAGAGTCTAAGTAAGGAACGTTGTAGTGAGAACAGTGTCAGGATTCAAATTACTTTAGCCTGCAGTGAACGCAACTGGAGAAAAAACGTACTCTTGTCAGTGTTTTCTAAGGCAGTCAGCACACTGCTGAAGAATGACATTTATAGATTAACAATCCACAAGCTGAACTGGGAATCTAACCCATGTGCCACGTAGCGTGAGTAGTAACCTGAAAATCCAGAAAGCCAATATCCAGCTCTTGAAACAGTTCAGCTATGGAAAGGGTTTTTTCCACTCTTGTATTCAGGTAAGGCACCTACTTCCCCTGCACAAGTTTGAAGCCGCTAGAAGAAACAATGACTAAGATAGGCAATACTATAAAATTACTGAGATGAAATGGGAAGAACCCTGAGATGACAGCAGTTGGGCAGTGGATATGCCCAGAATGATGACAGTGCTGATCATAAAAAGCTAGCGTGCAGTGATGGTAGAGTGAAGACAACCTATATTCACGTTTAGAAATCAGTTTACAGCAGAACACACAGAATTCTGTACCTCCAAAGTTCTGAAGACCAAAGCATTCAGATAGTTTAATGGTGGTGTACTACTGACTTCTGAGTCACTGAGAGTACATGCATGCTTTACATGCCCATTTCCAGGACATGCAGTTACCTTTATAAACAGTGTTAACACTTCTTAAATCAAGTAGAGGTCACATCTGTAGATTCTAATGCTACTAGAAATCTTAGCACAGCAAGAGCCAAAAAACCTCAAACTCAATTAACACAATTTGGTCTGCTGTACTTGAGTCACACTTTTTAAAAAATCTAAATGAACTGAAGAATGATCTTTATGAAGACCTTACAGGAAAAGACCTAGTTACTTGTACAAAATAATTTAACATTACGTATTTGAATAAAGTATTTGCAAGCTTACTGCTAAGCATTATACTAAATTTCAAATGATGTATACACCAAAAAAATACAGCCATTAATTACTGGTTAGTAATTCTGTTTCACCTCCCTGCCACAGCAGCAAGACAATTATTTCTTCTGTGGACTCCTGCTGAAACCCAGAAATCTCATCTGTGTTTACAGTAGATCCAATTTTTGGTACTTGTAATAGTATCTGTGGAAAAAAGGGATAAGTTAAATACTATCAGTAAAGTGGCACATTCAAGTGTAAGAGAAAGGTCATCAATCTGACGACTTCAGATATTCAATAGATATCTACCCTATCATTTGTTTGGGGGAATCTGAATCTTGCAGGTCAACTGCCAGTGAGAGGAGAACAACAGTTTTAAGTGTATGTATATTCCTAATGAAGAAGTGTATCATCTGAAAGACTCCTTGAGCAGAGGTGAAAACATTCAGCATAAAAAAAACCCACCATCACTTTTAGGCAGTCTAATTCCCAATTCCCAGGCTCCTCTAGAAAAGCAGTAACAAAACCAAACACCACCACTTGCTGATTTCTGAGAACCATTTGCCTACCAAGTACAACCTATGTTCTGTATTACCACAAACCTCTTGGGTACATGACTTAACACCCTTGTTCTTTGATCTGTACAGAAGCATCAGATGGTTGTCATTAATACACACATACACACACTTAATAGCACTTCCCTGCATTCTAGATGCTGTAACTCAATCTTTAATGAAGCAGGAAATATTTGGACCTAAGAGACTGCAATTCCATTGAAAATGTAAGTATATTCAGTATTTTTGGAAGTCGTTATGCTTATGCAGTATCTCTGTATTAGTTTAATACAGCATAAGTAACAAATAAACTTGCAGAAAACTTGCAGACATTGTCAAGAACTACTTTAAACTTAGGAAGACATATGCCATCCAGTGGCACACTGAGAAACTTCAAGAGGTCAGAAAGGGAGGGAATTTTACCTCGATGGTAGTGATGAGATAGTTTTGTACACAGTTCTCCTTTTTGTTTAAAAAGAATCTAGGAAGTGAAGAAAGGAGCTTCCCCTATGTTAAGGGTCTCAGGAAAAAAGAACAGAAACCTATAGAGAGAAACTGATAATCTTTAAAGAAAAACACACCCTATTACTTGAACTGCTTTCAGGACAAAAAATACCGGACACTGAAGAGCTCAGTTTAGCTAAGCAAGATACAAACCCCATCAATGGCTGAAAGCTCAAGTCAAGACATATTCACCCTAGAAATAAGGCACAGGATAATAATTTACTAAACAAGCTGGTATCTTTTCTAAGTAGGCTCCATACCAGCAGCAAAGCTCAAAGTTGAGTTTAGAAGTAACTTGAAGAGGTGCAGATATTCCCAGAGTTACCTAGTGGCACCTTCTGGCCCTAATGATCTAGCCTATGAAATAGCTAGACTGTATTAATTCCTGTGCTAAAGATCCTCAGAGCAGAAAGCATTAGTGTAGTCTGTTAGTGAAGTACTGTTGCACAAAAACACTCTTAAGTCAGAAATTTGAAGTCCTCAGCCTCGTTTACTCTTTAGCCTTGTGGTTTTTCAGACTTAAAAAAAAAAAAAACAACCCAACCCAAACACCTTTAAACACTCAAATAGCCAGTCATCATCTGCACAGCACACCAATTCTATAATCTATTACCTTCAGGCACTCCTTCGGGAGGGCGGAACGCTTTTGTGTTAACTGGAATTTGGTGAAGCCTGGGAGGCCTCGGGCGCGGTGAACTTCTAACAATGGAGCAGATTTCTCGTCTGCCACACAGAGGCTGAAAAGATTAACGACATTTCATTCACACAACTATTTCCATTGAAGAAATATTCTAGCTTTCTTCTAGGGCAATCAGAGATGACATGTAGGTTTCAACAGACACGATTACAAGACATTTAAGACTACCTGTCTGCAGTTAATATGCTATCAGAAAGGGTGATAGAAAGCTTCAGAGCTTAAACATTTTCTTCAGCTGTTTGTAACACTGTAAGGCTTAAATATATAGTACATTACATACTAGCGTGCCAAAACTGGGTTTAAAGAGCGCAATAAAATTAGAACCTTAAAAATATTCTTTTCTTCTGGACTTTGAGGAATAATTTCTTTTTCTGAGCGCAGTGATGCAGGAACAATTTCTTCTGAATTTACACATGGACCTGTGGTATTCAGGAATAGGTCTTCCCCAGGTGAGGCTTTGCACACCGGTGACAAGCTAAGCTACAGCTCCATCAAAATAAAAAATATACAGCAATAATTGCCCAATTAAATAATAGACAATTGAAATTGGCCAACACTTGTTGGCTCCTGCAAAAGATGTTCAATTGCTTAAAAAAATATGATTTAGGACTCCAGTCATTCCTGCCTTCAGCCTCCAACAAGACCCCGATGTTCTCTACTTAATCTAGTGTCCATAAACTCAAGCATGCTTGCAACAACATATTGAGTTTTACAACACTAGGAAAGCCCAGTATGTTTTTCTGCCAAATAGTGTGATGCAAAATTAAGCAGCCTTTCTAAAAAAATGTACAGTTGGCTGATTCAGTTAGGAGCTACGGCATGACAGTGACAGGGATGTCAGTTCTATTCCTGCAGAGAGAAGTGGTAGTACTATACTACCTTTACTGACAAAGAATTCAGACTGGCGTTTAAATAGAGTTTGTATCAAAGGAGCAATGCAAGTAAAGCTACTATGTGCTGGTTTTACATTAGAAGATACTGCAAAAATACAAGCCAGATACCTAGGTTTTTTGCTGTAGTTTCTTAACTGTCCAGCTGATTGAATTTAACGTGTCATCTGTTGAGCAATTTGTACTGTAGCATAATTATAGCCAGAATTGGACTGTGTCATGAAGAACAATTTGTTTGGGTTTAATCATTAAAAAAAAGTACCAGGATAGACACTCATATCTACGTTTGCAGACTGAGCACAACCAAGATTTTTTAGGGCTTTATTTTCCTCCATGATGAGCATGGTAGAACACATTTGCTAAACAAAAGCATAGAATTCAGTACCAGTTTCCAATTCTTTGCCATTTACTATTAGTCCTACAGTGTTCCCCTAGTACCCAATACTATTTATAAGAAGTCCATTTACTAATAGTTCTTTGCATTTAACTACTGAATTCCTGCCATTCATTTTTTTTTCGTCTTACAGTCTCCAAAATTAAGACAAAGAATCGGTTTACTGCAGCAGAGAACACACATATTTCAGGTCCCCTTCACAACTACAGGATAAAGCACTTCCTACCACTTCTCAGATTTAATTGTAATTTTTGTCATGATTCAGAACTCTCACTTGAATTTTATGCCTTTGCTAATCAGCGGGACACAATGGGAATACTACCACCACAGCATCTGTCCGTTTGAATGGCAGCACTTCTGCTATCAACCCCACTGATGTGGCTGAAGCGTTTCCTCGGGCATCAAGCTGACTCAACGATGATGTACCTTCTCCTAATGTACTAGAATTTTTTTTCTTTTTTCTTACACTTCGCCCTTTTGGGCTTAGCAGTTTGATTATCAGGCTAAAGGGTGAAACAATTACATTTTGTGTTATAAAGTGAATCTCTATAGTCTGCTAAACACTAACAAAAATAGTCCCACTGTCATACTTGAGCTCTACACAACTAATTCGGTACCACTGACATAGTCAATCTGAAAAACAGTGAGCACCCATGACTATTGCTGCTACCCAGAGGCAGAGGCACGCTACATCTTCACTCTCTGCCGTTGTCAGCAGGCACCCCTTTCAAGGGAACTACTACACTTGTAGGTGGAGTCTTCCACCTATACAAGGAAGGAACAAGTCATCTATGTTACAACCTGCCTGATTTATTAAGGATCTTTCACCTTTCTTTCCGGTCCTAACGGTGAAGAACAGCGCATACCAGTTTTTAGGTCTGGAGTTCTCTCTCTCGCAGCTGTAATTTTACAGACTTTTTTTCCTGTGATAAATTTCCAACAAATTAATTAACTTTGAGACAAAGACCACAGCTACTCTCCAACCCATGTCTTACAGGATGGTTTCAAAGAGAGATCATTCCAAAGCCACCCATGTAAACAAGCTTCCTCCCTTCAATATAACCCTCATCTCCCTCTCCCCCCAGACAGGGCTGCTTTACTCCTCTCCCTTTCCTTGAGGAAAACAAGGTCGCTTATTAATCTTAGGTTCACCTGGCTATTTACTGCCAGACACACATACTGTGGGAGCAGAGGAATTGCATAATCTCAGCAGCCTTTGCCAGTGGCAACTTCTGCTGCTATTACAGTCCAAATTAAGCAGGGGAAAATTATGTGGTACCTGGGCCATAGCCAGAATTGCATCAGTCACAGTTCAGAACTGTAGTTACATGAGGGACTCATCATAGTATGTGTGAAGCTGATATGAAATAAGTTCAAGTAAAGAGCATGACCCAAACAGTTCTGTTTCTTGATAAGTTAAATAAGAAATGCTAATTTTCATTGAGCATCACAAGTGATTAAACAGAAAAATGCAAGGTTTGGGGGTTTGGGGTTTGTTTTGTTTTGTTTTTTTATTCTTGTCCTAACGCATTAACCAGAATCAAGTCTTATTTACAGGGAAGATTTTCAATTCACACTTTCCCTTCTAGACACAACTGAGCTTAGCCTGTGCCAGGGGAACAAATGACCCAGTGGAAGCCTGGTTCTGATATTCTGATAGTTTGGGTAGAACATTCTGTTGTCTCACAGCTAGTACAACTGCTTCAGGTTGTATTTTACCTGCCAGAGTAGTTGAAACACTTAATGCTGAAGAACTGTAGCTGCAATTTGGTGGTCTCCTCCTAGAAGACAAAAAAAAAAAAATTAACAACTATCCTGAATGAATGTTAACATTAAAAAAAAGTTTATAAGGAAATCATAGGAAAAGATAGACTGAGCGAACACGGATAAAGCTTATTTTTAAAAGCATTGTTACTGAGTTACTTCACCACACTTTACAGTTATTTGATAGTTTATCATCAAGTCACACAGCTTATTCTGAAAATACTCGCAATTTAAGAGCCAGAGAAGACATTCACTAAAGTAAAGTACTCAGCACTGAAGCGTACAAGGACAGAACATATTTAAGGAGGATGCAGGGGAAAACTGGGTTCACGAGAAAATTCAGATTGAAATCTGTAACGCTGTCAGATTGGTATAAATGAGTTCTGAATGGAAATGTTTGCATCTAAGACTGGAAACAGCAGCACAAGGGTTAGAAGAAATGATACTATTCCTAGAAAAACACTCACGTGACTCAGATTTTTATGTCAGGACCTGAAGGCAGCACTGTGACAAGGCCAGATCCTTCACTGTGCTAAAACCACACCACAGATGACCCGTCAACAGAAAACCTGGCATCCCAACAACAGGAGAGTTGTAATAGGGTTGCAGCATATTACATACCCCGTGCCACTTCCTGGTAGGTATGTATTCCAAATAAGAAAAAACTGACAGTGGGCAGCAACCTGGCCCAAGATTTACAAAGGCTGAAGTCAGCAAGAGTCTAAAGCAAAGAAGTGCCCCATATAAGCTGATGATTCCTAAAGAACCTAAAAGATCTGCCCAAAACCTAATTTTGTCCTGGGTAAACACAGAACACCAGAGACTTAATGAGGACTTGACAACAGATACCCTTCACACTCCGTACTGCACCAGCAATCCTGGCCAGACCACCTGGGCACACACTTCTTGCTGCCTGTGACTGAACAAAATCTAACAGAATAAGTGCTACTGGATAAATGCCACCTATTTAGGGATTTTGTAAATAAATGCCACTTTCCCCTTCCATAAAATCCTTCACTGAGGTTTCTTACATTGATTTTCCTACACCTGCAAGACCAAAACAAGTCTTTAAGGCAAATTCTTACCTGACTTAATGCACCAATTTCAAAGTTAGTGAGGACACAGGTAGCTAAAACTCAACAGAAGTGTTTGCAGGATCTGAGGTTCCATACTGGCCTTTCTTTTAAATACCATTCAAAAGAAAAATCTGAACACTTAAGTGCATCTAAGAGTCTGCTTTGCAGCTTACCTTCTAGTGTATCGGTCTTGAACATTGTTGAGTACAGGTTCTGAAAAACATAAAAGCTAAACTTTAAAAGAAAAAGCTAAGCAGACCAGACAATGTTTTAGTGCACACTATACTATAAAGCAAAATATAAGACGCAAGCACAGACCACTAACAGGGAACTGTTTCCCATTATGCAGATATGCCTTAAATTATACAATCATTACATATTTTATACAGGTTCCTTGCACTACAGTGAGATTTGTTTACATATATATTCTTAAGTATTGTAGAAAAGAATTACCCAATATTGCTGAAAGATTTGAGATCTGTGGTATCTTATCTATGGTCACTGCTTTGCTGGAGTCCAGGAGAGTAGAGTTCTTGTACTTGCCAGAGTGCTTAGTGTAAAATTTACTTTGTTCTTCTGTATAAAAGATACAAATGCAAGCTTCTTACGCTGAAATTCATTAAGTTATTAAATTTGTGACCAAACTGAAAACATTAACATTTGTAAGACAGGAACTTTAAAGCAAAGTGAAAGCATTGCCCTGGCTCAAACAGCCACAGAAAAGTTTGGAAGGAATTTGACTCAAAGCAGATTTGTTGGTCATCCCCAATAAGCAGTTAGTGTCAACAGTGACTATTTTAAGTTTACAGTATGAGTCACGTTACACCAGGACCTGATTCACACTGCATTGGAGAACCAGATATATAGATCCCATGTTAAGCACTAGTTGGCTTACAGCAAAAATCTGACCTGGTGAGCCACACCAAGAGAGACCGCTAGTATTTCTATTCTAGATAGTCCCCCATATTTTCTTCATTAAGTAAAGCTCAAAAAAACCCAGAAGTCTCACCTGAAACATCATCTCTGAATGTTTCTGGTGATGGGCAACTGTTCAGGCTGTCAGTAGCACCTGTGTTATAATCTGCAGTGGAGTCTACATCTAAACACTCTAGGAGAAAGGTTGAAACACCTGTGGGAAGAGTCATACCTGAGCCTAGAAAGAGAGACAAAAAAAAGGAGGCCATCAAAAAAAAGAAAGTATCATCTTCTTCATAGAAGGATTTTCCTTATCTAAGTTTCATTCCTGTGATGAGCTAAATATTGTCAAGTCAGTATCTTATACTGACTCGTAATACAGTTAAAGAAACAAATAAAGGGCATCCTGAAGCCCAATTTACACCGCCATAAGCTAACAGAAGGCAGCTTCCTTGCCCTAGGCTCACTAGAAATACGTGAAGGATTTAGCCTCCGATAAGGCAACTCTTAGGCAGGTTTGTTTTCAAAAGGACAAACTATTTACAAACAAGCTTTTAAAAATGCAGGTTTAAGTAAACTGAAGGACTCATGTCAACAACTAGTTCTGTCAATGATAAAACCAGGATTATGTGGTTTTCAACAGGCTGGGCTCAAGACTTGTCTCAGCTCTTGTAGGGCTCCTGTCCTGTCTGTGCTGCTTACAATCAATTGACATGAACCAAGCCACACGCTGGAGTAAGAGGCAGAAGTCCAGCCAGTGGTCTCAAAACCTTTACTTTCTAATATCACGCAGTCAGAGCCAGTACAAAAACAGCACACCAGTATTTTTATAGAAATATAATTAGAATTATATAATTAATTTTACGATTATTTTTATACAGATCTAAAAATATATTTAATAATACGATGTATTGCCATTATACTCACTTGAAGTCACTTCAGCCTTTTTCAAACTTCCTTTATTTTCAAAGCTGATTATCAGGGATTCCTAAAATCAAACAACCAAGACAAACAACCTGAGAAAACAGGATGTGGACAAAGAAATCCATTTAAATGTATTCCGACACTAGTAGATGCTCAGAAACTTACTATCTGGTACTTCACCACTTAAGCTTGTAATTCGTACCAGGGTTTTTCATGCACCATTAACAAATCTGCAATCTGGCTTATGGCTCTAAAATCCATAATGAATACCCAATCATTTGATCCTACAATCTTTGCTGGATGAGACTTCCAGTGAAGGTATACGGACATCAACTGAAGTTATGCATGAGATAGCGGTGGACTAATAAATTTCCCTGTCTTTTGATTTATTTTCTTTTATTTTTAAGAGGCCAAATTCATGCTGCTTACTTTCAGAATCCTAGACCATTTCTATAAATACAAACAACTATGTTGTGTACATAGTATATTCCAGGAAACTAAGCATTTGCAGGGATTGTAAGTAATTGGTGGACTCTAAATAAAAGTTAGCATTTTAAAGAAAAATAGTTTCATACCAGTATCACTTGAGCCCTTCGCTGTAGCAAATTTTAGTTCAAACACTCGGTGAACTATTTTCTTGCCGTTGCAGTATTAACTGTCCTGTAACACTTCTCCTCAGTCATCTCAAAACACTTTGTTCTAGTTTTACTGAGATGAGGAAAAGCGCAACAGTGACTTGCCAAAGGTCTGTGTCCAAACTAGAAGTGAGCAATTCTCTGGAATCACACTCTGATGAGTTATCTTCCACACAACACGCTGCTATGGCCTTTCCTCGTAACGGCTAATTTGTATTGATGTTCTCCCATGCTACCAATAGCTCCAACAGCTTTTATTCTGGCCATAGACATGGCAAAGTGTCACTAAAATACAGGACCAAGTTCAGCCTGAAAAATGCGCGCGTGCACACACACACACGTTAACTCACAGGAAATTCTACTTGATTAGAAAAAGAATTTAACACATCACATCTCTTTGATTTATCCTCGGTAAATTACTAGTAGATAAAGAGCCAGAGAGAAATCTCACCTTCAGCACTACAGGGCTTTTTTCTATTTTCTCTTCTTTTTTTCCCAAGTCCATTGTTTCTTTGACACTCACTTGATTGCTGCAGTTGAAGAACAGATCTAAGTTCAATACACAGAGCTACACTGTTGTAGGGGAAGGTGATAAAAACCACAAAACGTCTTTATGAGGTGCCAACAAATAGTCTGACAAACACCAGTTTACTGAAAATTCAGACTGCATATCTCCAAGACACACCTCATGCAGGCAAAACAATATAAATGATTAGTTAGTGTTAATAATGGTGTATTTGCACAAGTTCTAACAGACCTTTGGTTGCATGAACGGCTCACTTGGGTGACTTCAAGATTTTCTTTAATTTTTGGTAGTTTTTTCACACTGGGCTTTCCCTTCAGGCCTAGAGAAGAATAAGTATGTAGTTCAGTAACTTTAGTTTTAATATTAGAATTTAAATTATTATTCTTAATAGGGTACCTTTAGCTGTTTCCCTTTTTCCATGCCCACAACAATTTCTGATCCTATTATCACAAACATTGTAAAGTCTGAATTTGCTTTACTATTTTTACCCCCGCTTTTTTCATTAGTTTATCAACAAGACCAAAAAAAAACCAAAAAAAAAAAACTCTCTCCACACCGTAAGGGACTCGGGTAACAATAAACCACTTCCCAGCCTCACAGAATCACCGAATGGTTTGGGTTGGAAGGGACCTTGAAGATCATCTCCTTCCACCCCCCTGCCTCGGGCAGGGCCACCTCCCCCCAGCCCAGGTTGCTCCAAGCCCCGTCCAACCTGGCCTTGAACACCTCCAGGGAAGGAGCTTCCACGCCACAGGACCCACTCGGTTGGACACAAACCCAACACTACACAGCCCGCGGGGGGGGAGGGGGGCGGACGACGCCGACGCCGACGACTCCGAAGCCACACATTTACCACATCACTGTTGATAAGAACCTTCCCCAGAGCCCCAGAGGGTGACTTAACCTGACCCGCATCCTTACCCGCTCTTCAAATCACCATAAAACCATAAGAACTCGACAAAGCACAGCACAGGACCCTCTTCCCCCCGCCCGCCTTCACCCCGGCCCCCCAGGCCCAGGCCCAGGCCCAGGCGCCTCCCCGCTCTTGCGACTCAGACCTCCCGGCCCTGCCCGACCCCCGCGGCCCTTCGCCCCCGCTCCGCGGGACCGGG
>NW_009646744.1:1581544-1628048 GCF_000708025.1 Charadrius vociferus | reverse complement strand
AGTCCCTCCCCAGCTCTCCTGGAGCCCCTTTAGGCACTGGAAGGGGCTCTGAGGTCTCCCCTTTTTCGCCTTCTCTTCTCCGGGCTGAACCCCCCCAACTCTCCCAGCCTGTCCTCCCAGCAGAGGGGCTCCAGCCCTCCCAGCATCTCCGGGGCCTCCTCTGGCCCCGCTCCAACAGCTCCGTCTCCTTCTGCTGGTGGGACCCCCCGAGCTGGAGGCAGCACTGCAGGGGGGTCTCCCCAGAGCAGAGCAGAGCAGAGCGCAGCAGAGGGGCACAATCCCCCCTCGCCCTGCTGGCCACGCTGCTGGGGATGCAGCCCGGGGTGCGGGGGGCTCGCTGGGCTGCCAGCGCACATCGCCGGCTCACGGGGAGCTTCTCACCCACCAACACCCGCTCCCAGGTCCTTCTCCTCAGGGCTGCTCTCCCTCCATTCCCCACCCAGCCTGGAGATGTGCTTGGGATTGCCCTGACCCACGTGTAGGACCTTGCACCTGGCCTTGTTGGACCTCACGAGGTTTGCACAGACCCACCTCTCAAGCTTGTTCAGGTCCCTCTGGATGGCATCCCATCCCTCAGGTGTGTCATCCACACCACTCAGGCTTAGTACCATCCGCAAACTTGCCGAGGGTGGTTATGAACCTGTCTGAGAGAAACGGAGAGCGAGGGGGCCATGGTCCCTTGGGGCAGGCACAAGCCCTGGGCTGACACGGCCACCGGGCCCAGGGCCCTCGGGCGGGCTGGGGCAAAGAACCCAGGAGGATGATGGCAGGCATCATCAGGGATGGCTGTTTCCCTTGAACTAAACACCAGCCGCTGGTTCCTGATGGAAAATTGTACCATTACCCATGAGTAATCCAGCCTGGTGCTGCTCCTGCTCCCCCGCTGGTGGCCCTGGCAGGGGCTGTACTGGATGCTGCTGCTCCCTGGCACCCGTTTTGGCTAATAAATATGCAGATAGATTTGAGTTTGTAACTCTACACCTTGCAATCAAAACTGTGTACGTTATATTCCTTTTACAGATCAGACCCCACGTTTCAGTTTGTAGAGCAGAGGAGTCTCATGGCTTCCCTGACATGAAAAATTTGAGATAATTCTTTGGTGTTGCTGGATTTCCAAGTGAAGGGAGAGACGGAAGTGCTCGCAAAAACTGGAATAGAGACTGAACGCATTTAAACTTTATTGGTTTAGACACATAGTCTGAAAAAATACTATGCATTCCCAATTGTCAATTCATATTAAACAAGCATATACATTTGGTTATATTATTATTGATTTAAAATAAAAAAATGAAACCATTACAGAAAGACTGCTGCATCTTCAGAGAACTTTGCAACAATTTTTTCATAGAAGATTGCTAAAATCAATCTCAGGTTCCAATATTCCTTTGGTCGTTATTTTATTTTATGTATTTATTTTTTTTACAACACGTTTAGTATAGGCACACATTCTGAACGACTTTATACTGATTGTGAGGACAGAGTGCTGGAGTAACAACAGATTTTATAAAAGAGTTTTTATTGTCAGTCCATGAGAAAATCTTATGAGCAGTTTTGAGAAATGTGACAATTTAATTCTTTACAAAATTTTCCATAGATGGCTTTTTGATATACATGCTAATATACCAAAACCGAAAAGTCCTTAATTACAGTTAAGATTTTTTTTTTACACAAATGTGTATGTTATATTTTAACCCCTTCACTTTCAGTTGAAAATAGAATAGGTAACACTTAGGAAAATGCCTCATTTCTTCGCTGCTTGTACTTTGCTAAAATATATAACAAAAAGCTGATATGAAGGGCTTAAAGGGGCTCTAGATGCCTCAGAAAACATTTTATTTTGGAACAATTCCAGGGATCTAAAACTGTTTCCCTTCCAGACTACAAGCATCCAGATTTCTCCTCTGAAAAGAACAGCCTCAGCTGCATCATTTAACAGGAGTAAAGATGGTGTAGAAACCATTGAATGTGCAAAGTACCAAAGAATGTTAATTCTAAGAAGAAACAAAGATCTAATTCTGAGATCTTTTTTTTTTTTCCTCAGACAAAACCAAAGTGAGCTAAAGATACAAAAAGCACGCAGATAGAATTGCCTCTAAATAAAATGCTTTTCCAAATTTTCTGTAAGGCATCAAGAGGTCCTTAAGTAATCTGTTACCATGCAAAAATAGTATATTCTTTCCCAGTTTACATTCATCTTGTAGCAGTTTATTTACATATAGATCACCAGTTTGTGCTTTTAACACATGGAAAATAATTAAAAAAAAATATCTATAGTTAATTCATTTCATTCCAGAAGATTAAGTCAGATTATTTTCTGTTATATGCAAGAATTTCATATTCATGGCAAAAATGACACTGGACTTTACTGATGCTGATATATACTTACTAACAGTGAGGACAGATTGCAAAATAGTACTTTTTATCACTAAACAACTCACCCTCTCTCTCTCTCTGACCTGATGTGCATCAACCATTTTAACCTGCGAATGTGCCTTTCAGGACAGAATAACACTGGGTGTTTCCTGCCAACTTGGGGTTAAGACTGTCTGGTATGGTTTCTGCTCACGCTTGTGTGTGTCTTTGACCATTTCTGTGGCAGAAAGGTATTTTCTCTGTGCAATGTATCGAGCAAAGAACATACAAATTACATAACTAAGCAATATTATCTTCCTGGAAACAGGTATTTTGTTCTGTTTTTTATATACGAGCACTGGAGAGCGTCTCCTGGTGATTTCACAGGCATAGCACCAGGCTCAGGAAGAACCTCGCACATTTAAAACGTCCAAGAATACAGTACTCAGCGTGCAGCGCACTGACTGCGGCGTAACACAGCCCTCGGGGAGAGGGTGATAGATTGCTTTGTCCCACTTGGCTGCTCAAGGCGATGGCGCTTTGGTGACGCCGAACAACAGCCCCGCCGCAGGGGCCGGACTCTGACCAGCGCTGAGCCCACTTGCCGTGGCAGACCGGAGCTGTGCGCATTTCCGTTGGCTTCCTGTATTTTTTCATTAATTGGTTGCAGAATGAACCCCCAGTCGACAGTGATTAGTTAAAACCAGTCATCCTGAAGCCATCAAGAATGGGGCTCTTTACAGAGAAGGGTAACTCACATCACCACTCATGCGACAGCACTTGCGTCTCAACTCTTTCAATAAGATGAACATTAGAAATTAATTTAGTAATTAGTTATCTCGAAGAAAATAAAAATCCTAATTATTGGACAGCCCTGGGGATTTTTCCTCGGGGGTCACAAGAAGTATTTCAGTTTAAGAAAGCTCAATGCAAAACAAACGTTCCTGGAATTTGAAGAGAAGCATGTTTGTGCCTAGCTCACATTTTCAAGTTTTAATCACTTACAACATTGTTATGATTATGGCGCGAGTGACCTGCAGAGGAAAATCTGATTACATAAGAAAGTATTGAAGAGAGCTTTTAGTTTATTTATACATCTTTTCACAGGTTCTGAAAGTATTCGCACTTTCGGTGTGGCCACACAATTTCTCCCAAATTTTGCATCACCCTAGTGTAGCCAAGTCTGTGTTTTTTCTTTTTTATTCTTTTGGTGTTCATATCTTTGGCTCTAGTGCATCTGACATTTTGCATCAAATACCAAAAGAAGAATACAGATATATTTTTCAGCATTATATACATAAAAATAACAGCCATCTAAGCTGCAAATAAAATCATATTGGGATCTTCTATACTTAAACAAAGTCAGAGTTTAGTTGTCTAGAAGAGTCTGGTAAACTGAAATCATCTTAGGAGAAAAGCAAATTCATGTGGTAGAAAAAGGTCAGTGGAAAATAGCTTTTCTGTACTTATTTAGATGCTAGGGTTTTTCTTTTATTTTAAAAGTATGTCGCATTAAAACGGGAAATTAAACTAATTCTTCATTGCTTTGAAGCATGCGTATGTAATGACTGTCTTTTGGCTGATACAAAAAGGAGATGAACTAGACTCGGCAGAGATGAAAATCCTTTATGACTTGACCTAAAGAGCCAGATTTTATCCAGTAATTCCAATCCTCTGTAGATGTGGCAGACGCAAATTCCCCAGGGATACTGTTGCTGTGCTCATTGGTGACAAATGAATGTACAATGCCATCAGATCACAGTAGCGGTATTTCTTATTTGCTTTGGACTGATATGAGTCATTGCACTGGAATCGAATGAGGAATCGGGCACAAAAAGGGATTCAGACAAATCCTTCCACACTTGATAAATCAAATTGCTATGTTCTTTGTATGAGTGATTAAGTTAGCCGATACTGCTTCCTTTGTATCATTTTGTTCTGAAATTACTGCAATAAATCAGTCTTTGTGTAACACTAACTCATTAATTCAATTTATTTCATTTTGAAGCATGCAACGGAATTTCAGAGGGAAAATAAGAGATCATTTAGATTAAAAATATAAACTTTTAGCTTCAAAAGTCTACAGTGGATTCCAGTTTAAGAGAGAAAATAGGTGTGCTTTCACTGTCCTAGCAAAGAAGATCCAGCAGGCACAGCTCCATGCTAGTATGCACTGGTGCAACAAAGAGCAGCTATTAAAATGCACATATATATTTAGGACCCTGTTGAGCAGAAGGAAGCCACCGACAGTCCAAGTATTCAAGCGACTTGATGTTACAGTTTTCTCATTGTTTTCTACCGTGCTTTCTATCAGGAGAGAGCTCTCGAGTCTGTTCCTGTTCCGCACGGGACTTACCCCCTTCCTATCGGCCGCAGCGGGTTGTGAAAGCCAAGGTGTCACCCAGACTCCTGGCTGTTTATTCCAGAGAGGCCACTGGAAGTGATGACAGTGGGAACTGCGGCTTCCAGGCGTCTGAACGGAGAGGTGTTTTCATAGCAGGCCCTTCTGCAACCACGTCCAATGTTTTGCCGCACCATGACGCCTTACGGGCTAAGGCAGCCTTTCGCCCATCCCTGGGGGCCTTTCGGAGCCGTATTGCTTCCCCTTCTACGGCCAGCCGAAGGGTGCCCTCCGCTGCTCCAGCTCAGGCTGGCCTTTCTCCCAAACCAATTTGTTTTGCTCAGCCCAACTCAGAATCACAGCGCAGACCTTGTGCTCCATTTCTTTAGCACTGTTTCTGAAAGGGAGTTAGTCCAACTGGACTACGCAGTATTAGCAGCATGTAAAGTAATAAATTAGGGAGCGGGAGCATATGGGTTAACGTGAACTCCCACGGAAAGCCGCCACAGAGCCAGCGATGCTTTTGCAACCTTCTCAGTTTGAGTAGTTCGGATGTCCATGAGTGTACTGCGCTGAAGGAGGCCCTAATGCAAAAATCAGCATGCCATGTATAAATGGAGTTCAGATGAGAAGGAAATAGAGGGGATTCTATCCTACCGCTTCCTAACCTGTTCTTGTAATTCCAAGGTAATATTAATCCGTTAGATGTAATACACTAATAGGTCTATGAAGTACAAATAGCGGGAGATTCGTTCCTCTTTCTATTCTGGTTGTTAGTTAGGTCATTAGTGATTAAATCAAATCAATGTAATTTATGTCCTGGAAAATATAAAAAACTATCACTTAATATATAAACCAATATCCAGCTTGAAGTTCCAGATCAGGGAAAACAGACTTTCACCATCAGTCGCTGATTGTTTGAGGTAGACCACATTATTGAATTATCCACAATTTTAGTTTCTAAAGTATTAGGTTATATACAATCAAATAGTAACAGACATACCTGAAATTCTCCCTATTTTAATTAGAAATGTTTATAGTTATTAATAAGGTAAGTTTCCATAATTGACTTGGTCATAGGTTGAAATTTCTGTATATTTTGTGGCAATTTAGCATAATTCTTAGTAGTACCCTACTGTGTACATAAAGTAAAAAATAAATTGCATCACACCTGATGGAAAAAAGAAGGAAAATTATGGTTAGTGGCGAAATCCTAGAACAATGAAAGGCTCAAATGTAAGGTTCAGATGCTTATCCATTTCAGCTGTGTCATTCTGGCTCTGTACTTTTGAGTATTATTCTAATATTGCTACAAAGTCCATTATTCAGAAGATTCTTCCTGCGATTTCAGATGGAGATGCTTGAATATAGCTCTTCTATTTGTTTTTTGAAGTAATCTCTTAGTTCTGGTCTCTTAGCCTTTAATGTTGGCGTCAACAAACCGTTTTGTACTGAGAACATATCAGAGTGAATATAAATGGCTTTGACCTAAAATGAAAAAGGGATATATTTATAGCAAAAATTACAGGCATCCCACTCAAGAAGTGTAACTTCTCACGCCAGCCTTGCTGCGTTACCTCCGGCTCTCCTTGGAGCCCAGGGGACCCTTCCCCAGGATCTTCCTCACCTTCCCAAGTTTTCCAAGGTGACATTAAATCCCTCCACCACCCGCCACCACTCCCTGGCTCTCCTGCTTGTTTTCCCGTGTCCGCGCCGACCCGCCAGCCGGCCGGCGCAGAAGGGAGAGAATGAGCACAGAAACCTCTCTCCCGTGTGAAACCAAGGCCAAAGCGCAGCCAGGCGGAGCAGGAGGGACAATATCGCATATGGCGATACCGTAACTGCGGAGTTTCACAGGGTTGAAAGGCTGGGAGGGAGGGGAAGGGAAGGAGGGAGGGAGGGCAGGGAGCCACGCTGCGAAACATCATCTAAACCGAGCTGCAAAAGGAAGTAAGGAGCACCAGTTCGGTCTTGCAAAATCATCACGAAGCTTTGCAGGTACAAGGAGTGACACGTGATGATCATCATCTTTAAAGAAGAAGAGTCGATGGTGTTTCACTAGCTAATTAAAATGATATAAACCCATTCATCCTGGGCAAACAGGATTTTACAAGGCTGCCCTTGTTAGCGGTGGTGTCTCCGAGCACAGCAGGGAGCCTGGCAGCGCAGATGGGAGCCAGCTTTTCCTTCCAGTGCATTTATGGGCTTGCTGGTGCGGGAGAAAGCAGAAAACTGCTGCGTGACTGGTCACAGTCCACCGATTTAAGACAAAATTCCCCAGCCATCTGCTGCTTTCGTGATTCCCCAAACCAGACTGGTTTGCATTTTGTTAGCCTGGGATTTGCAGGAATATAGACCGAGAATTTTTAAACTCCCATTAGATATGTGATTCATTTTTCTCTTGTAAGCACTGTGGTCCAGTTCCTCCCGCAGTGACGCCCTTCCCAAAAATCACTGTTTGTGCTACTAATGCTTCCCTCGCCGCACTGGCTTTCAGAGCCTGCACCCTGGAAGCTGCTGGTCACAGTTGCCAGAGTTGTCATTTCCAAGCCCACGGTCCAAGCTCAGGCTGCTGGCGCTGAGACAAGGACGGTGATGATGAAGAGTGGCTCTTCCACCTGAAGGGGTTCCCATCCCACTAGAGCATTAGCTGCACTATCTGCCTCAAAGTTCGGTTTTAAGATTATGTATTGCAACAGAGATGTCAATTTTGGTTTGAAATGCGAAACATTTCTTACATTTTAGAAAGATGCCAAGGCTTTCCTCACTACTTTATTAATTGCAAACTGCTGGTAGACTAGATTACGTGAGAATATTTCATACTGTGAAGACTATGGCTGGAGCAAACCAGGCTGATTACCAGAGACGATCATGTGCATTGCAAACTGTGCTTTATATTGAATTTCATTTTTAAACTCATTTATCTTTACTATCATTTCTTTTGCATATGTAACTGAGAAATGAAGAATAACAAGTTTATGTTTAGTGGTGCTTCTGCTGCACTCAAATACGGTGAATTACTTATTAGAATTACCACCCAGAAACAGTCTAAATAAAAGCAAAAAGGCCCTTGCTGGTTATATGTAATGATTAAGGTGTTTATTGTTTTAACAGAAATAGCCATTGAGACATTTTAAAATGTGGTGGGTTTTTTTGTTTTGAATGCTATGTGAACCATGGTTGATTTCAGATCCCGCCTTCGGAAGGGTTTGTAGCTCTGTTGCAGAAATATTTACACAAGCACCAGAAAAGAATTAGTGCACAGGCTGAAAATAAATAAACCAGCAGCATTTCCTAGGTCAGTTATAAGAATGGTAATTAGTGACCCAGTTTCTTAACAGTGCTCTCAGTGGCATCAGAGTCCTACGGATATTTATCTTGAGCCCTGGTTGTCAGACTGGAGAGATTATCCCTGTCCTTGGATTAGATTTTTACCTCTGCACCCAAAATTTTCACTAAATTTAATTCAAATCTCAAGCATGAGTGGATGGTGGAATCACAGCATATATATTTTTCAAAGGAACAAATACAATTTGCCAGCAATAAAGCTCGCTCTCAGAAAACACTGTGTGCAGCTGCAACAAGGATATGTAGTAGCAGAACAAACGCTGACAATTCCTCGATTCAATACAAATGGACAAATTGCCCGTCTGACCGCACTGAATAATGTATTAATTGTGTCATTTTACCTGCTCAAAGGAATGAAGTCCGCTCTCCTTACCTAACCGTACCATGTCTTCCATTATTGCCTGCTGCAGTTCCTGCGTTAAAACACATAAATTCTTCATGAAATACCAGTCAACCTTACATGCAATTAACGCCATTGTTCATCAAGAAAACACGTTTCTGAGCAAAGTTCAAGTGCCTTATTGATAGTTGATGCATAATTACCAAATATTCCATTAAAGAAATGTACAAACATTAAACATAAGTGCGGCGATGTTAACTGTTTCCTCAGTGGGAAAAGTAACGTTATATTTTCAAGCACATATGACACAGATGCTTAAATTTGCAATCCCCCAACCATTTGCCAGCCTTAGACATGGAATCATTTCCCGCAGACGCCAGTGGGACGGTTCAGTGGCATCAGCGTTCGCTGATGTGGTCCCACTCGGTTCGGCAGTATTAGAGAGCACGTGGCAATAAGGCTGGGGTTCCTCGTTAGGACATCTACACAAACACAACCTCTCCTGCTGCCATACTGTTGTTCTCTGCAGGACAGACCCTTGGGACCCCCCACGCAGGAGTTTGCCGAGGTCTCTACACAGCCAGCGCACGCCACCCTATCCAGGTCAACCCTGCTTAATTTTCAGTGAGGAAATAATTCTTGTCACCGAGATCGTTAATAAGAGACACCTACTCTAACTAGGTTATGCTACAGCGAAAAAACATCTGTACTGCAGATAGAGAGAAAGACAAACCTTATTTTTACAGAGTTCTGCATATGTTCCATCAAACCCTCTCTTCTTTGCCCAGCCTGGCATAACTTCGGAATCGGGCACCACAATTCCCACCAGAAAGGCCTGCAGGTGAAGGAGAAGGAGAGTTGCAGGCAACAGCTGAGCCACATTTCAAGCCCTACATCGACGTGAATACATAAGCCGGTTGAATTTGCTACGTGCTTAATCACTTCTTGTTTAATTATGGCAATAATTTGCTAACATGCCATAGCGAAGTATATTTTGGGGTCTGTGCCTTTTCCTCAGATAACATGGTTCTCTGCGACTGTTCCTGCATTCGCCAACAATTTTAACACCTTCTGTTGGGTTTGTGGTCTGCTTGGATGTTAATTAACTTACTTAATTTCTTCACAGGCATCAGCCAGAGCAGAACGGAGCCCGCATCACTTACGCACACGCAGTTCATGGGACTGAGAGTCTCAGGCAAACTCCGATGCCAAGGGAAGCCTCGTGTTTGTGGCCAAGGAATGTGGAGGGCTGAACTGCAGTGCTTTCAGAAGCTGTACGTGTTTGTATAAATACGCAAATAAACGGGACAAAATTGGTCAAAACGGAGAGGCAGTGGTCGTGGAGCAGCCTTTGCCTGGCTTCCCGCAGGCACCGTGGCAAAGGGGAGGGTTCCAGACCCAAAAGGTGGGACTGAAGCAAGTTCAAAGGTTTGGTCTTTGGCCACAGCATCCTCCAAGGTGCTTTGGGGCACAGCAGCAGCTCGGCTCCTGCCTGCCTGGCAGCCGGCTCCAGAGCAGGGGAGAGACATCAGGGCAAAACCGCCGTGTGATCCACTCACACTTTCCCCTGTTCATGCTCAGCTCTCTGTCTTCTATTTACAAAGAAAAAAGTATGACTTTCTGAAAACTTAGTTTTTACCTGCAGGCTGTCTCCATGGACATAGATCTGGGCAACAGGGTCACTGCGGATATAGATATTCTCGATCTTCTCTGGTGCAATATATTCTCCCTGAGCAAGTTTAAATATATGCTTTTTCCGATCAATAATTTTAAGAGTCCCATTCTGTTAGGAGAAAGAAATGAGAGTTCCCAGAGACGTTATTTAACCATAGAGGCTCAGTAAGCGGTCTGTTTTTAACAGAGCTCTTGCCAGAAAATGCTTCACTGATGTATCGAGCCTATTCTGCAAAATACAAACTCAATCCTTTGTAAAGACAGATCTGCTTGGAAATTTGAGTTCAGTACTCAAAAACATACATAGGATAATACAACTGACATAAGAACTAAGCATCTGATCAGTACGCACAGGTAACCATTTCCCGATGTCTCCAGTGTGAAGCCAGCCCTCCTGGTCCAGCGCTTCGGTTGTCTTCTCCTCATCTTTCAGATAACCTTTGAAAACATTGGGTCCTTTCACACATATCTGCAAAACAGTCAGAGTTGCTGAGAAATTATTTTATTATTCTGCTGTAAATACTAACAAGCTAAATAGTAATTCGCTAAAACTGAAATATTTTAAAGCTTGACTTAATGGCTGTGCTCCATGAAATTAAAATACATTCTGTTATAAGATTACAGATGGATTTTTTTCAAATGAAAGGAAGTATGAAGTAGGGATTGCAAAACTGATTTGTCTGAAGTTGGTTGGCATTCAGCTTGCAGTTAAAAAAAGTTATTTCAATAAGTTTAATTTCTGTGCAATACAGAAATATCAGCAATGTAGAAATCACAGCAATTCAGCTCTTCTTAGCTGAACTAATTAATTCAGCCTTAGCTTTTAAAGTAATCAGGTGTGGCACTGGTTGGAAGTACTGCCACAGCCCCTTTTTAATTAGTGCCTTGCTGCTGTATTGCTGCATTGATGTTTTCCTTTCCTGCTTGTAAAATGTAACACATCTGCAACCATGCACCTTACAAAGGTAAAATGCTTCTATAACTACATAACTACTTAATACAGTGTTAACTAGTGAGAATTTGATATAAAAATGTGATTTGCTACCTCTCCTTCTCCTTTGGAAGCAAAATAATTCAGCTCTTCCACATCCTTCAATCTGATTAAGTTACAGGGCAAAGGGGCTCCTACATGACCTGGAAATCAAAGTTATCAAGTCACTTGTCATCTCTCCTAGAAACAATACTTAGCATTTTATGATTAGTTGCTTGCACAGTTGTAGATACCCTGGACGTTCTTGCAGGAGCTGTGTCTGTGTGCAGAAATAATTTTCCTCATTTAAGGTTTTGTGCTATTAAGACTAAATACTCAACCCTCCAATTTGGCTATAAACCCTGTTTTCAAATACGTTGAAATACAGACTGTGTCTCCCTCACCTGTAAGAGACTACACCCTTTTTTAAGCTTAACTCGTTATAAAAGCACACAAAGCTCTGGACTCTCACTGGTGTAATCACCCGGCAATACCGACTGCGGTGACATTACGCTGAGCACACTCTCCCTCACCGCTACCTCACCCCAATAAGGAAGTGAGGGCAACACCTCCTGTAGCCACCACGCACTGCGAGAGCACTACGCCGTGGGAAACAGACCTACTGCCCCCAGAAACAGCCGCTAGGAAAGATGGACTGGAGCGAGAGGAGTCCCCAACTCAGTGTCATAGAATCATAGAACGGTTTGGGTTGGAAGAGACCTTGAAGATCATCGAGTTCCAACTCCCCTGCCCTGGGCGGGGACACCTCCCACCAGCCCAGGTTGCTCCAAGCCCCGTCCAACCTGGCCTTGAACACCTCCAGGGATGGGGCAGCCACAGCTTCTCGGGGCAACCTGCGCCAGGGGATCACCACCCGCACAGGGAAACATTTCTGCCAAATATCTAATCTAAATCCCCCCTCTTCCAGTTTGAAGCCATTCCCCCTCATCCTAATACTACATGCCGTTGTAAAAAGTCCCTCCCCAGCTCTCCTGGAACCCCTTTAGGCACTGGAAGGGGCTCTAAGGTCTCCTCGGAGCCTTCTCTTCTCGAGGCTGAACCCCCCCAGCTCTCCCAGCCTGTCCTCCCAGCAGAGGGGCTCCAGCCCTCCCAGCATCTCCGGGGCCTCCTCTGGCCCCGCTCCAACAGGTCCATGTCTTTCCTGTGTTGGGGACTCCAGAGCTGGAAGCAGTACTCCAGGTGGGGTCCCACCAGAGCAGAGTAGATGGGCAGAATCCCCTCACTTGACCTGCTGGCCACACTTCTTCTGATGCAGCCCAGGGTGCGGGGGCTTTCTGGGCTGCAATCACACATTGCCGGCTCATGCTGAGCTTCTCATCAATCAGCACACCCAGGTCCTTCGCCTCAGGTCTACTCTCCAGCCATTCCCCACCCAGCCTGGAGCTGTGCTTGGGATTGCCCCAACCCAGATGCAGGACCTTGCACTTGGCCTTCTTGAACTTCATGAGGTTGGCTTGGGCCCACCTCTCCAGCCTGTCCAGGTCCCTCTGGATGGCACCCCTCCCCTCCAGCATGTCTACCTCGCCACACAGCTTTGTATCATGGGCAAACTTGCTGAGGGTGCACTCCATCCCACTGTCCACATCACAGCACTTTGTGTGTTGTAGCCCTCATGGGCTGAGGTCTCGTTTTGCCAAGGAGCCAGATGGACGCACAGTGAGGATGAGGATGTGGCATTGGTGTGCGAGGGGTGCTTTGCCCAGCGCTGGCCAGGGCCCGGGGCCAGTGGGCAGCAAGCCCCAGGGCACACCAGTATCTGCACAGGGCTGGTTTTGGTTTGAAGAAAACCTAACAGATGGCCACTTGTGCTGGGAGAAGAAAGCATGTGCTCTTCTCCAGCCATGGAAAATCTGAGTTGGAAAGACGGAAATGTTTAATGGCTGGACTCGATGATCTTAAAGGTTTCTTCCAATCTAGACGAGCCTATGATTCTATGAACTGGCCAGACCTGTTCATATCTGATGTCTGGTTTTCCTACTAGTATTCATTTGAATGAGTATGATACCTATTTCAAAAATTTTTTATAAATACTGATGAATCATATTAAGAAGAAATTAAGCCACAGTAACTTGTATGTATTATCTGAATCTTGCTTAGTGCTAGTTTTTATCTGATTTTGTCAAGATTCAAAAGTTTTGAAAGCCTGAAATATATAAAGTATTGAGTAGCGGTGGATCTGTATCCGAAGCCTGGTTTGCTTACTAAGCACACAAATGTATTAATCTTTTCTTTGTTCCAGCATTTCATTTTAACATTCTTTTAAATTCAGCTCCAGTGCTCTAGAGAGGGCTCACAGGGCCGGGGATGCAGAGATGAGAGTATCCCAAATAACAGCTCAAGGGATAAGTCCAAACCTCCCCACACAAATGTGCCCAACATCTGATCCCTGTCTATTTATTCTTGACCAGTGACACTTTCAAGAACATTACATTTGCTGAAGATTATTCACAAGGTGGTGAATGCTTTGTTACACCCTGTGATGTTACAGTCCACAATTTTCAAGAGAAATGTGCATTCCTTTTCTTTCTGGAAATGGTGGAAGGAAATCATTACCTGATGTCCAGTCACCCGGGGTCG
Source organism: Charadrius vociferus (assembly GCF_000708025.1). NCBI lineage: Eukaryota > Metazoa > Chordata > Aves > Charadriiformes > Charadriidae > Charadrius > Charadrius vociferus. The sequence continues at coordinate 1,614,425 of NW_009646744.1, read as the reverse complement.
TAAAGGTGCATCCAGCTGTGCATTCTGTTTGGCCATAACCTTCATAAACCTGACAAAGAAACAGGTATCTTTAAAGCAGCATAGATGATTTCACTATTACAGAACAAAATTCCAAGAACTGCCTCCTGTCGTGCAGTCCGGTGAGCTAATCCTGCCAGCTGCGACGCACGGGCGCACGGTAAACACAGGGACGCTTTCCCTGGCTCTCACCGTGTACAAAATTTCATTTACCTTCCTATGAATTACCATGGCTCTGTAGAGCCAAAAACGGTGAGAAGACAAGTTCAGCACTTTGCTTTTGAGTCAGGAACTATGTTACTCTACGAGAGGAATTTATTAGTGGGGGAGAAAAAAGGTATTTTTGTGGGACACTTTGAAAATGCACCTTTTAAATTATTATTTTTTTTTTGCTTAATTTTAAGCTCTTGAATGAAGCCTTTTAGTTGCCCTGGGCTTCCTAGTCAAAGAGAAATACAACAGTGGGCATCTTAAGTGGGTTAAATTGCCATCTGAAGACTACGTTTCTCCATGTATATATAGAATAAAACTCATGTAATGAAGTTCCCAGCACACACACAAGCACATTTAATTGCACATACTCAATTAAGGGCTGAGAGATGGGTGGGATGAGCCTATGGGGTTTTTTTTGGCAGCTGCCGGCACCGCAAGCAGCACTTGCCTGCTGCTCCCTTCCCAGGGCCACCGGTGGTTCCCAGCACAGCCCCAGGGCAGTGGGAGCAGAGCTCCGGGGACACCGGCCCCACCGCTGCTGGTGGAGCCATCCTGGGGAAGCTCTCCTAAACGCAGTTCTGAGGTCCTAACCCATCGCCTGGCTTAAACGCCGTGCGTGTCCTAGCTGACAGTAGACGAACACCTCCAAGAGCCCACCTGACATCCGAGGGCGGCGCGGAGGAAGCCCAGGACGGTCGGAGACGCGGGGGCAGCGCCTGTCACTATCATGCGAACGCACCCACCGAGACTTGCCTGGTTGATGGCATGAGAAAACAAAAGAAAGCATCACAAACTGCTACCCGTGGCAAAACCAGCAGCGTCCGTGAGCACTGCTGATACAGAACTTGCACAAAACCCTCTCTCTGGAATAGATGAAGAAATACAAACTGGCCCTGAATCTTTCCTTGGGAACAAAAAGCCAGCGAAATCTTAAAAGCATAAACTGTGTCCCTCACAGGTAGAATTAGCGCCCAAAGACAAAACCCATTTGACATAGCGGCGGGAGTCCCACTCCTGGCAGGACGAGCTGCCGGGTCTCCTCTCCTCGGTCCGCAGGAACCACAGCACCTCTGGGCAACTGTTGGGTAAAAACCAGACTCTTCCCCTTTCCAGTTTTCTTTGCTTATTTGCACCTCGTCGTTTTTAATGAATTGGCTCCCAAGCTGTCTGAAATAATGCTGTCCCTTTTTTGAGGCAGGTGACCTTCAAATATTTGCGGAGGGTATTACATCAATTCCTGTGTTGCGCTTTACTTCTTTTCCCTCCCCCCTTCATTTCCTTTTTCTTATTCCCCAAGTAAAAAGAAAGCCCAGCACAAAAGGAAACAACTCCTCATTGCGTCTGCCAGTCTGGCCAGGTCCTGAATCAATATGCAGCCTGGCTCGCCGAGCGTCTGCGCTCCCGGCAGCGCCGTGTGAACTCCGCTATCTTTGCACTCTGAGGACAACTAATCCCCAGACAAAAAGGACAGTCAGTTTCTTTAGTTAAAAATAAAGTGGCGTGTCTCCAGATAAGTTATCCAATTAAAAAAAATGAAGTAATCAGAGCCTCCTGGAGTAGTACAGAGCCCCAAAAAACTGGTATAAAGCCAATTTCATCATTTTTTATTGAGGAGATGTGTGGCAAACAACAGGGAAAGTTAGTGGAATAACAAACCGTTCCATTTCCTTTTTCTATTCAATTTTTCAGTTTGCCATTCGCTAGGGAGTAGCAATTGCCCGCGGCTCACTATCAGGCGAGCGGACTGCACTGACTTTAAGCGAAATCAGTCATTCCTCGAAGAAATGACAGTCCTTTGAGTTTAGACTCACTTCTTAAATTCCTTACCTGTATTTTATTAAAGAAAAGTTTATCCCACAAGCTGTCGTTTCTAATGATCCCGTTTCGAACTTCAGCCTTTTTCCGTTTTGCGGCAAATTCCAGAACCCAGCGCTTGAGGGACGTGTCTGCCTGGCTGAAGATCTGCGGGAGCGCGGGGCGGCAGGCAGCGCGGCGCCCGGGAGAGAGGAAACACCAACAGCTCTGCTTACAATTACAGCTATACGCCTCTGCCGGTGCCAGGTAGGGCGCACTTACATTAGCAGTACAGTTAGATAAGGATACACTACGGCTTTTTCATTGCATTGAAAACAAGGAGTGGTTTGTTTTGCTCTGTTCGCTATTGTACATCCTGTTCCTTTTGGGGAAAAAGGAGAGAGGATGATAGGGAAGGCTTTAACTAGATTTATATGACTGGGATTTCTATATGATTTCTACGATGGGATTCAGTGACATAACGAAATCTGAGCAACTGGAAATGAGCAACTTGGACACTCGGCAGCTAGAGCAGGTATCGGCGCTGGCCCGTGAGGGGATGGGGGCTGTGCTTACCTGAGCATAATCAGACACCAGCATGAACTACATCTCTACAAACGAGAAGCCCCCGGTGCCCATCCCTCTAACGAGGCACCAGAACCCCTGAGCCAACAGTCCTGACCTTGGGGAAAAATTACATCAGTAGCTTGTGCTTAAGCTCATCTTTAGAGGATAAGTCTTCTGAGGAATAAATATTCCCAGCTGGTCAAACAGATTTACCATGATGACCAGACATGCCTGTCTTAAATACCTTTCGAGACCATGTCTTAGTTTTAACGACTTCTAGATCCAAAAGCCAACCTCGCTGCCTAAATCCTCATAGTTCATTTGCAATTCCCGATTTTCAGCTGTCATTGCCACCAGAAAAGAGAGATTCAAGTTCCAAAACTGGTTGAAGGGCACAAAAAGTCCTAGTTTGACTGGTGCGTCTGTGATGAAAAAATCCCTCGTCTCTGGAAACGTCACTAGTAACCTCAGTGAGAACAGGGTAAGAGGCCAATACAGAGGGATTTCACGTTAACATGCAATAGCTGTGCCTGCAGTCTGCGTAAATCAACGTACAGCTGTATCAGTTGCGCAGGGTAAGAATGTGTTTGCAGCAAGGCAGAAATAGTACAACCTGCTCAGGAAATCTCCCTGACTAAGGGAATTCTTTCAGATTAGTACTAAAGGGACAGAAACTTTATTACTACAAAAAGGAATAAAATTAAACTCACCTTATCGTACATCCTGTTTAACAGCCGCGGCACCACAGGGAAGATGGTTGGACGCAATGCTTTCATATCGTCTGATAAGAGACGAATATCTCCTTGAAAGAAGCCAATTCGCCCTCCATGGCAATATACGACAGACTGATGGGAAAAAAAGGAACACATGTAACCTCTTTGCTTTGAACTCCCACGGCAGAGCATCCCTCCCAAGCGCAGAAGTACCTTTCCTGAAATTCTACTCTCAGTAAGGCAAAAATGGGGCTTTAGATACATACATATACGTAAATGTAACCATAAATTTTGTACTGACTAGAAATATACGGATAGTTCTGGGCACTTTTCAGTACTGGCAGTTCAGCATCCACCAAATTTGTTTCTGGAAGAACAAGGACGCAAAGCTTTTAGGAGGGATTTCCCCTCATCCCCTGCATAGGGGGATGGAGAAGTCCGAGTTATGGTCAGATTCTGGACCTGAACTCCTCTGAAGCCCAGACCTACCAGAGCAGCTCACAGCATGAGGACCTATTGTCAATAAAGAAATGCATATTAAGAAATACTGTAAAACATACTGAGCGGCAGCCGATTTTTAGATGTTAATACTTTAGTTTTGTTTAAATACAACAATATAGACTACGTTAGCAACACAGTGCCTGATCCTGTATCCCAGAAATAGAAGCCCACTTCATAAAAGGTGCTTTACTTGTATGGAAACTACAGATCCAGAGGTTTTGTACTCGGAAAGCAAAGAGGCCGCTTTAATCAGATCAGAATAGAGCTGGACGTGCGGGATCGGGCCGGGCAGGCTGCCTGCGATGAGCCAACTGGCAGCAGAAACGGCAGCTCTGGTAGTCAGTAACCCCGCAGAGGACTAGGACTAGTCACTAACTTGGTAAAAACGGTGGTTTATGGCTTGTGCTCCTGCGGTCGGGGCTCAGCATCCCTACCCTGCTTTTGGAGCGTGAGGAGAAAGCATCCCCAGCAAAGCGAGGGCGATGCCGGGAGCGGAGCTCAGCCCTCCCAAGCCCGGAGCAGCGCGCTCGCTTTTGAGCTCTGCGAGGGGTAGGGGGAAAGCATCAGCACCCTTTGCTCGACTTTTCTCCCCAAATAAGGAATTTTTAACTGTTGTAGTTAAGAGACACCTAAGTCTTTTTGCGCTACTCCTAAAACAATCTGTAATACTAACCCGGAGTGCTCTCACTGCTCTGTCAACCAGTTAGAGACTGTCTCTCCATCAACTGAAACCACAGGAATTTTATGCATGTGATGTGGGTTTAAGGAACATCACACTGCCAAATCTGTGTTTTACACTGCACATGAGTTAAAAAAAAAAAAAAAGGAAAATATAATCAGTGTGCTTATTGGGCATTATAACTAACTACAAGAATTTTTTAGCTTTGAAGAATGTATCTGTTTAATTTTAACTGTAAGTTCCAGGAACTAATAATGTTGGCTAAAACTAGGGAAGCTGACACAGTGCTTGCTGTTCAGAATGCTTTTGAAAGTGACTTTTTACCCCTTTTGAAAAAAATCTTTATATTAATGAGCCTTTTTCAGTAGAGAGGATTAACCTGAACATCCCTTGGTTCAGATGTACATATTTCGAATTTTTCTAACTTCCCCTCCAATACATCAGATGCCTTTTAAATAAATATATTCTTGTTTGCTGGCAAAGCAGTTTGCCTGAGTAGTGGTGCCACGCTGCCCAACCTGCCTTTTAAAATTAGACTTGCAAGTGAAGATAGGCTGGGCTCTACTTCTCCATATCGTCCATGGACTTTCACTTCCAATTTGCAAGTTTTTAACAGGGCAGAATATATTCTTTCTGGCACAGATGTTACTCAGAAGTGGGAGGCCTAAATTCGGATACTCATCCGTCTCAAAAAATATGCTTTCAGCCCGAAACAGCCCTCCCTGAGAAAGTACAGAGCTGCGACTGAATCCAGATCGAATCTTCACACATTGGATGAGTTTGTAGTTCGCAGCCTCTCAGGCCGGAGGAACTGGTGCGATGGGCTCTCCTGACTGGCCTAACACACTGACTGCAGCACGAATTCTCACCGTCTTTTCAGAAAAGGGATATGGAAAGTCAGTTCTGCGGGCTGGCACGAGCTAACACTTCTATTTGCCATTATTTCCAGGGGACGCTGGCTTCCCGTTACTGCCCACCGTACGCTGCCCTGCCAGGAGGATCACGTGTGTCACACCACCATCTCAGTTTCCTCTTTTGCAATGTCTGCACGTTTGGTTGGTTTGTTGGTTGGGTTTTTGGTTGTTTTTTTTTCAGATCTGGTTATTTATGCAACAAAAGGGATTTTGGCTGATGTAAAAAAATGGCACCAAATTCTTTTTCTTCCCGCGATACCTGGTCCTCGAGTGCTTTGAAAAGCTGCCCCCCGCCCCGCCAAAATCGTGCAGGTAGCAGTTTCTGCTCACTGACGAAGGGTCGTTTTCCAATCTCGGAGCCACCGGTGGAAGCTGGAGAGCTTGGGAAACTCTCCTGGCCTGGCTCGGGGCCGTGTCACCGAGACCAGCGGCCGGGCCCTGGTGTTATGCACGTGGCCCTCCTGGAGTACAAGCTTTTTTTTTTTTTTTAGTGCTACAAGATATCGCTGGTTATTTAGTATTTTATTCTTTTCTTTTTTTTTTTTTTTTGGCGTGGAAAAAGATGATTTCCACTGACACTCGGACCTTACCTGTACCATTCTCTCAAACATGTGTGCTAAAGGCAAATAGGAAATGTGTACATCCTCACAAGTAGGAGACCACTGACTCTGGAAGAAAACACAAGGAGCCCCACGAGGCCTCGTCAGTTCAGGCAGGTTTCTTACCTGTATAACTCTTTCAAACATGTGAGCCAGAGGCAGGAAGGAGATGAGCACATCGTCCTGTCTCGGAAAGATCACTTTCTGCAGGTGAAGGGCATGGGAGACAGAAAGGAAAGAAACACTGACAGGAAGACAACAAGAAAGTCATAAAACAATAAAAAGAAAAATGGCACCAGAGGAGCAAAAGGGGAGAGATTGTCGAGAGAGGAAGGGAGCAGCGTACGAAGTGAAGCGTTAAGCCACAGCGTCAATGAAGCTCGGTTAGCGGGAGGAGTAAAGAGCACGGAGATGTACACAGAGGGCAGCGGAGAGGTCTCTCCATGGCAGAAGGCGTATCGTATCCACACAGCTCACGCTGGCAACAGCGGCTCACCCTGACAGAGAACCCAGTTTTCATCCCTTGCTTTCTACCAGGAGATGCCCAGGCTTTGCGCGCCCAGCGCTGCGCAGACCTGCGGGAGCCTCCTGGAAATCAGCGGGGCTCTACAGCCGCCCCAGCTCTCCGCGTTGCACAGAGCCCGTCAGAGATTCACAGTGTTACTAGAGTCAAAGCTATAGACTTTTTTTTTTCTTTCCCTTAGGTTAATCATTGATTTGAATCTGAATATATTGGAAAAATTATTGATTTTTTTTTTCTCAGCTGCAAAAAATAATTATTTCTGTTAGTGTTTCTCGTCACTTCAAATGATTAAAATGTGATTTTAAGGGCATTATCACTGCCCTACAGACAGGTGCAGCAGAGGAAAAAGAAGGCTGGACAAATAATGCAAAAAATAAAAATTACTGAAGTCTTCGGTGTGCCAAGGTTATAACTCTGTCTGGCAGGTTGGGATAAACAAAGGCCCCGAGAGCCTTACCTGATCCATGCCCCAAAAGAAAAGCAGCCCTGCTCCCTGCACGTCCATGGGTAAGGCTTGCCATAATATTATGGATTAAAAAACCTGAAAGCTTGATTACCCAACAACTTGCACCAAAGCCAGTGGTTAGTGGAAAATGGGTATAAAATCTATTCGCTCACAGTATTAGCGGTTTATACCCACTTTGCATCTCCACTGCTGTGACAGAATCAACAGTTCATGACCTGGGACCCGGCGGGGGATGGAGGCGCGGGAGTTTCTTCCTCAGGGAGGATTTTATCGGAGTTAAATCTGTGCAAGTCAGATTTGGGTACGCCTTCCCAACCATTACCTACTGAAGTCACCCATTATTGACTATATGAGGTTTTCAGCATCCCGTTTCGTATTATTTTATGTGTCAGGCTGAATTAAGGCATTAGGGCCTGCGGATCTATTCATACGTTATTTCAAATTGGCCTCATTTTCTGCAAGCAGAGTAATGTAAAACCATTAGCATCACTAGCTATGCTGCTTTAAGTGACCAGACCATAAATGATTTGGTTTTAAATCAGACCAAAATGATGACATTGAATAGTATTTCACAGTTGGCACAGTCATCCAGTTAAATGTAAAAATGAAAATGGCTTCTTGGCATTTGAGAACAACCTTACAGTAAAGCTCTAGGTTCACTTCAAAAAATGTTCCATTTATAAAAATCACTGAACTAAGCAAAAATGGCACAAGAGTACGTAAACAGCAAACCTACAGTACTTCGCAGCTTTAGGTATTTTTATGTTATCAATTGGTACTACTTTCAAGTATTTTGCGCTTTTCTCGATTTCATTACTATGGTTAGACATTGCCCTAATGGCGTGGATCGGCTACGGGCATTTCCCCCCTCACCAACAATCTCTGGTGACCGAAGCTATCGAATTTACAACCCCTTACACCAGACTTACGTCTCAACCTGATACCTTCGAGATTAATGGGAGTCCCATTGCCGTCAGCGAACACTAAATCCATCTCTGCGGGCCGGTCCTGGAAGACGCCGAGTTCCCTCAGCTCCCTCTGAATTAGTTCTCTCCCAAAATAAGCGCTCCTGCCCTTTGAAGCGTGGCCATCGCTACGCATCGGCTTTCGTTTGCGCATCTCGCTGCCTCGGCACCCAGCGAAAGCGCCGTGCTGCGAAACCCGAGGGCTCGCTGCTGCTGCCCTGACATTTCCTCCTGACAATTACTGGGGTCACCACCCTGCGAGTAACGCGAACACGTGAGTGCAGTGGGATTTCTCACATCACGCGTCCGTGTTGCTTTACAAGGGGGGTCTGGAAGTCTCAGAAAGTTCAAGGATTGAAACAAAAATACTGCAGTATTTCCAGCACCAACGATAACACCAGCAAGGGGTGTAAGGTAACAAATTGTCCACCCCATGTGCGCTACTTTATAGAATTGCCTGTTTACTACAAAAAAAAAAAAAAAAAAAGAATCTTTATATTTGTTAGGTACAAGCTGCATATAATCTTCAGTATGTTGTGCGAAAGCAATTCTGCCTCCTATATCATTTCTAAGCACAAGTTTACACATTGCATGAAACATATTATACGGGTACTTGGCCAGTGCTGTGCTTTTTCTAAAAATATGTATAATGGAAACCGAGATATACTTTAATATCAATGAAATTAACCATTCTTGTCAAAACGTATACGTTCTCATATATATACACACACTTGACATGCAGAAAGCTTTCAAATAAATGAGGATGACATTGCGTGGGCATCCTTAGAAGTGGAGCCCTGTCCTCCTTTTGAAGCACCAGTTGCAACTGTACAGGGCTTGTTTGCTCTCCTAATTCTTTGAAAAGAGTTAATTCATTTACAGGAGCCAACGTTTCTCCTCAGAAGCACTCTGAGCCCTACGGAGCCAGGGAGCCACTGCTGGAACGGGGATTTAATGCCCGCCAGCGCTGTAAGCTCAGACCTGCTCCCGTTTCCGTGGATTTGGCCCTCTGAGTAAGAAAAATTTCACCTCTTCTCTGCAGGAGCACATTTCCAGCCCGTGCAAGGACACGGCTTAACCCACACAATCCGTACATGGGAACATTTTCTAAATCAGGGTATTCACCTCCGTCACTTTCAAAAAGCCTGAAAAATCAGCAACCACGTTCCCGTGAGTCAGCATAGCACCTTTGGGGTTTCCTGAAAGGAAACAAAGAGTGATTTTAAAAGACGAGCCAGGAGGTAATTTCCAAGAGCTTAACAAAAACCAAAACAAGAAATGGTTAAAATATTATGTTCTCTTTTTGAATATTATATTCTCTTTTTGAATTTTAAAATTGTAATTTAAATTGTAATTAAATTGTAATTTAATTGTAATTAAAATGTAATTTTTGCAGTCATTTCTGTGCAGTAACATGCATCAAAAACACTTATTGCAATCCTCAATATTTAATAAAATGATACTGTGAACAGGGGATAACATGAACACTTCTACTGGGGGCTCTGAACAAGTTTCCGCCAGAAATTGCCCAACTGCAATTTATGAGGTTACTCAGGTGGAGCCGTTTGGTGAGCGCGGCATTTGCTTTTTCACCTTCTTTTCTGAGCCGAGAACCCCCCCCTCCGCACCGTAATGCAATTTTTAGATTTCGTATCTGTTCGTACGCCAAAATATGGTGTTCGTTAAAGAGGTGAAACCTCCGAGCACACAAACCGCAGCCGAGGGCTCTGCACGTCCTCCTGTCACCGCACTGCCCCTCTTCATCACCCTCAAAGGGTTTATTTCCGAAAAGAAGGTGTAGCTCAGCTCGAATAGAGATTACAGAGCCAGCCTCCCTCTCCCCAGCGTGTTTTTAAGCAGATTGTTTTAATTCCATCGCCCCACTGCGGCGTAGCTCCGGCTCTCCTCAGCTTTCCCCGCAGGTACCCGCCAGAGGGACGCCCGCGGGAGCTCTGCAGCGCTGCAGCAGATAACGACGGAGGCAACAGCCTCGCCGAATTATAAACCGGCCAGAATTCCTCAGATTAGGAAGGGGCACCGGGGATTTGTGAATCGGTCTCGGCGCAGAAATATATGCTTAATCCTCTGGGTTTCAGAGCAGTTGGCCGGCTGTGCTGCCGGCGGCCCTTCGGCACGGGCGCACGAGCCCGCTGTCCTGCCAGCTGAGCTGACATCGCTTCTGCGCAGCCTCTCGAATAATGAAATAAAAGCCCAAACAAAAGTAGCGGTTATTGCACACGTTTATTGCGCTAAAGCAGGACATTTTGAACACAATGTATTTTACTGAAAATCCATATTTGGTGTTCCAAGTGCCTCTGAGCAATTCCGTCCCAAATACTTGCGGGCGAACAGAGCGCACAGGAGCTATTTTGGTCTTTCGTCCTCCTCCGAAGCTCTGAGGTGAAGTTGGGGCTGACATCTTTGCCAACCACAACTGCTCCTGCCCGAACGTGTTGTACAGACGGGCTTGTGGGCACCCGCTCTGCCAGGCGGGCTCGTTTTGAGGCGCTTATTTTCACAGCTGGGTGCACACGTGGATCCAGACCTCAGGAAAAACTCCAGGAACCCATGTCAGTTGTAAATACATGCCAACGACCCAGAAATTGCTCCTCTTATTTAAGCTGTGTCTAGCCAAATATGCACGCTCAGCCCTCGCAAGTCTTCAAGTCGCTGTGCTCCCGCAGCATCGCATGAGTTTCCCTGCGGCGGCAGCGGGTGAGCTGCACGCCGGTGGAGAGGACGTGCTCCGTGCTGGTTTGGAAACTCAAAATTGTGCCCCCCGGCTATAGCAGCTGCAGATCTGTCTCCTGCGCTTTGACGCAGCTCTCCAGAATTTTTTTGGAAGATTTCTCAGATGCTTTGAGACCTCAGACTCTTACTTACTCCACCTCTGACTTTTTTTTAAATGCAAATTCAGAGTTGGACTATATGACGGAGTTGGACTAGATGATCTCTAGAGGTCCCTTCCAACTCTGAAAATTCCGTGATTCAGTACCTCTGCTCGGATCACCATAACGTGCCTGGAAGCGGAATGAACGTCCTGGCTCCTTCCCCGCAGCAGGTTCAGCATCCCGGACCGGCTGCGGTGTTAACGGCATCAAAGCAGAGGAGCAGCGTCAGAGCGAGGACAGCCTTCATCGGGAGAGATCCAGAACAAACCATGCTGCCACGGGGGACCTGGAGCTTTTCAGGCTGGGGGAGTCCTGTAAATTTTCACCTTCTTTAGTTCTTCTGTTTTAAGTGTTAACCGGGCAGAACAGGTGCCCCTTGCTATGAGCCCTTTCCCAGAATTATCACTTCCAGAGAAAATGGTTGGCAGTGATACTGCTTTTCCTTCTAAAAATTAAAATAAAAACATCAATGCCAGATGTGTAACACCACTCTCCAGTTTGAATTTCCTTGTAAAGACACACCTTGCGAGATTCCTGCTACGGGAATGGGTGTGCCGCCATCCCGCTCAGTCACTACTCCGGGAACGGCAATTTCTCCTTATCCTGGTGCCAGGCTGCTTTGACAGTTCTCATAAGCAACAGAAGAACCTTTTCCACATCACTAAATGGGTATTCCAAGCAGCAGCTCCGGCACTAACTCGGTGGTGTGATCCGTCGGAATATTGGGATGTAAGCGCCTTCCGCCCCCTGGGAGCCTGCGGCAGCCGGGGATGGGCACTGGCAGGCTGCGAGAAACCCGTGGGAAGCAATTTTTATCCAGTTGGTTACAGGTGGATCCTTGAGGAAATGATAGTTTGCTTCTCTGGAGTAGCCGGCATGAAAAATTGTATCCTGATGGTTTGGGGACATCTGTGTGCCTTTGGCCCATTTCTGAGTGCTGATGGTTTCTTGGTAAAACAATGAAAGTCGGTCTTTGCATCTGAGCTCAGCAGCTCCAGCCTCTCCCTTCTCCCTGGGGAGGCATTTGGACATCTCATCCTATCAAAGAAAAGCACACATTAAAGTCTACTTCTGGGTTTTTTTTTTTTATAAGCAGCTAAAATTGTTTCCAATTCTACAATTTCCAGGTTACAAAATATAGCTGAGATTTGTTTCACACCATACAGAGATATTTAGAGCCCTTCAGAATTGAAAAATCCCTTGAGAGCATATCCACTGAAAGAAAATTCTAAATCCGGTCATTAAAAATATCCTGATGTGAGCTATACAAAAAGCCAAGCCTTTTACATCAAAACACAACACGGAAAACAGACCGGAGTGTTGATGGAACCCCTGGAAAAGCCAGGTGGTGATGTGCAAAGTCCTCCGGCAGCAGAGGATGGGCTGCTGGTCACAAAGCACTGCCCGGTCAGAGGTTAGTTTGCAGGTAACCTGCAGAATTTGAAAACTCTGGTTTGGGTGGGAGAAAGCAAATGAGCTGCCCCGGCTGTCCTATTTCTGTAACTTCAGGCATGTTCCTAAGAAAAGCACAAAGTCAGAAACCGGCCCATGATTGCATTTGCAAATAAAAAAAAGACAAACAAAACCCCTTCTCTATTCAGAATTTCTTATTTAGAATCAAAATATCAACAAAAACGTGACTTGAAAAAATAATTGCTCTGCACTTCAAAATCCACGCAAACAGATTGTGCCCCACTGTATCTGTAGGCAGAGCTCCTTTGGGTTCCTCCAACTCCCATTTGTGCCGCCCACTCTGCACTGGCACAGCCGGCGCTCACAACGCACAGGGCTGAGAGGTCCATCTCCCGCACTGCGTTCCGCCTTTTCCTTTTAGGAATTCCCACTGCTGAGACGGAGCAGAGTCAGAGGCTCCTTCCACAGTGCACTGAAGTGCACAGACCTCAAAACTAAGAACACTGCGTGAAGGTAAAAAAGCCAAAGCCTTTTATTACATTTTGAGTTTGCATTCGGAGTTGATAAAGCAGCTGCCTACCTGATCTGCAGTACAAGTCTTCTCCAGGAGGTGGAAGATGAGGATGTCCCCTCTTGCTCAGCCGGCTCTGCAGAGCATGGGCAGCTCCCTCCTTGGAGGGCAGCTTGGTGTCAGACAGCACCTTCTGCTTGCCTAAATGAGCGGAGGCCAAACGGAGGATGCTTTGGAGCAGGACCAAGCGTTAGGCAATCCTGAGAGCACCAGTGAACCTAGAAGAGCCACTCCAGCAGTCCCTGGAGCATGGTCCTCCCCTGCAGGTCAGTATAAAAGCAGTTCCCCAAGCAATCACGCCTTGTCCATCTGCGCTGTCTGCAGGTATAGCTTTTCGGTAGATGTTACGAGTTCTTGAGAGCAGGAAATTCATAGAATGATAGAATGGTTTGGCTTGGAAGGGACCTTGAAGATCATCCAGTTCACCCCCTGCCCTGGGCAGGGACACCTCCCACCAGCCCAGGTTGCTCCAAGCCCTGTCCCACCTGGCCTGCAAAGCCCTATGAAAACCAGGCTCTGGAGAGAGGAGAAAGCACTGTGTCTGCTAAGAAGAGGCAGGAAAATGCTGCTGCAAGAAAAAGGGTCCAGCGGCACGCGAGTGCCAGCAGCGGGGGCTGCCCCGGCTCGTCCCCCAGCCTGCCCCAGCACGCGGTGCCCCAGGGCCAACCCGAGGACGGGGGCAACACACGAGCGAGCTGGGGCACACTGCAGAGGAGACGGAGGTGCTGGGGATGTCGGTGTGGTTCGGATACAGAGAATGGAAAGCTGTGCACCCGCATCTCTGGGTTGGTTTGTTTTTTTTTTTTAAGCATCTGCAGAAGGTAAATACCAATCCATCGAGCGCTTCATAACTACACTGCAAAAGGGGAAGCAGAAACATGGGCAGATTTCCAGACAACTGCAAAATCGTACCGCCAAAGTGTGTGTCAGGGAATTCAAATGAAAAATAAATATATCATTACTTTTCATTTGCAATCTACTGAAGCGGATATACATATATGTTCTTAAATATTAAAAATGCATAGAAATTGCTATGTCAGTGTAACAGCACATTTCCACATATTGAGGTGGTGCTAATAAATAATTCCATAATCTATTCTAACATTTCGCGATTAAAACGCTGCTTTTTTTACCTGTAGTGCCACTAGTAAAACAGACAATGGATAGGTCTTCTGGTCGAGGAGGCTAGAAATACACAAGGAGAATAAGAAAACCACATCAATCAAACGCAGAAGGGTCAATGGTAGACTGTAGTCATTGTATAAATTTCAAGATAAAACCAATTATATTTCAGCTCCGTCATAAAAAGCTTTCATTCCCCTTGGCAAATATAAAAGACCATCATAAAACTCTTTATCAGGTTTCGTCAGATGATGCAGACTCTATTCCTCCCATACGTTTTGCTCCAGCTGCATTAAGGGCATGCTTTAGCGTAAGGAGACTTTGATGGAACATTTGTCTTACGGTTGGTGTTTTCAAAGACACCATCTATATCTGTAGGTGTGTGGGAAAACTTGAGATAATTTACTGATTTCCAGATAAATTCTGGAAACGTGTGCTTATCCGCAACAGGGGACAACTTCCCGAAGCTGCTGATGGTGCCCATTTCCAGTAGCAGCTCTGTGTTCTCAGCACCGCCGCACGTGTGTGCTATTTTGGGTCACCAACGAACAAATAAGCAGCCTGAAGATCGGAAGCTGCTTTGGAAAGTTTTGCGTGAGTATGAGCAATTAGCGAAAAATATCAGTGCAATTGTCCAAAAATACCCCAGAGAAATACTGCCAAGTCGCGTTTCGGAGCTATAGAAACCCCTCCGGAAAGCCAAGGGGGCAAACTCATCCCCCCAGTGCCGCCTGGGCAGGGTAGTGGAATTAGTGTGGCTTAACAACGGCACTTAATTACTGCCTCATTAGCATGTTCAGCAAGGATGAACTCTCCCAGTTACGCGTCCCAGGCGGAGGGTATGAAGCAAATACTGCACATCTTCAGGGGGTGGTGTCCACAGCCCCCGGGCTCCTCCGCTGCCTCCCACGCGGAGGGTCCCGCGGCACTGCCCCAGAGACACGACATGACATGACACGACGTGACACGACACGACACGACACGCAGGATTCCTTCTGCCACAGAAAACCCTTCCCTCTCTCCTCACTGCCATAACTGCAACACGGTCAGCTGCAGTTGGACGCGGGGAAAGCAGCACGCCGATACTCACCACAGGCACGTGTCGACTCTCGCGGCCACAGTCCTGAAAGAGATTAAAGCAACAAAAATGATTTCCACTTTAATTCCTGTGGTGCAACCCGCTTGCCAATACTCTGCAAACCACTGAGGGAGAGCGTGAGCTGGAGCAGAAAAATTTGTGGCTAACACTTAGGTCATCTTTGCTATGCAAAGTTTCTTGCGTCAACCGCAATGCCACCCTTGGATTTCCAGCAGCGCTCGGGTTGGTTGAGGCTGTCTCATCGAAGTGTGAGGCTGTAGGCTCCCACGTAGGAGGACAGCGTCTCCAACAGCAACTGCCTTTCCCAGGCTTAAACAGCAGCTGATACTTTGTCTGAGCATGAGGGTTTGAAATGTTGGTGCTCCTATCGACGAGGAATAACACTAAGAGGCAACCGCACTGGGCATCAATATTACCAGCCACAAGCTGCTCTTTTGTGCTCTCCAGACACCGAACCTGCCACGCAGTTCACAAATCCCTGGTTATTCTACTGTCTTTTTACAGAAACTACAAAATATAGTAAAAGGAGAGGGAGAGCAAACTTACCTCCACCTCCTGCATGGTCTGGATGCGGACCCCACAGCGCCGCCCTCGCTCCGTCAGCTCCTTCTCAAACGGGTCCATCAGGATGATGGAGCTCAGACCTGGCGTTTCTCTCCTCTCCACGTGGTCGAGGAGTGTTCTGGCTTTTTCAGGTTTGTCACAGATGACTGTGGAAATGTCAGCTGGAAGAAAAGCAGCCAAACGAGTTGTTTACAGTAAATCTTTTTCACTGCAAGACAGGCTGCTGGCTCAGAGCTAACATTATGTCAGTTCTGATATTCACTTCAGGCTAACATCAGAAACCCTAGAATATAACACACATTCCTCTTAGAAAATCACTGCAATTTTAGCTAACCTAAATGAATGCCGAAGCTGTAGCTGATGTCTACAATGATTCTGGGACTCGGTTCAAGATGCTAAAATTGCTCACCATGTGGGCTAAAAACTCTAGGAGGCAAAATCCAAAGCAGCACAAGAGTGGGTGGCCGTGGAGTAATCCCTGCTGTCAGAGCATCCCCGTCCACGGCTGTGCACGACCGGGCGCGTGGGAAATGCAGCAGAGGCAGCCCTGACCCAGCATGGGGACACAGCTCTCCAAGTGAATTCAAGACACCCAATGAGTAAAATCACCTGCCTTTTGGAAAGCTGAAGAAAATAAACCATTCTGAGCGACAAAACTGGTTTCTGAGAAGATGACATCAATTTTGTTTTTACCTGTGTTGACAATGTAACGGATGGCTCCGGGACCTAAGGTGTCGTAGAGGGGAACCACCACCATGGAGTAGGTGTAGCAAGCCAGCTCAGAAATGATCCACTGCAGGAGGACATCAAAGCACGAAGGTGAGAAGGGGGCCGTGGCAGCAGATTTAACACACTTGAGAACGAGCTTCAAGTATAAAGCAAAGCTCACAAGTCAGGAACATTATTAATACAGCATCAAGTTGATCTTAAAATCTCACCTCTGGCCGGTTTTGAGCAAAGACGCCAATGAACTGCTTCGTGGATGGCTTGCAGCCCTGCTGAAGAAGCCCTGAACCCAGAGCTTCTGCTCTTTCAGCCACCTGGAATTTGGAGAGGAAAAAAAAAGAAACATTAAAAAAGAGGAATACAAGCAATGTCAAACTAAGTGAAGACTTAGCTTATACAGGGAGGCTCTCAAATTAGTGCCCAAATCTACAAGCCCCATGTTTTTTTTTTAATGTTACCATGAGCCATTAGTAGTTGACTACCAGTTGACCTCTGGTTGGCAATGCCCCAACAGCTTTGAGCATGTCAGTGCCGCTGTCAAGAGCGGGTGAACAGCATCGAGGTGGTCCCCGAAAGCCCAAACACCTACATGATGCTGGGATGTGCCCGGCTGGGGAAACCGGGAGCGCTCACACGGCGCGTTAGCAACCTCGTGGTCTAGAGCACGTGTGTTACCCACGGGCGCCTTAACACCCCCTTCTTCTGGGGGAGAGGACTCCGTGGGGGGTGTCGTTTCCAGCTCACCTCCTTGTAGGACAGCCACTGGTAGGGCTGTTTGGGCTTCCTGAACCCCAGGCAGGGGCCGTTTTCTGGAAGACACAAGCAGAGATGATGGTGTTAGTGCCAGGAGTTAACGTGCTGCCCACCGTGCTGTGGGGATGCAGCGCAGCCCTCGAAGAGTAAATCCCTTGTTACCGGGGTTGGCTCTCGCTCCGGGGGCAGAGCTCACTGCAAGTCCGATCGAATAGGACAAGAGGGAACAGCCTCAAGTTGCACCAGGGGAGGTTTAGACTGGGTATTAGGAAAATTTTCTTCAGCGAAAGGGTCATCAAGCGCTGGCACAGGCTGCCCAGGGACGTGGTGGAGTCGCCGTCCCTGGAGGTGTTTAACAGAGGGGCAGCCGTGGTGCTGAGGGACGTGGGTTAGTGGTGGGTTTGGCAGTGTTGGGGTGATGGTGGGACTCGATGATCTTAAAGGTCCCTTCCAATCTAGACGATTCTATCATTCTGTGATTCTATCAAATTAAACACACGGGTGCAGCTAATGAGAGACGGGCTGCTGGGATCTGCCAAAGAGTCACTTCAATCCTCCTCCCTGAGCTGCAGTGGGGGCAAACTGCTGCTGTCCCCTAACAGCCTCATTAAAAAACGCTTCTCCCGAGGTAGTGAGAGCATCAGTGTCTGATGAGGGCTTTCATCCCAAACGCCGGCTCCCACTGCTTTTGCTGCCTTTTGATTTAAACACTTCAAAGAGAAAACTGCTATTTTTAGCACAGCCTGCTCTGGAGGAGAGTAAGACAATACGCAGCACTACCTGACAAGAGAAATGTTTGAGAAGTTTAATAATTTGCCAACTGTACTTATCTGCACAAGATCCATCCCTCCATGCTCCTACCGAGTTAAATTTATTTACCCCTGTCCCGCCCAGTGGGATATTTGCAGTTCCACTGAGGCTCTTGGTGGTACCAAAATAATAATCTGACAGTGAAATTGGTGCGTTCAATGAGCCGGGACGTCGTAAGCAGCAGACACAGAAATAGTTATGATAGAGCAGGGAAGAGTCATCGTGGCTTTTTGGAGCGGGAAATGATGCCTCACAAGTGTGTGAGCGCTCTTTGACAGTACCATCGACCACGGGGTAAGGGCGATGGACTGACACACCACACTCAGCTTTCCTGAGAGCTTTTGGCAGAGTGCCGTACCCTGCCCTGTTGTGGAATAAAAGGTAAGCTGGATGAGTTACTGATGAAAAGGCAGCAAGGAGCAGAAATAAGTATCAGCGTTTGCAGCGGAGGAGGAGCTCCGTTGGGTCCCACAGCTCTATGCCCAGATCAGCCCCGTTTAATGTATTCATGATGTATTCAATAATGTATGATGAGCTTTGCTGATGCTGCAAAATTCAGGACGTTAAGCTGTCTGCCAGCGGCAGCAAAAAGATCTCGCGGTACTGAGAGACTGCACAGTAAAATTCAATGGCATTAAGGGCAAAATCATGCACGATGCAAATAATAACCCTAATTATAACCCCAACGCTCCAGAAGCAGTGCCCACACCACCACGGGCAGCACAGGCTGCAGTACCCACCCTGTCCCTCGCTGGGCCTCCTCCTTCCTTGGACTCCTCTCCTTGGACCTCCCACTCTCTGGATCTCACACTCTCAGGCCTCCAACTCTATTTGGACTTCCATCTCTTGGTCTCCCTTCATTTTGTTCCCACTCTATTGGCCTCCACTCTTTGGGCCCGCCGTTCTCCAAGATGTCCACTTGCTGGTCCTCCCACACCAATTGGCCTCCCACTCTGCGATCCTCTGAATTGCTTTCTCCCTTCCGCACCTTTTTGGCATCCCCATTCTTTGGACCACTACACTCAGTTGACCTTCCACACTTTTGTCAATTCCCACACTTTTGGGGCCTCTTCACTTCTTTGGCCACCCACACATTTTCATCCTCCCACAATATTTTGGCCTCATACACTCTTTTGACCTCTCATACCTTTTGGGTCTCGCACTCTCTGAGCCTCTCTTGGCCATCCTACAAGTTTGGGGACTCTACACTCCTTGGGACTTTAAACTCTCAATGGGCCTCCCACACCCTTTTTGTCTCCCACACTTTTTCAGCCTCTACACCTCTTTGACCTCCCACAGCTTTAGCAACCTCTACACCTTTTTCATCCTCTATACCTCATTGGCCTCCCCCACCTTTTCACCCTCCCACTTGTTGGGCCTCAACACTCTTTTGGCCTCTTACACCTTTTCAATCTCTACACTTGTTGAGCTTTCCACAACTTTTGGGCCTCAACACTCAGGCCTCCCAGTCTTTGGCCTCAACACTCATGGGTCCTCCCATTCTTCTTGGTCATTCCACACCTTTTTGGCTTCTAAACTCCTTCAGCCTCTCACACTCTCTTAGGGTCTATGTTCTCTGGGCCTCTGCACTTTTTTGGCTCTCATGTTCTTTCAGCCTCCCTCTCTCCTTCAGCAATCATATTTCCTTCAGCTTCCCACACTCCTTTTGCTTCTACACATTTTGTGCCTCCTGCACCCTTGGGGCCTCCCACACTTTTTCAGCATCGCCACAATTTGTGCCTCCCCCATTTTTTCAACCTCTCGCTGTCTTGACTTCTACAGTTTCGTGGCTTCCCGCATTCTGGTGGCCTCCCACTCTCCTTTGGCCTTTGAGTCCAAACGAGCCTCTACACCATTTTGGCCTCCCACACTTCTGTGGGCTCCCACGCTCTTTCAGCCTCTACACTCTCTGAGCTCCCCTAAGCCTTTGAGCCTCCCACACCATTTGGACCTCTACATCGTCTGGTCCTCCACCTCTCCCCACCGCTGCTCCCAGGCCTCCCCGTCCCCATGCTCTCACCAGAGATGCTGAATCCCCTCCTGAAGACCTCATACATCGTCCTGGCATCGTCGTAGTAGTGCGTCAGCAGCTGCGGGCTGTCGCCAATCACCGACCGGCGTGCCCCGGCCAGGCCCTGTGCGACACAACATAACATGATGCGACACAGCCGGGAGATGGGGAAATCCCGACGTGTAAAGCAGCATGCTCCCCAAATGCTGGGGAAGCCTCTGCAGCCACCACCATGTTCCTGCCCCACCACTCAAAGGGACGGGAGAGGTGGGATGTCCACCTTGGCACCCCAGGAACATGGAGAACCACCTGCCCAGAGAGGAGCGCTTGACCCGGCTCGTTGCCACAGGAGGTGGTTGGTTTGAGGAGGAATTACAAATCTGCAAGTAACGGAGTGGGGACATGCTGGGGGGAGCAACTGCTCTGGGCTTTGCAGGTCCCCAGAACTGGCACCACGGGCACCTTCTCGAGGACATCCAGACCAACACCAAGGAGAGACTAAAGCTGAGGCCGGACTCCAGAGCCCGGTGCGTGGGTTTAGTCGGGGTGTTTCAGGAGCGGGAGGCAGGCAGGGCAAGGGTGACCCAACCGCAACTGCGCTGGGAGCCAGAAGAAAGTCTCAGTGAAGCCCTAACCGCAGGGGAAAACTGGCTTGGAAACTGTAAATTCCTCCCACCCTTTTACGAAGTTGATGGAATGAAAGACAATGAGGTTTTAGAGGGGACATCAGAAAAGGCTTTAAAAAATTCTCATCACACTTTGAGATATTAATTTAAGTGGAAACAATCTTCCGAAATATTTCTGCTCTTTAAACCAGAGCAGCTTCATTAAACTTTAAAACCTTTTGCAAGCATGAAAATTAATAACTCCTCAGCCTCTAAGCACAGATTCGGATCTACTTTTTCTTATTATTACAAAGTTTGCAGCAGCAAACTCAGTACTGGGCACACAGACAAGAAGTGCCGGCTGATTCGATCTTATCAGTTGTTGCCTTTCGGTGGTTTCTCCCACGCCATGGCAGCTCCTGCAGTTTTGGGTCATGGATGGTTAAGCAAAGCCAAGATCAAAATGTTATGGAAAATCCAAGAGAATAAATTAATGGGCTGCATTCTGATTTTCCACTTTACAGGAAAAGGTGAATTAAGGCGCGAAGTGATGTCAGGCATAGCGCATTACATGACCGACTTCAGGATGAGGGTGGGGACCCCGCAAACCAAACAAAGGCACCTCCCGGTGTCCCCTGCGCTCATTTCCAGGTGTGCAAACCTCATCCAAAACCCAGTTTTCTCCATCCGGCGTGTCCCAGACCTCACCTCGACTTCCTCCGACTGCATCCGCAGGTCGCAGGGCGGCTTCACGGCGCGGGGCCGGCTGGCGAACCAGTACGCGACGACGGCCGCGAAGGCACCGATGCCCACCAGCGCCGTGGCCGGCAGGTTGCGGAAAAACTGGCTGAGGTCGTCGAACTCGGGGAGCCGCAGGCTCCGCAGGATTTCCTGCGCCTGCATCTTCTCCACGAGGGAAACGGCAAACTCTGCAAGAGGCAGAAGGACGTGCGGTCAGGTCATGCTGCAGGACGGGCACGGGCAGTGGTGGGGGGTGTCTCTGTGCGGCTCAGGATGAGGAGAACGCGCTTCCCCTCATCAGCCAGGGCAAACACTGCTCTGCCGACCCCCGGGCTGCCTACCAACAACCACAGAATCACAGAATGGTCAGGGCTGGAAGGGACCTCTGGAGATCATCTAGTCCAACCCCCCCGCCAGAGCAGGGGCACCTCCAGCAGTGGCACAGGACGGCGTCCAGGCGGGTTTGGGATGGCTCCAGAGGGGGAGACTCCCCCACCTCTCTGGGCAGCCTGTGCCACTGCTCTGCCACCCTCAAAGTATAGAAGTTCCTCCTCATGTTAAGATGGAACTTCCTATGCTCCAGTTTGTGCCCGTTCCCTGTTGTCCACCCCCACGTGGGAAGAAGAGCATCTCTGGAAGAGACATGAGAAGGAAGAAAACATCCCAGCAAGGGTGAGCAGGAGCGGAGAGCTCACGCCTAAAGGACAAGTGAGTACATGTGTACGCTGGGCGATGCGGCTGCAGGGATCTGCAGCAGACAGATGCTGTGACAAGCTCTGGGATCCAGCTACCACTGCACCCTCAGGGCCACCAGCAGCAGCTCTGCCTTCCCCGGGGCAGGACAGGGGCTGCATGGTGGCCACAGCCCCCGGCAGGGACAGGCGGCACGGTGCCAGCTCCAGCCACAAGCCCTGGTTCACGTGGAGCAGGGCAAAGCCGACGTGTCTCTGTGCGCCCAAACGCTGCGCAGACACGCTCCCAAACCACCACCTTCTGCCTTTGTGCCAGCTTCACGTTCTCAGCTTCAAGTTCGTTCTTGATGATTGACATCGGGGTAAATTATAGGTGCTTCCAGCCAAAGAAAGTTGCGTTTCATCGCGTAAATGTTTCCTGGAAGAAACAGCAAGCGACTGCAGAGAGGGGATAAGGCAGCGCGGGGGTGTCAGGCTGCGAGCACGCCGCCGCAGTTGCCGCCCCCTGCTCGGGGAGAGCAGGGCAGCGCTAGGAATACACTCATCAGTTCTCT
This sequence comes from Charadrius vociferus, assembly GCF_000708025.1. Classification (NCBI taxonomy): domain Eukaryota; kingdom Metazoa; phylum Chordata; class Aves; order Charadriiformes; family Charadriidae; genus Charadrius; species Charadrius vociferus. The sequence continues at coordinate 1,591,921 of NW_009646744.1, read as the reverse complement.
TTCTTGCAGAGGGAGGTTACTGGGATTCTCTTACGAGATGGAGAGTCAATTTTATGAATCGTGTTTTGATGTGTATTGGAAGAGAAGGGTTGGAGCCTCAGCTCCTGGCAGGACGCAGTGGGGCTGCTGGGGACCCTCCGTCCCCCGCTGCCAGCCCCCGCGCTGCCCCGACAGCGCTGAAACTAAAAGCCAAGAGAAAAACTTTCCTCCTTTTCTGTAGCGAAGGGCTGTGCATGGAGGAGATGGGCGAGGGGAGAAGTTTTATGGCACAGGATGGTAACGCTCTGCCGTCCACGGCTCATCCCCTTTGTGCCTGCCAGCATCGCTTTGCTGCGGGCGCAGGGAGGGCGGCTCTCGCTTCTGCGGGACTCGCGGGTGAGAGCTGCTCGCTGGGAACGCAGAGGGCACGCGGCTGCGGGGGCATCTCCCCAAGCACAGACCCTGCACGTTGCTTTACTTTTTCCTTTTGCGTATACAGAAATGGCCACCGCAGAGAGGAGCCGGGTGGCTCGCTGCTCCCGGGGCGCGAGGTGAGGCTGTCCTCAGGGGACTTTGTGTTTGGCTGCTGAGTACACGAGGAGCATTTTAAATAACTCCTATTTACAGTCACGGCCCCGTATCGAGTCCCCGCCAGGGAGTCTCCGGTAACGGCCGGCCCTGCAAGGGACCAGCCAACAGACGCTGCAGAGGAGGGGATCCAAACAGTTAAGGTTTCCTGTTAAGCCCCACAGCTCTATTTACGACTTTACCAGCAGACAAGACCTTAAAGAAAAAGCTCTTCTGCCGCAGGAGCCCAGGCAGCCCCTTTCCTCTCGCCCTCCGGCCTCGCTCCAGCTTCTGGAGCCACCGAGTGATTGATGGAGGGGCTTCGCTCCCGGGGAGGGGGGGGTCAGCGCTTCCCGCACAATGGCACCACTGACGTTAACACAAACCGGCTTTTTTCCTCCTGAGAACAGTGTCTGGGTTACGCTGAAGGTCGGGACTACCCTCGCGCAGCTTTTTCCCGTATTCGTGCCGAGCGGGCTGTGGGGGCCGGCGGGGGCCAGCCCGCGAACACAGCTCTGGAGGAGGTTTTTAAGTTTGTATGAGCAAAAAAACCACAGCGAAGAATTAACCTCACCCACTGTCAGGCTAAAAGGTGGTGGAGGGCAGCAGGGAGCGGTGGCAGCGACACAGAGCCCATGTTCGGGGCCATCTCCCTCCTGTGGCCACTAGCCTGGTCGCCCCTTGGGGCAGATGCTGGACACCAGCCCAGCATCCCACAGCCACCTCTGCTCCTCCAAGGGCTCCTGGCCGTGCAGACCCCCTGGGACCACAACCAGCCCCTCCAAGAATGGGTGAGATGATCACGGCAAATAAAACAGCATCCGGATGATGCTACTGGGCAACACCCGCCCAGCGGGTAACCTTCTCCTGAACTTGGAGCATTTTTCCAGGAATGGGCTCATCCAATAGAATATAGACTACATCGCTGCAACGACGTTAGAATGAACTGAGACGGAGTGCCGGTTTCTCCCCGCAATATTTCTCCACATCAGGCTATGAAAAGCAGCTCGCCAGACGCACTTTTACTAGCAAACTACAAAAAGTGGGAGAGCTGGGAGAGGGAGTTATTCATTCACCAATGAATCAGATATTTGTGCAAAAGCATTTCAGCCAGTCCCACTTAAAACCATTCGCTCCCGGAAACACAGCCTTGCCCCACCAAAGGTAGCCACCTAATTTGCCATGGTTGCTGGTTACACTGAAAGCTTGAGAATACCTCCCTCAACGCCAGCCTGTGAGTGCGGTTTTGTATCCATCTGTGCAGCCAAGCCGAAAGCAGAAATTTGGGAAGGTGCTCGTGGGAAGGGCGAAGCAGTGGCAGCGGTGCCGTGGGGGGATGCGTGGCCACAGCCACGTGCTTCTGCTCCGCTCGGCCGTGGGTATCACGGGTATTGCCATGCTGCACATCTGTCTGGGTGCAGGGCATCCATGGACATCTGGAGTTCACGGCATCATCAAAAGGACCAGGAGAGTCGGGGTTGCAATAAAAAGAACAAGTGTTGGAAGCCAGACCCTATACAATATGGGAATAAATCTATTCCTGTTATAACACAGACAATGAAAAAGTGTGATTACACCTTTACTGACTTCGCATCCCCTTGACATGTGCCAGGTGTCGTTTTGTCAGTACCCGGATTTTGAAAAATTTGCTCGCGACATCAAAAGCACGCTTTTAACCTGCCAAAAAGATACGATGCTGTAACACAGAATTAAGAATCACTTATAATTTCTGGGAGGTATTTGGCCTTGGCAAAGTGATGGGCATGGTGCTCCTTGGGTTTGCATGGAACATATTCCCCTCGCTGGGGTGGTGACAGGGACACTGTGGACCACTGAGTGCCACGAGCAGGGTGCTGTTGGCAGCATCTGCCTCCACAGCGAGGTGAAACGCGTCATTTTGGCTGCCGCAGCACAAAACCCACAGGGAAACTACTTAAATTGCACTCATTCCATCCGCTTCCAGGAGAAAAATTAGAACATTCATCTCAATCAAATGCTCACAGTACATTTATTATTTCTAACCACTTGTGCCACACTCTGCTGCCTTCTGCTGAATTCCTACTCCGGCCATTGTTTCCCACCGACCTGAAGTTTTTGTCACGCAGCACCCTGGAACCGGTGCCTGAATCCTTCATCCATAACCACATCAGCTGCATTAAATAAATAAGTATGACTGGAAAATAGAAATTCCCTTTTCCCTGCTCAAGGGAACCTGCTGGCCCATTTCCACGGTGAACTTAAGAGATTCCTGTGACCACAAAGTCTGCCAGGATTTTTCAGATCCTTTATGATTAAATAAATAAAAAAATAATAATACATAAGCACTTCTTGTTAGTGACCCATTTTAAGTACACCGCAGGGCATCTCAGAGGATGACGGTGATGGAAATGTCAGCGGTGGGAAATAATATCAGAAAATACACCTGAAAGCAGAAATCCACTTAGTTTTCTGCCCGAATGCAACGTGTGCCGGGATCCCTGGGAGAGTGCAGTAGAAGTGCTAGTGTGGTAAGGAGAAAGTTCACAAACTCATCTGCTTATGTTTTCCTACTTTCACTTAGTAATCTAAGTTCAGTGAAGACTAAACATATACGTTGAGATCAAGATCCTGTTCTCAAGAGTGAACTTACCCGGGCACGGGAAGTTCCCAGCGCCTTTGAATCCTCTTGACCTGTAATCCCTGAGACCTGTAACTTCAGTCGCTGACCCCCCCGTTTCTGATCACATTTGATTTTTGCGCTGCAAAGCTTCTGCAACAGTAATCTTGATGGTTGCATCCCAAAGTGACTCGTGATGTGCCCGTACTTGATCTGCTCGGGGCAGCAAACCCGCCTGGGGAAGGTGGCCAGGGAAGGGGCCCAGGCATGTTTGGGAGGAGCAGCGCGGTCCAGACAGGGGAGAAACACACTGGCACCCTCATCTCTGAATATATTTCTCACGTGATCAGGAAAATAAATACTACTAATTAAAAAAAAAAAAAAAAGCCAGCGCGGTTGGGCTGGGTTTCCCATCCGCAGGGCAGCAGCACACAGCGAGCAGCCGCTGCCATCACCTGGGTCTCAGGAGCAGCGGTAGGACGCCCTGTCCACCCCTTCTCCAGCCCTTTTTGCCCCATTTCTGTTCCCGGCGGTGAACCCACAGCCCTGCTGCGGTGCACGCTCCCCGTGAGCAAACAGAGCACCGCAGCTGCGCACATGGCACACGGAAACACCGACATTTCCAGTTTTTCCAAACGGGACTTCACATTACCCCTGGACTTCTAAAGCATCCCCATGGCAGAGAAAAGTGAAACAAATCTGCAGGAGGTGGAGAGAAGAAAGCGGTTTTGAGAACGGAAGAAGCGCTGGTTAGTCGCTAGGAGGGAAGAGCCACGGGCGAGCGGTTTGATGTGGGGCACCCTGACCTGAGAAGTTAGCTTATGTTAGTATTATCAATGTGAGCCTTAATTAACTAATAACGAAGAGAACACTGTGTTGTTTGAAGTCCCTCTAGCCTTAATTAACTAGTAATGAACAGAACGCGGTGTCGTTTGAAGTCCCTGTTCTCTGGACCTAAACATCTGGGATTGATTGTCTATAGGATGAACTATATGACAACCTGGCAAGGGGAGAATCCAGTTGGCCAACTGGGCAATGGAACTTACTTTTAAGGTGCCCTAAAGTGAACTGCCTTCATTATAGTACTAAAAAACACACCCACAGGTCAAGAAGACCCGTGCCCAGGTGAAGACCCTTCCCCCACGCATGCATGATGATTAAAAGAGCAACATAGCAGATATTATATGTAAATTACTAAGCAATCATTGTAACTGGGAGTGTACTACCTTATAAATTTTTGTATAAATATAGCAAGACGACCGGCGTGGGGTGTGCTTGATTTGTAGAAAATCCACCCAGCACCCAGGCCTGAATGAATGCAACCTCTCTCCTGAGCGTGGGAGATCGGTTAAACTGCACGCCGGGCACGAATCTGCTTTTCGGACACTGGGCCGGGGCTGCCCGAGTTGGACGGCGCGGCTGGAACCTCCCACACCATGGGCTCGGCGTGAACCGGGCTTCTGCAGCCCCTCGCTGGGCTTTGAATCGCCGACCGGCCTTTGTTAACAGGCCGTGACCACGGGGACAATGCTGATTTATTTATTTTTTTAGCTACAAACGGCACTATTGTGCCATTCAGTTTTGATCTTTTCCTGCTGGAAGTGATTCTGTAACTCCAGCGCAGTCAATGGAGTTTTAGTGACACGAACCAGTGTGGGAACAGCCTCAAACTACTGGCGTATGCATAATGCAATTAAAATTTTACCCGTCCTGGGCAGCCGTGCAATCGCATCCTTCCTACCATTACGTCAGCACCCGGGCGCCTGCTTGGGAAGGAGAACTCCTTTTGAGATGCCTTTTCCTTCCTGCCCACCACGCATCCACAGCGGGCTGGGGAAGAGGCGGGTGATTCATTTTATGTTGGAAACGGGGCAAAATGACTAATTACTATCCCTATAGCCAAGCGCCAAAAAAGGCTCTTTACATTTGACTTTATAGCACTAAAGCAAAAATCAAATAAACAGGTTTTTTCGGTCTGTCTGAGGGAATTAACTATCTGCAGTGGGGAACTACAAACCACAGCCAGCGGGCGGCCGATGGCTCCGAGCCTGCAGACCTGCAGCTTCTCCCCGTGCGAGCTGCGGTGAGAGGAGTGCGATTCTGGGATTCTGTGAACATCCCCATCAGCCGGCGCTCGCCACACACCCGTGTCTTTGGCTACGGCGTCGGCTGCTCCCTCATTTCACCGGGGAAACAGAAAATACAGGATGTAAAACGTCTCAATCCAGAGAGGCAGATTTAGAGGGATTTCACCCCAAGTGAAACAGTGGGAGCTTTTTGAACTGTGTGTTCTCACATCCCGCTCCGCAGACCCCAGACTCTGCCATTTGTCGTTGCTTTCCTGACAGGGGGTCGGTGACAGAAGATTTGCTGGAGGAAGCACCCAGCAAAGTTTGGGCCATTCTCCCTTACCTGCCCCCGCAGGAGAAAAACACGCTCGCAGTGCTCTGTAGGCAAGGTTCTTTCAGGTGAGGATTCAAATCATCTTGTGAGTATGTCACTACATGAGAGTCTCCGTTTACGGAGGGCAAGGGAGCATCGGAGTTCACAGGGACACACGAAACCGGCAGGTATTAGTGGGACTGCATCACTGGGACCCATTCGCTAATTTAAACGAAGCTATTGCAATGATTAACGTGTTTCTGAAAACACGTGCGCGGGGGCCGCTGTAACCCCGCGGGCAGAGGGCGTTTGGGGATTGTGTGTATTGCTAGCAGAGTGCAATGCTTTTTTCCTTTTCCTTTTTCCAAGCTTCGTGCGAGCACACGGCGGGAGAGCGATGCCGGGAGGAACCGCTGTCATTAAATGCGGCTCAGGTACCACTGCCTTTCTCTAACTTGGCCAAGGCAGCAGCTCGTGGGAGACCACAGGCTATGAATTCCTGATCACTGCTGTAATGAAACCCAGAGACGATGCCAAGCCAGCCTCTGCCATGCACCTCCGCACGTTTCGCTTGTACGGGCACCGGAGACGAGGAGTTGGATGAACCTTCAGCCGCAGCTTAAAGCCCATCTGGGCCATGGTCGGGCTCAGCCACAGAGGGGACATCGCCGGCCGCTCCGTGGCAGACGGGTCTCACGCTCACACAGACAGAGATGCACAAGTTTTTATGGGAACAAGTGATCTAACAATGTCTCCAACCACAAAAAGTGAAGTGCAGCCTTTGTCGGGCTTCAGCCACAAATACAGTGCCCGCTTTATTCTGAACCTGCAGATTTTTTTCTCATCTGTTCTAATTGAAGATGAGAAAATTTGGGAAGCTCAGGGCACTTGGCCATCTTTCTGTTTTCAGCTTCTTTGAGATTAGGTCAATTTTATTCTCTGTTTTAATAGTTTTGCACTACAGTGTTTATGGAAATAGTAATGCCACACTTTACAGCAGGCACAAAGCCAGTGTTAATCGCAGAGAGAAAATGCCATTATATACTTATTGATCATCACAGATAGCTACCGAAAACCCTACAGAAGAGTGGCACTGCCGTGAGAGGGGAAGCCAGACAACCTGCGAGTCCTACAAACTGCTGGAGAAAGAGTAAAGGGGGTGATAAACATCAGGGGGAAAACACGAGCACTGGAAGTACCTGAAACTATGAAAGAACCAATGTGCAGAAATCCAGTGAAGAGCCCCGAAACGAAGCAGAAGACGAGCAATACTTGGGCTCAGGTCCTTTCACAGGACTCCTATCCACTTCCTGCCATACATGTGCAATTGTGGTACAAACACGCCGCCGCAATTACACCGCGACCCCAAATACATCATTACACGGCCGGCATCCCTCCGCGAGCGGCTCAGGCACCGGCGACCCCGCAGCCCCGACCCACCTCAGGCGTACTCAGCTGTGTATGCAGGGACCCTCCGCGAGGACAAATCAGCTGTGCCTACCTGGGGTTCAGCAATTATTGGCATTATCGGCCAAGCCGAGGATAATACTATTTAAAACTTTCTTAAACTTTACCTGCTTTTGCTCCTCTAAAGGGACTTGTTTCACTATAGCCCTTTTCCCCATTTAACATCTCTCACCTTCAGTCAGATCACACTGAAGTGAACTCCCACAGCTTCTGTGTGATGCATCGCTCCTTTGATTTTTGGGAGAGTATATGTTCTTCAGAACCATGGTTTTCATTAAAAACATGCCCCCTACCCACCAAAACCAGGCCAAAACAAACTCTTGCAGATGCTTGATTTTACCTACTGTGTGTGAAATAATCGACTCCTGAGTGCAACAATATATAAACCACAATTACTATGTTTTACTTAAATTACACAATTCTTTGTGGGGTCAAATTGTGATTTTATTATTTCATTTAAGAATTAAAGCAAACGCATGAGTCCTCATGGAGTATTGTTCCACTATAATCTCATGAGTCATAATTGGGAAGTGAAAAGAAAAAAAAAAAAAAAGAAAGAAAAAAAGTAGGAGGAAGTAATTTAGAGACGAAATTGCTTTTTTTGGATTATTATGCCAGGACTCAGACAACATGAGAAGGTGTGAGAGGCGATGGATGCAGTATATATATATTTGCTCTTGGCCATCTAATGGCACAGATAGCGAACAAGGGAGGAAAGGGACAGAGCACCTGCGAGGCTGTGACATCTCTCCAGGGAGCAGACACCGGAGAATCACCCAGTGAGCAAGAAATGTCATAAAAAGCAGGTTAAAATTTATTTATTTATTTATTTTTAAAATGTCCTTCTCCCCTTCCTTTAGGAATCAGACCCGTCCAATCTGTTGAACTGGCTGGTTGCCAACAAGACTATTAAAGAACGAGGTTTCAATGGTACATAAGCCTCTTTCGCTCGAATTGCTTTCGTGCCGGCGGAGCTGGCCGGGGGCTCGGTGCACCCCGGACTGGGGGTCTGGGGCGCGGGAAGCAGACGTGGGGCTGCGGCGAGGCCATCGGGGACCGTCCCCATACCACCGCCTCCCCGCTCACCCCCGCCAGTGCTGTCCCTCCCCGGTCAGCGAGGCCGAGCTATCTGCCACGGAAAAAGGCTTTACAGCCAGGTCAAGCCTCTTTGATCTGCTGGAGAGGAATAAGGCGAATAAAGTTCACTGCGAGGAAACCGGCAGTGCTTTCGCGTGACCTCCGGTTACTGCGCGTAGCGGGAAGAGGACGGGGATGAATGAAAGGGGTTCAGCACGAGGTTGGGGCTGTGCCATAAATTGGGCCCGGTGATGTAAGCGGGACTATTTTTAATTTTTTTTTTTTTTTTTTTTTAGGAGGGGCAGGCAGAAAAATGCCCGGTGCAGAAAAAATGTCTCAGAGAGAAGCCTGCCAAAGGGTTTGGTACCGTTATACATACGTATAAAATTATATATCTGCGGATGTGGATGTATATGCTTGTGTGTGCATATGCATACACATTAAAAAATACATATATAAATCTTCCCCTGCTCTGAATGACTGATGATTAACACTTGTGCCACCAGCTTTACTGCAGAGACTTCTCACGCTTCTGAAAAAAGCCCTTCTCACCAAGTACGGGGTGCGCGAACAGCACCGGCTCCTCCTCAGCACGACCAAGGCACCGCGCTCTGCTGTGGCTCCCGGGGACCGAGATGGTGGCAGAGCCCAGTGCTGGGTACAGGGATCCTCCAGCCTCCTCCAGCCTCCTCGCACCCCAACGCCAAAGCACAGACGAAGGATGGGAATCTCCAAGCAACCCGGAGGAGCGGTACTGGCCTCCAGCTCCCAGCACTGCCCAGAAATGCATTTGCAAGGAGATGCATTTGCAAGACACAAGACCTTTGCAAGCATCCACTGGAAAGGGGAAAAATGCTAACAAGGAGCTCAGTGTCCTGAAAGTCCCATTTTACAGAAAGAGCACAGTAATCGCACATAAACAGAGGTATTTAAAGTATCTAAAATATCTACAGCATACCACTCCCTTGCCAAGAGAAATTATTCAATAAATAATTCAGTGGCTGCGCAGAGATCTTACTTTACACACTTGTAATGTTTCAGAGAGCAATATCCACCGCCCAGCCGGCTGGAAATGCCCCGTGCTCGGAGCCTCATCCCTCTGCGTCAGCTCTACCTATTCGGCTGCTGATGGCAAACCCCCGTGGAAAGCTTCATCCTCCGGTCCCACACCTCCTCGCCACGCTCAGGCACAGCTCACAGACGTGAACCAACCTAAAAATACCTTTCGCACCCCAGAGCGGATCGGCGCAGCAGTACTCTGAAGCCACCGTGACGCACGCGTACAGGAAAGCTGAGACTGGGATCCTGGTCCAAATCTGTCACCCATCCGGATAATGAACCATTAGGAAGCCCGTGCAAGTATTTTAAATTTCCTACCAGAAGGGGAAAAAAATCAACGGCTCAGAGCTCTGATGTCTCTGAAGTCTATCAATTGCCTAAGGCACGGTGACAAAAAAGCTCCTCTAACTGCTGAAATGTCCTTAACATGTTACCCAGTACCAGCCTGCGATGAACCAGAGTCACAAGGTTTCATTGACCAGGCTAAAAACCTCAGCCTGTGGTTGCGGAGGATGAAGTTCAGATGGCAAAACCCACCTGGGATATTTCTGCACCCGCCGTCACACTCATCACATCTCTCTCGTGCCCATATGGCTGCTGCGTGCTTGCCCGGAGCAGGCTCAGGCAAGTCACAGGACCACAGAACAGGTCGGAAGGGCCCTCTGGAGCTCCCCCATCCCACCCCCCGCCAGAGCAGGGGCACCTCCAGCAGTGGCACAGGACGGCGTCCAGGCGGGTTTGGGATGGCTCCAGAGGGGGAGACTCCCCCACCTCTCTGGGCAGCCTGTGCCACTGCTCTGCCGCCCTCACAGCAGAGAAGGCCCTCCTCGGGTTGAGATGGAACTTCCCATGGTCACGTTTGTGCCCGTTCCCTCTTGTCCTGTCACTGGGCACCACTGGAAACAGACTGTTCCCATCCCCCTGGCACCCTCCCTTTGAGTATTGATAAGCTTTGATAAGATCCCCCCTCAGTCTTCTCTTCTCCAGACTAAAAAGCCCCACGTCCCTCAGCCTTTCCTCCTAAGAGGGATGCTCCAGTCCCCTCATCATCTTTGTAGCCCTTTGCTTCCTCCAAGCTAAATCGTAACTCAGACAGAGGAAAAAGCAAACCCCCAAAGCTGTGTGGTTTTCTGGCTCTTTGGTCTTTCTCCTGCAGCTCTCACAGCTGTGCCAAAACCACCTCGGGGGCTGCCAAGTTTCATCTGGGGAAACCACAGCCTGGACCTTCCCTGCCCGCCGCCTCGGCTCGC